>NW_006300376.1:3734171-3737784 GCF_000327345.1 Myotis davidii | reverse complement strand
GGGGTGCGAGATGTGCAGGAGGCAGCTGATCGATGTTTCTCTCTCATCGATGTTTCTGACTCTCTATCTCTCTCCCTTCCTCTCTGTAAAAAATCAATAAAATATATTTAAAAAAAAAAAAAAAGAACTGCTTCTTAGGTGAACCAAATGGGTGACGGTGGTCAAAACATACAAATATCCAGTTATAAGTGCAGCACGGTGACTATATTGTTAATACTACCTTGTGTATTTGAAAGTTAAGAGAGATCTTAATTTTCTATAGTCTTATGGTTTTTTATCTTTCAAATTAAAAATATGGTCAGACTGAAAAACGAAACAAAAATAAAAACTGTTTCTCAGTTTGCTCTAGCCAGTGGGTCTCATGGATACAAGCCCTGTTGGCTTTTAAAGCTGGAAGACTCGGGAGCTTGCCTCTCAGGTGCAGGTTTTTAAAGTTGGGGTGCCAGATGTGGGGTTCTCAGCAAGGAGCCCTGAGTTGTGCGTTCCCTCCTGACTGGGGGTGACTGTGGGGGTCATGGTGCACGTGTCTCAGCCTCTCCTGTTTCCATGTGGTTTTCTCCTTTGCCCAGTGTAGGTGTGTTGCTCATCTAGTTTTTGAGTTTCTTTCAGAGGACATTGTTCTGTATGTAGCTATAGATTTGGTGTGACCTTAGGAGGAGGTGAGTTCAAAACCCTCCTACGTCACCGTCTGGAACCAGAACGCTCTTATTTGTTAGTAGACTAGTGGGCAAGAGTGCTCTTTAGGGCCCAGCTGCCAAGGTGACTGCCCTGCCTGCCCACTTCCTGCCTGGGGAACTTGGCCCCTCGCCAAGTGGGGGTAAGAGTAGGACATGGTTTATGAGTGGCTGGAGGATAGACACATCCATACTAGTACACTCAGAGGGCTCCGAGCAGGCGGCACCGGGACTCAGCCACATAATATACCATCTTCTCCTCCCTCTGCAGTGCCAGCTTCAGGAGGGCAGAGTTTTTTCTCTTTGCACCACCAGCCCCGAGCATATGAATGGATGTGGAATACATCAAAATGCTCCTTATTCACTTGCCTGAGTCCTTACCCCACCGGCCTGCTACCCCCTTAGAGTCTGACCTTTGCTCTTCTACATTCCTCCCCCCCCGCCCCTTACAGTTTTCCCACCTCTCCTTAACTCATCTTGGAGTCTTTGTAACCCTTCTGGGAATTGGTTATATATAGTCTACCCTGGGAAACTCCCCTAGGCTGGTAAAATTGTCTGGTAAATATGGAGACATTAGTGACAGGCTTTCTTAGTTGAAATTTAAACTTTCAAACTAGCAGCACCATATGTGTGTAATTGCCAAAGATTTGTGGGAGTATTAGGAAACAAGACTAATGGCATCATTTTACAGTATCCCAGGTGTGTCCACATTGTCATAAATGTGACTTTATCTTACTGAGGTGCCAGTGCTCTGCAGCATGTTCAGCAAGGCCCACGCCAAGGCAGCTAGACCACCTGTGTAACATACGCAGCTCTTTTTCAAAACCCTGTAGACCAGTGGTTCTCAACCTTGGCTGCACATTAGAATCACTGGGGAATTTTTTTAAAAAAATCCTGATTTCTGGGTCCCATCCTCTGGAAATCCTGTTTCTTTGTTATGGGGTGGGGCCACAACATTAGTAACAAACAGAATTTCCGGAGGATGAGGCCCAGAAATCAGGATTAAAATAAAAATTCCCAGGTGATTCTAATGTGCAGCCAAAGTTGAGAACCACTGCCATAGACAACGTAAGACAGAGCAGGGAGGCAGAGCACAGGACACAGAGGAAGGTGGAAGCGACCAGGGAAGATACCCTGAGACCTGGGAAGGAGCCCACCCCGAAGTCTTAATTCCAATGGTTAAGGCTTTAAAAAGCTACCTTCCGCTTTGGGGTCCAGTTGTCCAGGTAAAATCTAGAAATGAAAAGTAGCTTGGGAAAGAGAACTCACAATTGACAGCCAATGATATGCTAGGTACTTAGAAGTGTATTATCTTGTTCATTCCTCATGATCACCAGTTACTAAATGACAGAGCTGGGGCTTGAATCTGGGCCTGACTTCTGGAGCGGAGGCTCTGCACACTGTATTTCCACTTTCTGCTGTCAAGGAGGAGACCTCAGTGGGGAGGATGGCTGGGGTCTGTGCAAGCTTGAAAATGCTCTGGACTCTTGGGGTGGTGGACACACAGTACAATATACAGAGGGTGTATAATAGAATTGTACACCTGAAATCTAATTGTATTATCCGGCGTCACCCCAATAAATTCAATTAAAAGGGAAAAGAAAATGCTCTGGACTGAGTGGGTACAACTCCGTTGTCTGTACTGCAAATGACCCAACTGGTCCAGAAAAAACCTGTGCAGATGCATTTTATTTTCCCTGTCACGCTGGTCAGCAGTTACATGGCATTTAGCTAGTAATAGCATCTCTCTGGGTAGACGGTAATGCCTGCCTCTGCATGCACTGCTATCTAGTGACACAGATTTTCTCCAGAGGATTATAGTGAATCCTATGCTCTCTGACAACTGCACTATATATAGTGCTTATTTATACAAACAGTAACAGAAAGCACGATTTTAGAAGAGGAAAATCAAACCAGGTGGCTACCTTTCAGCTGTGCGTGGTAGGTAGTGATACGCTTGAGAGAAAAATGTGTTTGATTTTAGACCACAGTTTGAGAGGCAGGGAGAACTAACTCAAAGAAAAGCACAAATACGGATGATTTGGAAAGAACTTACTTGGAAAAGCACGTTATTGGAATAATGAAGTAATCTTTTAAGCTTCTTTAAAAGTTTGATTTTGGAGAAACAATGATTTGTTGTTCCACTTATTGATGCATTCATTGGTTGATTTCTGTATGTGCCCGGATCAGGGACTGAACCCACAACCTTGGCGTATTGGGACGATGCTCTAACCAACTGAGCTATTGTCCAGGGCCTTGTAAGCTTTTTTTTTTTAAAGGTTAAGATACTTCATACAAAATAGATAGCAATTTTTGTTCTGTCTAATGAAGCAAGACAAAGAAGCCGTTTTCTTTTCTAAATTAAATCAGCAATTCCAAAACTGATGCCCAAAGGAACAATGTTTCATGAGATGATAAAACAAATGACTTAATTTTTTTTTATAGATAATAGTTTAAGGAATGATATATCCTCCTAAGAACTCAGGGTGGTGGTAGGGGATCCAAACCCATTTGTCGTTTTTGTTTTTTTAAATCCTCACCTGACGATATTCTTTTTTAATTTTTAATATATTTCTTTTTTAATCCTCACCTGAGGATATTTTTCCATTGATACTTTTATAGAGAGTGAAAGACAGAAACTTCAATGTAAGAGAAACACATCGATTGGTTGCCTCCTGCATGCACCCTGACCGGGGCCTGGGCCTGGGCCTGGGAGGAGCCTGCAACTGAGGTACATGCCCTTGACCGGAATTGAATCCGGGATCCTTCGACCCGCTGGCCGATGCTCTACCCACTGAGCTAAACTGGCTATGGCTGAGGATACTCTTTCCATTGACTTTTAAAGAAAGTGGAGGGCCGAGACCGGTTTGGCTCAGTGGATAGAGCGTCGGCCTGCGGACTGAAAGGTCCCAGGTTTGATTCCGGTCAAGGGCATGTAC
>NW_006300376.1:3708286-3734116 GCF_000327345.1 Myotis davidii | reverse complement strand
TGTGCAGGAGGCAGCTGATCGATGTCTCTCTCTCATCGATGTTTCTAACCCTCTATCTCTCTCCCTTCCTCTCTGTAAAAAAATCAATAAAATATATTTAAAAAAAAAAAGAGAGAAAGTGGAGGGAGAGAGGGGGAGACACACACATCAATGTGAGAGAAACATGTGCCTCCCACTTGGGCCCCCACTGGGGGCTCAGGATCAAACCTGCAACCCAGGTATGACCCTTTGGTGCGAGGCCAACTGAGCACCACTGACCAGGGCAAACCCTTTTTTTTCTTTTAAAATATGACCTTTTCTATTTCCAGAAAGTGGTCTATGGGGGAAAAAACAGCTGGGGAAATGCTGAAATTTCTGACTATAAGTTTGGATAAATGTATCTGTTTGGATAGTTCACTCATGTGGTCTCTTAGTTTTATATCCTAGTACTGTACTCTGATTTCCAGTGATACTTTGTAACCAAATTGATAGACAAGCAGGTGCATAATCTTTACTTTCTGGCCCACTCATTTTTCAGAGGAGGCATCCAAACCTAAGAGGCCCAGATTCTGAGCCGACTGAGTAGTAAATTTTAAGACGATGAGCCACCTCTAATAGCTTCATCACGCACAAACGATGGGCGCACTCAACTTGTTTCTAGTGCTAACATCCCATGACTTCATTGTTTAGAAATTAATCTGTGTGGAAAGGCAAACTGCTTATTTCCACAGAAAAGCGACAGGATCCGGAATGACTGCACATCTGGAGCTGCCCCTCAACACAAAGGAACCAGAAACCACGCCTCCTGTTCTTAAATAACATTTATTGTTGTTGCAAAGAAGTCATTCATGAGAACAGGTCTCACATTTATGTAGAGATATACTGGTTATGATTATAGAAGCAGATTCCATGAGGTGCTATATACGAAGGATGCCCAACTACGACTCTTAATTCAGGAACCTAATATTCACGTTGTGTTGACTTCCATTTCCTTATTTACCCAAACATGCCTGTTTTTCTGTTTTGTTTTTTAAACATGTGCCTGCACAGGGTAGAAGGGAGAAAACAAACACAGAAAACGCCAAGGGCTTGCTAAAAAGGAGGAGGCTAAAAAAGATAAAATGCTTCCCGCAGCAGTTCTGCTCAACGGCAGTCTGTGAGTGCAGGAACAGTGTTCACGTGGGAAGCAGCACGCCCAGTGGTTTCTCGGGTTTAACGGTGGGGAAGCCCTTGAGGTTCTGTGTGGCTGTCAGGAGGGCGTGGGCAGCTCCGTTACGGAATCCAGTCGATGTTCAGGCACCGCGCTATAAATGCAAACATATCTGACACTTCTTCTATCACTTTGGCTGTGGGCTTCCCGGCCCCGTGGCCCGCCTTCGTGTCCACGTGGATAAGCAGGGGGTTGCTTTGCTTCCGGCTGCGGCCCACGATGTACTGCAGGGTGGCAATGAACTTCAGGGAGTGAAGCGGGACCACACGGTCATCGTGGTCGGCGGTGAGGAGAAGCATGGACGGGTACTGGATTCCGTCAGCCTCTGGTAGCTTCACGTTATGTAACGGAGAATACCTGAAAGGCAAAGGCACTTTCATGATCTAAATAGCAAAAGCGGAGCTGTTTGTTCACTAGGACAATGAAGGAGGGCAGGGTGACCTACGCGATTTACCAGCCTAACATCATTAGCCACAGGCCCGCAGCCACTCTATGGCGACGACTGCAGGCTGCTTGCACCGCGATTTTGGCCTTACCTGGCCAGGGCCACTGGAGATTGGGAAGAGCTCTGTCGTTTATTTGGCTCCTACTTTGAAGGACTGAATAAGACACGAAACTCACGGGCTGTTGAAATAATTACACCTCTGTGCACACTGATCGTCAGGAACTGAGTATTTTCAGATTCTTATTTTTTTCATTAGTACTGAGTGGACTGAATGTCTTTGTTTTTATTTAAAACCCTCCCGAGGATATGTTTTTCTTGATTTTCAGGGAGAGAGAAATATTGACCAGTTGCCTCCTGTACGCGCCCTGACCGGGAATTACTGACCTTGCAACCTCTGGTGTACTGGACGATGCTCAACCACTGAGCCGCCCAGCCAGGGACCGACTTTTTTTAAAGCACTGACTGTGGATGTAATAGGTGCAAGCCTTTCTTTTGTTGAAGAACTTGAAATCCGCTTCCTGCCCTTTAATGTCTGTAAAACCTTTATTACAGGCTCAGCTCGGCAGTTCTGGGAGGATCACACGGCCTACTTTCCTGCCCGTGCACCTGGGCCGGGCTGCTGGCTCCAGCAGAGAAACCGCCTTTGGCCAATGGCGAGAACGTCCGTGAAAGAGCAGAGAAGGCGCCTTCTGAAGTATAAGGTGAGTTGCCAGTCACGTTAACAAAAAGAGTTTGGAAGGAAAGCACAGTTGAGTTACACAGTGATTCATACTAGTTAAGTGAAGGAAATCTCTGGATACTTTTTTAAAATATTTTATTCAATATGGGTGTCATGTTTTTCTTTTTTTAAAAAAAAAATTTTATTGACCTTTTACAGAGAGTTAGAAACATCGATGAGAGAGAAACATCGATCAGCTGCCTCCTGCACACCCTCCACTGGGGATGTGCCCGCAACCAAGGTACATGCCCTTGACCAGAATCGATCCTGGGACCTTTCAGTCCACAGGCCGACGCTGTATCCACTGAGCCAAACCGGCCAGGGCGGTGTCATGTTTTTCAAAGGGTTCAGCATTAACATAATCAACTATTTTAGTCGAGTTTCATTGCTCCCAGTAGATGCGATGGGGGCAATGGACTGTTTTCTGATCTCATTTCAGAGTGTTTATGGATTAGCCCCAGCCCTCCAGATAATAGTTAGTTCTATGGGGAAACTCTGCCTATTAACATTACAAACCTCCCCCACTCCTTTCACATGCCACATTTATATGTTAAAGATTCTAAGAAGTTCTAATCTGTTAGGCTTTATTTATCCAGCTCTCTTTTGGGGGGGCGGGGGGGGGAGCATGGTGCTTCCTGGGACACACTCCAGGCCAGGGGTGCAGGGCTTGAGCAGGTCCTTATAGGGCCCCTTCTGGCTTTAGTGTGTGAGGCTGAGCTCTCTGCTCAATGGGAGCAGCTGATAAAGAGGTAAATGCAGGCCGATGAGTGCTAGGCTGGAAAATTCAAATCCAGAGAGAATATATAGGTGTGGGCAAAAGGAGGTTTACAGCCATAACACAAAAATCAATAAATAATAATACAAGAGTAAACTGTTTTGCACTACAACCATTAACCTACTTTTGCCCACCCCGTTTATCACAGACATCTTAAGAGCAACAATATTTAGAACTTTTTCTCTTTTTTTGCTTTCAAATCCATTTTAGAAATATCAGGTTCCATCAAATATTTTGTTGTCTTCATTGTCCAATTAACTCAGTATTTTCAGTTGAGTTTAAAATGGGACTTATCCCCCCCCCTCCCCAAATGCTTATTTTTTTCTAAGTTAATTTGAACGATGGCTTCTTCAAATATTCGACTTTTACCAGTATGTGCCAATGAGGCTATTTGTACACTTAATAACAGCTTTACAAAGTAAAGTCCCCCCAACTCTCTTGTCAAAGAACTAAATTTAGTAATTCAAGTCATTTTAGCTGAATTTCTAACTGAGAGACCTCGCCATAAAAAGCCTATAAAATGAAAGAAAAAACTTGATAACTTTATAATTGACCGAGAAGACTGGGACACAGGCTTCCTGTTATTCCAAGGGCAATTCCTAAATACTGTTGATAATCCCTGAACCCCTACATGTGGTAAGTAAAGAGAGTGAAGAGGCAAAAAAGAATGTAGTTCTCAGTCCTGAGAATCTGTCTGCCATTGTCTCGCTATCACCAAAATGGTGGAGGGACATGAAAGGGAAGCTGCACAGTATTTCCATACACAGCCTGTAGTTTCAAACACTCGTGGTTATGCTGAGAGCACAAGGTAAGTATAACTGTATTTGCACATATTCCTCTCTATTTTCTTAATTTAAAAAAGGAAATCCCATATACATTGATGTAAGGTATAATGACACCTTTTAAAAAAAGTGGTTTTTGAGGGATGTACCACAAATTTAGTAGCTTTTTAAAACAACCCTGATTTTTTTATCTCACAATTCTGTACGTCAGAAGTCCGGATTGGCTCAACTGGGTTCTCTGCTCTAGATCTCTCCAGACTAAAATCAAGGCGTCACCTGGCTGGGCTGAAATTCTGGAAAAAATTCTATTTCCAGACTCATGTAGGTTGCTGGCAGAACCCAGTTCCATGAAGCTAGAGGACTGAGGTTCTAGAGGCCCCTCCTCTCATCTTCAAAGCCAGCCCTGGAGGGTCAAGTCCCCCTCATGCTCCGATCTCTGTGGCCTCCCTTTCCCCTGCATCCCTGACTCCAGCGGAGAGTGCTCTGCCTTTAAGGGTATGTCCCTGTAGACTGGGCCCACTTGGACAATCCAGGATAATCTTAGTTTAATGTCAGATGATTAGTAGCCTTAATTTAATCTGCAAAGTCCCTTCACAGCAGTGCCTGGATTAGTGTGTAAGAGGAGATGGATATGTTGGCGGGGGGCGGAGAGCACATTTAGATTCTGCCTTTCACACCTCTGTAGTTTGTTTTTGTTAAAGATAAGATCAAAATAAGGAAGACAGGTATTCCTATCACTTCCCTTACTTTTGCAGTAAATTATATACAAATATGAGACACGGAGGAGAGTAAGGAGTTAAAGACATACTAGTAAGTCTGAACAGTCAGTCAAAGGGATATCAAATCGCTAGCAACATATACATCAATATGAATTAAAACCTTACTTGATAAGCCATTCAAAGTGGTGTTTGCTGTCTGAGCACCCATAATCCGTGGTCCAGGCATGGCCGATGGTGTATTTATGGAATTTCAGCATGTCCATTACTCCAACTTGGGCAATAACACAACCAAAGAGGTCAGGCCGTTGATTTGCACAAGCAGCTAAAAACCGAGACAGAAAGAAAAGGGAGGCAGTCTATTATTAAACAGCTAAATAAACCAGAGCAAAAGAACACGTAGGTGCTTTCAGAACCTTGGCTGCCTTTTTCCTTAGAGCACAGAAAGAAACCATCATAAATCACCTGCCTAATGGCCCATAAGCTTTCCCCTTCCTTCCAGTATATCCGAGGTGGGATAGTCTCATCAGCAATAGAGATTTACTCACCAAAGTAAATTTCAAGGGGGGGAGGGTTATTTGAAAAACCTGTGTCCTCTCCTCCCTACTTGCTTTCACAGGTGAGGGAGGTTAAGAAACTTGTTGGGGAGGGGTCTCAAAACAAGCCTGTGATATTGCAATCCTATCTATACTAATAAAAGGGTAATATGCTAATTAGACCAGACACCTTCTGGACAAAGCCATGGTGGCACGAGCCAAGGCAGAGGTGGTTAAGGATGATCAGGCCAGCTGGGGCAGGCAGTTAGGGGGCAATCAGGCAGGCGAGCGGTTAGGAGCAAGCGGTCCCAGCTTACGAGAGAGATGTCCGACTGCCGGTTTAGGAGGGATCAGGCCTAAACCGGCAGTTGGATATCCCCCAAGGGGTCCCAGATTGGAGAGGGTACAGGATGGGCTAAGGGCCCCCTGCCACATCCCCCCCCCGAATTTTGTGCACTGGGCCTCAGATATAATAAAAGCCTAATATGCTAAATGTTCAACCGTTCATTTGACCGGTTGCTATGATGCACACTGACCATCAGGGCGCAGACGTTCCGACAGGTAGGTTAGCTTGCTGCTGGGGTCCGGCTGATCGGGACTGGGCAAGACAGGCAGGACACACTCTAGAGCTCTCCTGCGGATGGTCCCTCCCCAGCCTCCACCATGCACCGGTGGGGTCCCTTGGCCTGGCCTGTGCCTCTCACAATCCGGGATCCCTCAGGGGATGTCCACAGGCCAGGTTGAGGGACCCCACCGGTGCACAAATCCATGCACCAGGCCTCTAGTGTAATAATATACATTTTAGTTCTTGTTCCTGGCACAGAACTCAGAGTGTCTCGTCATTCAAATCCAGCCCCTTTCAACAGCGCCTGAGTTTATGCTAATGGGTGGCTCTTAGTGGGCTCTAGATGGCTTCAGGATGGGGACCAGCTGCTAGAGGAATCAATCAGGTGCTTGGAAGGTTGGAACTGTCATCTCTCCCTCAAAACTTCTGGCTTCTGAGGAGGGAGAGGGGCTAGAGCTTTACGCAGTCACTAAGGGCTAATCATCTAATCACTTGTGCCTATACTAGACCCTCCATAAAACCCCTGAAACAACAGAGTTCAGACAGCTTCCAGGTCAGGGAACATACTCAGGAGCTGGAAGGGTGTCGTGCTCAGAGAGGGCATGGAAGTGCCACACCTACGCCTCCTTATACCTTACTCTAATCGGCTCTTCCATCTGACTGTTCCTGGGTTCCGTCCTTTAGAACAAACTGGTAAATGTAAGAAAAGAGTTTGAACCTGAGGAGGGGGTCCTGGGAGGCCCAGGACTGGTGACTGACATCTTCGGAGTAGTCTTGTGGGTGTGAGCCCTTACTCTGTGGGGTCCGTGCTAAGTAGTGTCAGAACAGAGTGATTTGGAGGATACCTGGTTGGTGCGGAAAAGTGTTGTGAGTAGAAACAGTTTGTACAGCCCAAGGCAGAATAGGCCTAAAACCCAGCTCAGGGCTCTATCCTGTTTTAAAAATATTCTTCTTTGTATTTATTGAACATCTGCCATATGCCTGGCACTAGGCCTGGGGATAGGTGGGAAAGATAAAAAACCGAGGAAGCAACGACAGTGTTCAAAAAATTCAGGTGTGGTGTAGAGGTACCTAACCAGGTATAAGGCGGTTAGGAAGGAAGTCACATCACAGCTGGCAAAAACATCGTGCCCACCCCAATTCTGATTTCAGGGCTTATTCCTCATATTGAATCCTGAGTCCTACCCTTAGAGATCCCTGTCCTCCCCCTCAGAAGCGGGGAGGACAGGAAACTGTCCTCTAAATAGCACTTAGCATCCAGATGGGGGACTCCATCTCTTAAGGGACTAGGTGTGTCAACAGACCCAAACTAATGCCTAAATATAAAGGGGTTACTGGGCGAACCAATAAATTACAAAGCAATTATCCCACGACTGGAAGCGGATGGCATTTTCAATAGCTTCTCCTATTAAATCTTAAATTTGCCCTTAGTTCTTCTCTCTCTTACACCTGACCTGTAATCCACATACAAATTCAGTTGTCTCCAATTCAAAATATTCCCAGAACCTGACCACTTCCCCGGCCTTCCATCACACCCTCGCTGGTTTGGCTTAGTGGGCAGAGCGCTGGCCTGTGGACTGAAGGCCTTCCATCACTACACCCCAGGGCCAGCCACACTGTTCCTTCGGGGACAGAAGTCTCCCACCTGGCCTGCTTTTTGGCCCTGGACTCTCCTTCCATCTGCACTAACACTGTAATAGGATCAATGCATGATCCTATGGAAAAAAATAAGTCAAATTATACTTCTCTCAAAACTCCCACAAAGGCTTATTTCAGGGTAAACCAGGTCCTCCAGCCTGGCTCTGAGGTCCTGCCACGGCTTACTTCCTCCTTGCTCACCGTGCCCAGCCACAGACGTGGGTCTCCTCCCGGCTGCTAGACCCCTCCCAGCCCGTGCTGGGCTCAGGGCCTCAGGAACACTGCCTGCTCGTAGGACGAGAATGAAAGCTCCAGGAAGGCCGAGGAGCTGTCTGTGTTGTTCCTAAGATTGCCATCAATACACATTCTAAACTTAAAATGGAACATCATTTTGGACAGGAACTCAGATTCTGACATGACTCAGTATATTCACAAAACAAGGAAACTGAGTGTATGAACTGCTACTTGCCACCCTCCTCCACAGCTGTGGATGGAAACCCCGAAAATTGTATAATGGCCCTTCATGTGCTAATGACACTGGATGTAAGAAGACCCAGCCAGCAAAGTTCAGGTCCTCTACAGATTTTCATTACAACTTTCAGTGCGTCTGAGAAAAATGCAAACTCAAATTTCATTAACTACCAAAAATTAGGTACTTAGAAGCAGTGCCACAAAATGATTAAAAGAGCAGGATCTAAAACCACAGTGCTAGCCCCAGCCTCACCACTTCCAACCGTGACACACTGGGCAAGCTCCTCAACCTCTCGGTGGCCCGGTGTGTCCTACGTAAGATGGGGCATTGCCAGTCCCCATCTCCCAGGCTGCGTGTACATCAAGGTCTCAGAGTGGGCCTGGCACACGAGGTTCTCACTACTTTGGGAAACACTTCTGTGACTATTTCATTACCCTTATGCTGTAGATCCATCTTTATACGTACCTCATTTCCCTCGCGACTTTTCTCTCTGTACTCACAGCACTTGGCATCACCGGGTGTAGTTATTCAACAAATGTTTAGTGATAATCACATCGTACAAGTCCTGACTAACACAATCAGAGGGGTTATCAGGCTCAGGACTGTTGTGCCTGGACACTAGAAACCTGTGGCTCCAGTGTGGGGGGAAGGGGTCCAACCCGGTTGGAGAGAGAATTGCAGTCCAGCCCAGAAGAGCTCAGAGCAGGGAGGCCGGACAGGTTTTGTAGGCTGCCCTAAGTCAAGTTTAGGGAATGTAGCATCGGCTGGGTCTTAAGGCCCAAATACAAATGGGTTTTGTTTTCTTTGTACCACTGCTGCCATCCATGAGCCAAAGTAAATCAAGAACTGTCAACAGTGCACACGAAAATCCCAAGAGTGGTGCCTAGTAAGTACAATGAATAAAATTCAGTCCTTACCCACTAGGAGGCCTCCATTTGACCCTCCATTAATTGTCAGCCTCTTGGGAGACGTGTACCCTTCCTTTATAAGATACTCAGCAGCACACTGAAAGTCATCGAAGCAGTTTTGTTTGTTGGCCAAGATACCACCTACAATGAGCCAAAGTGCAAGATAGTTAATCAACAGCACAAAACATTAGAAAACATGGCAGGTTAACCTAAGGGAATTCAAATGATGACAGGGCATAGTTTCAACTACTACTCAATTTAAACATAATGGGCTAGTACTATATTTAGAAAAATGCCTCAATCAAAAATCCATCATCAATTCCATAATTGCTAATCCATCTGGTGGATTTATATTTTCTCTAAGAACTCCTAGAATTTAAAAGGCATGTACCCCAGAGGGAAGAGATAATCTGTTACATGAGTGAACCATGAGAACAAAAGAACCAGGACTTTGGAAAAGCGGAACTTAAAATGAACAAGATCAGAGCAGGGTTCAGTCTTCTCTGAGCTCCACCCAAAACACCTGATGGGACTGCGAGGGCTCCCCTCCCAGGGAAGATGGAAGTGCTTTGCAGGAGTATGAAGTGGGTAAGTGAGGACCAGGTTCTCCAATTTTGTTGTAAATAAGAATTCGGTAGGGAGGTGTCTCAAGTCTTGAATGAAGAGGGCCCCAAACATCTTCCCAGGAAGCTGGGCTTTCTCATCTAGAAGTCATTCCAATGTGTAACACCACACAAAGCAATTCCTTAAAGAGAGAACATCTGTATGGTCTTGGAACATCTAAGAGTAAAAGCCAAACAGCCAACGCATGCCCCCAGAGGGACAGATGTCTAAAATAACTGCCTATGAAGTAGGAAAGGCAGACATCTAATTAGATATCTGAGATTAACCACGTCTGCAGAAATTCAATTAAAGATGAAGCAGTGTTACTGAAGAAACTTTTCCTTATCAAACCAAACGTTAAGAATTTAATAAGAAATTATCAGTGAATTAGAACAGCTAGGATGACTCAGTTTCCAGGAATAATATCACTTTGGGTATAGAACTATATTTTTTTTAAAGAGCATTACATTAACAGAAGGGAATTTAGCTGTATCAGTATGTTCAGGTCTAACTGGGAAAAGGTTCATTTCTGATTCTTTCACTGCCTAAATTTGGAGAAAGCTTTTGAATCAGTCTAAACATGGTCTACTCTTAGCCTGTCAAGCTCCCCAAGGCTTTTGGGTAATAAATTCGTTCTAATTAATAGTGAGATGAGAAAGAAAGTGCTGACCAGGACCAAGGGCCCTCGGCCCTATCAGAGCACGGTGGGTACCTAGAGGGGCCTTATAGAGTATGGGTTCTCTGCTGACACCAAAGGAGTCTGTGCAGGTGTGTGTATTTTGGGGTATACCGCAAACATTTAAGCTAGGAAATCAGGCAAGATCAGGGGTCCAGAGGTAGCATGTGGATTTGGAATGTAAACTAAACCTATGGTATAGGGAGATTCTATTCTTAAATATTCTCCTTTTATCAGTCACCTCTTAATTATCACAATTTCACAGTATGATTTTAGTATAACTAAATTCTAATACCAGGTCAAAGTTAGAATTATATAATGAATTCTGTGCTGTTTCAAATACAATGACAACTGGTAAGTCTTTGGGGATGTCGTGGCAGAAGCTGACCTGGGATGACAGGCAGGCCTGGAGCCCATGTGTCAACTAGGAACTCTTGTCCAGAGGCTCACATAGTTTGTCGTCAGCCCTTGGGATGCATGCGGATGCCCGGGGGTCAGGCCTGGGCCTTTCCTCTATCTTGACACCTAACAGGCTCTTATGAAACATCTCTTTACAGGTCTACCATCTTCTCTGCTGATTTGACTTTATGCAGAAAACCAGGGCCACTGGCCTCAGGGTGGAGAAGGTAGAGAACAGGTAGATGAAGGGTGGTCTCTGAGGTTCCTACTGTGGGAGAAGTGCCCTCTCACCTGGTGCTGCTGGCCACGAACGAGTGGCTCCCTTGGCCCCAGCAGGCCTTCTGTGAACACTGGCTGATGAGGAGGGAGCGGAGGAGCTGGTGGAGTGAGGTGCCACACCCTCCTCCATGGGACACAGGAATAAGGCAAGTGAGAAACATCGTCTTTAGGCTATTGGTTCGTTTACGAATTCCAGATACACAAAAGCCCGGGAGAGGGGGTGTGCTCCATGTATAAAGGCAGGAAGAGGTAGGGCTTTAAAAGTAAAACTTATTATTCTTTGAGCAAGTTGTGACAATCCTGGAATGAAGCTGAGTATTGAAGCAATATCTTCAATCAACTAGAACACATGCTCAGGAGGCCAGAGAATGGAGACGGAATCATTTAAACCAGAGAAGAACAATGACTTAGCTGTGTCTCATGCCTGCAGGTGCCAAAGTCACAGCAGCAATGCTGGGAGGGTGCGATTTCTCAGTAACTTTGGGGAAATGAGAATACCAGCAAAAGGATGCCCACACTGAGAACAGGAAAGCTCTAGTTTAGGTTGTTCTTTTCTTTGAAGAAAAAATGACTCGCTTTGAGGTCTGAGAGAGCCAAATAATGAACAGTAAAAGTCAGGCGAACAGGAGGCAGAAAAAATGCCAAAAGTGCCTCCCCCACCACACCCCCCGGCTTACTCTGATAGCGATAGATAAAAATCTACTGGCTGCACCGCCAACAAAGCAAATAGTTCTGATTATGGTCTAGAGCAGCAGTCACCAACCGATGTCTGCAGACCACTGGTGGACTGTGAGGTCCGAAAGGTTGGCGACGGCTGGTCTAGAGTGAGTGTTTCTGAAAAATAGGTAAACAGGATACAAAAGAAAAAAAAATGTGTGAAGGCGAAGTTGTGGGGGAGGTAGAGGAAGGTAAAGGGGGATATGTGGTGATGGAAGGAGACTTGACTTGGGGTGGTGAACACAATACAACATACAGATAATGTATTGTAGAACTGTACCCCTGAAACCTATATAATTTTATTAACCAATTAAAAAGATAAAAAACAACAACACGAAGTTATTTTTAAAGGGTAAGTGGTACCTGCAATGTGTTTGAAAATATCCTTACTTTTCATTTGTTTAGTGAAATGCTCCTTCTGCTCATTCAAACATAGCTCTGACTATGCCAGTGATGGCAAACCTGTGATTTTTTTGGTTGATTTTTCTTTGTTAAATGGCATTTAAATATATAAAATAAACATAAAAAATATAAGTCTTTATTTTACCATGGTTGCAAATATCAAAAAATTTCTATATGTGACACGGCACCAGTTAAGTTAGGGTTTTTCAAAATGCTGACACGCCGAGCTCAAAAGGTTCGCCATCACTGGACTATGCCATATTGGCATTTCTGTGGAGAAAAGACCTCACCTTTATGCCACGTCTCTCCGTATTCACCGCCTCCTCGGATGTTGGCCACTGCGAGGATGCCACCCATATGTCTCACAAAGATAAGCCTGGACACACTGAGAAACAATAAAAATAGTGAACTTTCCATTAACCGCCAAGCAAGGACCACATTATTTCCCTCCATTTCAAAAAAAATAAAATGTATCCCCCCAAACACTATGTGTGATGTCCTCTAAATCGGAGCCCAACATTTTTTATTACCTGATTAAAGCAAAACGTGTAACTTCTGGTTAATGTTTAACTGCAAAGCTCATTCATGCTCATGAGTATTCAGAAGACCTCACTGTACTATATTGGCAAATATTTCACCATACAAGGTGGGAATACAAAATTCATAATGCAGACAGAGAAAAACAGAGGCCCTCATTTCATAATGAACATCTTTTAATATCTATCTTGGCAAACAAGATACTGCCAGCCAGGTGACACAGGCCTAGTGTGAATGGTGCTGGGCTCGCAGAACACCAGTAACGGCCCCTGCTCTGCTACCTTTATTTTTTTCCAGTCTCTCTCTCCACATTGTTCAAATTGGAAAAAAGGGAGCTCTTTCTGAAGCACAGATTTTAAATAGTTTTACAGAAGCTCAGCTGTTAAACTAGACAACATACATTAGGAGAGGTGGTGGAGGTAAAGGACACACAGACTAGAACGTAAGAATGGAGAGCTCATGGCAGGAGAATGTTTTCTAGAAATAAACAGAAGAAACTACAGCACCAAGTTTCTAGGGAAAAGAATTAAGTCCTTTGGAAAATTTGGATTTCATGTTTTTCTCCTCCTCTTTCCACTCTGGTCCTAAAAATGCTGAGTGACATTTCTTTTTCTAGCTGCAGTTAGTTTAAATTAAATTTTAACTATTTTGGGAACTATTTTGATAAGTTTATCCTTCTTCCTTACAGTAACTGGGGAAACCATGGGCTTCTGCAACCTGCCGCGCATTTCCTGGATCTCGGGGATGAAGAGGAAAGGAAAGCCGGGGTAGGTGATGAGAGCATGCCATCATGCTAGACTGTCCAAATGGATCTTCAATTGCTTGGTCTTTTTCTTAGATATTGTTCATGCACCTCTGATGGTCTTCACTGAAACCATCAGCACATCCACCGGGTTCTGGGCTGAAAGTGGCTAGGGGCTCTTCTTTATTCATCTCCTGATTCTCAACACAGCAGGCTTCATAAATACTTGTTGCACAAATGACCAAAGACAAATGATGTTAACTTCAGATCTGCTCAGGGACCAGGGTTGTCTGGCTCCTTGCCACCCTGTGGAGGCCAAGGGTATGGGGCTCAAGGTACAAGCCTCTGCCTTGTCCATCAGGTGAAGCACATGTTCACTGGCCTACATTCAGGTCTCACTGCAACTGGAAACTGAAGCATTTCATCACTCTGGGTGGGAAGAGGGGCAAACAATGACATACTGTATATTCTGTTGTAAGGATTAGGTGAACAGCTATTGCTCTGCATCCTTTGACTAATAGACACCGAGAATAAATATGGCTTCTGGTTTTACCACAGACATGGATACTAATGAAACAGCAAATCTCACTGCCTGAGAAACTCTGCTAAGAGATAGGAAGCCCGTCTGTGGGCTCAGGCCTTGCCTCGCATGGTGCTTGGTATAGAGAAAGCAACCTAGAATGTAGAATGGTGATGTCATTGTGCAATGAATGAAGAGCAACTCATACAATAATGCCTCACTAATCTTCTGAAAATACTGTTCTACACAATGATTTCACACCTTTTCAGCTACTCACTAACAAAACCAAATTCTTTAGCCAGATGTTCAAGACAGTTCACAATTCGGCTATCAACTACTTCATTAAACCCTAAATAATTAGCAGAATGTACTACTGATACCAAGTACTTGAAATAAAGTAACATTTAAATTTGGAATCTACTCTGAATTCATGTCCTAATAGTCACCCTCATTTCTTTCCAAATAAAGATGAATCTGAGAATCAGATTTCATGGTGGGCACTATTTGGAAGTTGGCTTAAAACTGATCTTGCTGGTAGGAGTTGCCTTGCTTTTATTAAAAACTAGAGACCCAGTGCACGAATTCGTGCACGGGTGGGGTCCCTTGTTGTGGCCTGTGGGGATTGAGCCAAAACCAGCAGTGCAACGCCGCCTGCTGCTCCCGCTCATCCTGGCCCCACTGTGCCTGCTGTGGGCTAGTGCCCAATCAGTCCTGATAGGGAGAGGCTTGTGCTGCTACAGCGGCGCTTGCCAGCCATGAGCCCTGTGTCTCGTGCCCGTCCCAAGGCGGGTAAGGGTGGGGGGCTGGGATGTGATCAGCCCTCCAGGTGAACGGTGGGATGCCCCTGCTGGCCCAGGATCCATCCTGCTGACTTGTCAGGAGCCACATGGCGGCTGCTTTTATATTGTTTCTTCTTTGCGGAGCATCTAGGGAGGGGAAGCGGTCGCAGTGCCTAAGGCTGACTGACTTCCAAGAGGCGGGTGGCGCTGTTGGGATCATGCCAGCAGCGCCGATCCACTGGTGCCTGGCCCGTCCTCCGGAGACTGGACCTACAGGACTAATGAGGGAGTGAGTGGCTGCTGCCGGGCTGGGCTGGTCAGCTGAGTGGCACTCCCTCTGTGGGAGCGCACTGACCACCAAGGGGCAGCTCCTGCGCTGAGCGTCTGCCCTCTGTGGTCAGTGCGTGTCACAGCGACCGGTTGACCGGGTCATTCAGTTGTTCTGGTCGTTCGGTAGCTTAGGCTTTTATATATAGAGATGCCCAGCAAATTCCATTTTATACTGTGAATAGGATAGTAAAATCAGGTTTGCAAAGAACTGGCAGGAGACATTTATATAAACAATAGCAAATGCTTAAATTTAGATTTTTTTTTTCTCCCTGAATGTAATTACTGGGACATAATCACAGAAACTGCATAGGACAGTTTAAAATGGATCAAATAATAGAGTACACAGAAAATATATTTATGGCTGAATGTTAAGATAGTCTATTTTAAGACTTGGCTGCTGAAAAAATATCATCAGAAGCTGCAAAATCCTTCCTTATGAAGAGAATACTGAGGGCAAATGCCAAACACGGAAGGTAGGCACTTCTTTTGTTCAAAACTCCATGGATACTAACCTTCTGTACTCTGGCAGCTAAAGTTTCAGCATTTAGTTCCCAAACAACCTGTTCCACTAAAGACATCAGCTTGTAATGACCCTGGAATTCCTGAGCAAAAATGCATGTAATTAATGTAATCCTATCCCTCCATGAAAATGACAAGCCAAGAAATGTATGGTTAACTATATGAGAAAAAAGCGTGATTTAACAGACGAGGTTCTGGTTTCCTTCCACTGGATGGAGGGGATCATGGTCCATGCTTACCTGTAGTTGGGTGTGATCGAGATGTTGAAGCCGCCGTAGCCATATAAGAAGGCAGGATGAGAGCCGTCCAATTTTATGCCTTTTTTATGCACGATGAACATTGGAATCTTGGTACCATCCTTGCTAGGGTAGAAAATCTAGAACACAAGAGAGCAGAATGGTGAGAGTTAGCACCACCTCGTCAACACCTGCATGCTTTTCCATGGGAAACAGGCAACAGTTCTCTCTTCCAGATGTGGAGCAGCACAGTGGAAACCAGCAGGGTCTCTGACGGTGGAGCAGCTCTCGGCTTGTGTGGCAGTAGATAGTGTGGAGCAGTGGAAAGCACAGGTGTCTGAAAGTAGGGAGACTTGAATTTGAATTCTTACTTCACAGCTGTCTAGCTAGGGGACCTTGGACATACTGTTCATCCTCCCTCAGCCTCAGTTCTTCATCCCTAAAATGTGGCCTCACAAGGTGCACAGAAAACACACATTTGTTTTCCGTTTCCAGCATTGCAAGAAGTCAGATTTGGCCACCCTGCCAAACAATTCAGTTTAGGGAGATTTATTTTCTAGAAAACGAAGTTCACATTCAACCGCCTTTTTAAATATTAAGATAACTCGACTTGCCTTCATTTTTCTATGTACAACAGTGAAATTAATGTTAGCAACAACAAAACATATTAGCTTAGAAAGTAGATGGAGAAACACAGAAATCCTATTCAGGTCAAACAAAGACATTTTTCTCCAGTATTTTTAATTAAGGCTCATAAAACCTTCCTGAATCTAAGCAACCTCAGGCAAGTTCAGTTAAGATTTCTATATTCTTCACTTTTTTTGATAAGAGGAGTAAAAGGATAAGAAAGAATATTAAATGCTATGTAAATGATAAGCCACAGAACAGCGATAAGCCATCACAAGCTGATAAGGCCCCTTTTGGACAGAAAATCTATAGATAGCCTTCTCTTTGGGTAAACATGGTTTCTTTACCCCAAAATGACATCTAGAACGTGCCCAGCTTAGAAATGTCTTGCTGACCTCACAAGTTACAGTTCAAGGACAGAAGCCTTTACACTTAGTGTTACTTGCAGCCACATTTTATCCAAAGCGTTTTTAGGTAGCAGTCCTATTGTAGAAAGATGCTTGGAAATAAAGGAGGGGAGGGAGGGGCGGGAATGCAGATTTGGAAAAAGGCATCACAGGCCACAATATGTGCCTACAAGTCTGGCAGGTTTTTGAAACCTGCCAATAGTAGTATAAGAAGCATTTGTTTCTGACTTGGATAAAAATACTAAGAAACAGATAAATTTGACAGTTTAGGAATCATGGAGAAGAATACTCCGCAGAGTTCAAAATTATCAGAGGAGCACAGTTTTATTTAAAGCTAATGTAGTGGCAATTAGCAGCCTCTGATAAAGTGTAACTCTGTGGGTGGTACAAGTAAATGCGGAGTAAGAGTGATTTGCAGGGGCTGATGAGCTAAAATTGAGGGCCTTCCACTCAGACTGGGGGAGAATGTGAAGCACTCGAACCACAGCATCACGACTTTATCCAGTGACTTTCATCAGTGAAACTGATGACCTGTCTAGCATGCTGACCTTACACTTTATCCCTCAGTGTCAAGACCTTTACTTCCATCCCACTCATTCAAATATTTGCTCAGTCCATTATTTGCCAGGCACGGCACTAAACCCTGGAGACAAAGATGAACTTAAAGTCTACAGCAACAAGCTCGCACCACAAACACCCATCGCCTTAGCTTCACCTTTGCCCTTAGGACTTCAAATTCTTCTGCAAGGAACTCTGGCATCCCCCCGCCCCCCAAGACTCCAATTTGTTCTTTTACCACCTCTTCCCCTTCCTTATTTCTGGGGCATCTCTTCCTGCATTAAAAGTAATATCCTTTTTTCCTGTCATGTTTTGTTTGTATTTCTTTTCAGTCTCTAACCTGCCTTTTAACTTTCTTTGTGGTACCTTTTTTCAACCTTCCTAATCAATGCATTGCTAGCTTTTCTTCCTCTTGCCCAATGCTGCTGTTTGGCCATTTTCTCTAGCCGGTCTCCTCTTTTATGTCTGTAAATTCCCTGCTGCCATGTCTCAGAGCTCCAATCAACTACTGTGCTATGGACCTTCCCGTCCACATTTGTGGGCCTGTGCGAGGGGCTGTGACCTCCCCCTGGTACGGGCTCCTCTTCCACATTCTTTTATTTCACTCTCTCCTCAGCCACCCAACTGCCAGCTCCCCAAATCATATTTATGCCAAGGGTCCCCAGGCCCTCATTCAGTCATTTCAGTTCTCACAACCAGAGACCACTCCTCTCTCACTTGGCAGACCTGCTCAGAATCCTCTAATTCATTAGCCTCAAACCAGCTGGTCTCCCTGGCTCCTCCTATTTGCTAAAGTGATGGAATAGAACCTCTATTTTTAGTAGCATAAAAAATTATAATGTAATTTATATATATAGACGATCCCTGACTTATGATGATTTTACTTAGTTTCTTGACTATACGATGGTGCAAAAGTGATACACACTTAGTCGGCACTGTACTTTGAATTCTGCTCTCTTCCTGGGCTGGCTATATGTGGTATCACACTCTCTTGTGTGGGGGGCAGCAGCAGTGAGCCAGCTCCCGGTCTGCAACAATCACAAGGGTCAACAACTGGGACTCTACAGTGTAGTATTAAGTGCATCTTCAACTTTCGATATTTTCAACTTACCAATGGGTTGGTTTATCGGGATGTAACCCCACTGTAAGTCAAAGAGCATCTGTGTATATAATACAGTAGCCATCAGTGCTGGATAAGTAGACAAAATTAGACAATTGCCAAAGCTTAAGTCTATGTGTTATTTTCCCATTTGCAATAGCTCACTGCTACCACAATACTCAGGTTCAAGTTAAAAAGCAAAAACACCTTTTTTCTCTCTTACTTGTAACCAAATGAGACAGCTGACATTACACATGCATTCTTCTTGAGTGTCCACTGTAGGCACCGCCCTTTAACTGGATGACGAAGCTTTTACGGGACCCTTAATGGACAGGGAAATAAAGTGCTCACATGGGATGTAACAGGCGCCCACTTGAGTAACAGAAAAAGTCTGTCCATCACACAGGTGCATTACATGGAGATGGCGGGCCCCATCCTCCCTTCTTGCTGTCAGCAGCGGAGGGAATGGGTGTGCAGCAGATCCAGGTCAGCAAGGAGCCCGGGAACCAGTACTAGCAACAGGTCTGCCCCCCCCCGCCGGCATACCTCTCACCCTAAAAGACGACAAATGCCACCAAAGTACCCACAGCAGACTGTCTTTGCAAACACCCATGAGATCTCCTAAGAGGGACTATTTTAGCGTGTTCTGATATGAAACTTTCATCAGGAACACCACAAATCTATATATATAAAAGGCTAAGTGACCGACAGTCTGCCCAACCGACAGGCCAGTACATATGATGCACACTGGCAATCCTATATAATAAAAGCCATGCAAATTGTCCCCTTAACCGGGAGTTCGACCACTCGCTATGACATGTGCTGACCACCAGAGGGCGGCGCAAAAACATGGCAGGTGCCAGCAGCTGGCAGCAATGGAGGTACTGTCAGCACCGATGGGCCCCAACGAAAGTGGGACCGCAGCGGGTTGGTAGAGCAGGTGAGCGGGCATCGCCAGGCCAAGGCGGTGCAAGTGGGGCCCAACTGCCCTGCCGATCACCCTGCAGAGGGTGACCAGAGGTGGCAGTGGGGGGCGGGGCTGCCTCCCAGCACCGATCAATCGTCCTGCAGGCGGGATGGTGGAGCAGGTGAGGGGGTGGTGCCAGGCCAAGGCGGGGTGCCAGGCAGGGCTGTAGGGCTGTGAGGCTGGGGGTGTGAGCTGGGGTCCAATCCTCGCAGGCCACCCCAAGGGACCCCACCCATGCAAAAATTTGTGCACTTGGCCTCTAGTTTAAAACATTGACTCGCACATGCATGATACATGTAAATAGTATATATACTATTTTGACATGTAATTTTTTGCAGTAACGTAATTACCGCATGAATCTTCTAATTAATTTCCTTTCAATGTGCACGAATTCATGCACTGGGCCACTAGTAAAAAATAACCATCAGAACAGTGAGTCAAAGAGATAGTTCTTTCTAAACATGAGTGAGCCAGCCAAAGGTTGTTTTAACTTTGAATTAAGAAAGCTTCTTTCCTTAAATTTTGTTTTCCTCTGCTTAAAAAAAAAAAATCTTCATTTTGGAGCCTCTCACTGCAGCATAACAACGTCACTCCACATAGAAAACCAAGAACATTAGGCACAACGAGGCATAAGGAGCCGCGGCCTCTGTGCAGGATGGGCTGATTCCAGCCAGAGGACAGCGACAGGTATTTTCTGAGCAGCTGCAAGACTGTACCCCCTGGGAAAGCAAGTTGGTGTCAGTTATTTCTCAGCCCCAAGAAATTGAGATGACAGTTCCAAACTCTGGGGATTTCAAATGATTCAGATAAGAGGAGAGGTGGTCACTCCAGGACTTCATCCAGCCGGTCATCTCTCTCTCATTTTTACACATAACAAACCTAAAAACCATAAGAGTAAGAAACCTGCTAAGGTAAACCTGCAGCTTATGAAAAATTACCCTCAGGTCTCCCAAGTTCAGAATTTCTCTACTGTATCACAAAGCAATTCACTTCAAATTATGAATTCCTTGTAAATATCTTTATTGGGAGTAATTTTGCAAATTTTTGAAACTGTTAAAACCTATTTTACGGTCCCCCCCAACCCCCCAATGATTAATCACATCTCTAGGGGATGCAGAAAACAAATATTCTCCCGAGGATATTGTATTTTCTTTGCTTTTCTGTTTTGTTACCCTCTTGATAAGGCGACTCAAGCATATCAAAAGCCATTTTCCAGATAAAGGGGTTATTATTTATTTATTTTCAAGCTAATGGGCCTGCTGGAAAGATGATCCTTTTCCACACAGTATTCACTGTCACCATTTTGAAAATAATATTGAAATAATAAAACCCCACCATACCCTGTCATGCTGTTATACTAAAAAAACCCGAGTTTCGATAGTATTTTTAAAAGGCTTAACTGACATAATTCATTTCACAAATGAAACAAAAAATGCCTGAGAGAACCATAAAGAAAGCATCCCCAAATTTCTAAGTAATTAAATTTAAAGGAGCTTCTAATTTTGTACACTTAAAACCATATTCTAATGAATGACTGCTTAACAGGTAAGAGCTCACAGATCTTTGAGTCGAAATCCTTTAAAGAAATGACTAAGGAAGAGAGAGAGAGAAAAGGTTTGCTTGAAAAGTGCGTAGCCAAAAATGTCAGAAATGACCCACCCTTATGATCAAGCATGACTTTCCAGAGACACCACCAAACAGACAGGGTTTTCCTCTGGAAGAGAGTTTTACTGTGAGACCGCAAGTCACTGAATGCTTGTCCAGCTGACCGAACATGGACATCTATTATGGTTTCAAATAGATGAAATCAAAACATCTGCCTTTAAGGAAAAAAGAGGAGCAAGGAAACATAACAAATCTAGGGAACGTTCCTGTTCTTCAAGAGAATGACATCAGTTATGAAAAAAATCAGCTAGTGTCTACCAAAACAATTACTTTTCTTGAGAGGAACACATTTAGTAATGAAATCCATCTTATTAAGACACTCAAAGCTGTGCAAGCACTTAAGCTCCTGAAAACAGTCTTCACCTCCACATTCGATCCAGTTTATATGTGGTGCTGAGGCAGGTTCAGGACTCGCATAATCACCAGCAACGGGGACCTGCTCCTCCACGCAAGGGGAAGGGAGAGGCAAAGGGCGAGCCCTTCGGAGAGAAGAACGTCTGGTGATAGCAACTCCTGCCTAATTTTAGAGCCTGACAGATTTACAGGAGAACGTTCATAAAAGGGTGCTAGGCTCCCCCTTTTATCCGGGTTGACAGAGGCCACTTGTGTGGCCATGCCAGGTGTGGCGAAGACATCTGACAAGGAGCAGGGCTGCTCAGGATTCCTGTGGTCAACACGAGCAGGGACTAAGAAGGTCCATCGCCGAAGAACCAAGCAGAAGGCAACCTCATGCTCCCATTTTTGTAAAACACGTCGCATACGGAGAACTTCCTGGGTCTTTGAGCAGGCACTGCAGATTTCTGTATCGTGCTTGGGTTAAAAACACGAGTCTGGCATTAGACAGTTATAATCCTGTCTATTTTGTAGGCATTTAATTCCAGAAGGATGGGGAGGAGCTTAAGAGCCACCTTTAGGCCAAAAGGAAAATTTCCATTCTGTTTTGGTTTACCTCTCAAAGGATGGATGAAGATCTAAAAATTACTCACGGGACACCTCAACAACAATAAAGTCAGCCTATTAGAAATCTGTTTTAATTTTTGGTACATTTCTTGATCACTAACTATGTGCTAAATGCCCTACTGAGAGTCTGCAGAAATGCTTCAGCTCTCCAAGGCTCGGCCATCTGTTCTTCTGAATAAAAAAACCTGTTCCCAGGCTCAAACTGTGGAGCCAGAAGTGAACCAGAGGGTAGAAGGTTCTGGAACCAAGAAAGAAAGACAGCGGTAGAGGCACAAGTAGATCTTGGACTACTGGCACTTTGATGAGTTTGTTTTAGAGGCATTCAAGTGTTTTAAGGTACACAGGCATTCAGGGCTATGATGAATCAATATGACTTGACTGCAGAATATAAAAGCTGTCTTCAGTGCCACTGCTTGGATTTGCGGTCAATGCAAACCCTTAATCAGACATTTTCACTAAAGTAAAGCACCTACTATAGGCAGAGGTCCAGAGAAAGCAGCACTGTTTTTGCAACAGGCACTGTCTCTCAGGCGCTTGCAGGATGCATCCATTGTCCGGTAATAAGGCTCACTACAATGGGATTTAAACTGAATGTGGAATGCACGTTTGCTGGTTTTGCTCTTAATGAAAACAGCAGGATAAATCCATCATCGAGGCTATGAGCTCTGCACTGTCTGCATTCATAAACATTTGCTGAATGAATAAATGAGTTAGCATTGCATGTGAAACGCGCTCTTTCTAACCCAGTTGCCTCAGTTCCTGAGGCTCAACTTCATCTTGGATGCCTCTCACACACCCTCTTCTCCCCCCTGTCTACATGGCAGCCCTACCATCCCACAGGCCTCCTGCTTCCGATCTGGCACTTGTGACTAGATTATCCTCCCTGAGATCTTCCTTTTAATGTGGGCTACTCCCCTATTGAAAACACGCAATACCTCCCCATTCGCTACAGAATGGATCCCACATTTAGACCAGCAATGAGAGCTCTCCACTCTCGGCCTTCAACCTGTGTGAGTCCTTCTCAACCTCCTCTGTCCTCTGCACTGAAATGGCCACTTCACACCTCCAGACCCCCTGCTCCCAATGTTGATAGACTAAAGTGTGAGCTCCCCCCCAACCCAAAAAAATTAATTGGCTTTTAGGCATTCACCTGTTTGACCCCCTCTGCTCCTACCCAATGCATCTCAGGCAGGTTCAACCTCTATGTGGCTATTTCTTGTCGCGAGAAAGGACTTTACAACAGCACAAACGGAGCTCATTTCATTTGGGGGCCTCTGTAATTGTTAGAAAGTTCTTTCTTCCCTGAAAACGTCAAAATAACTGAAAGTATAGAAAACAAATATTAGCCAAGGCACTGGAGACAGAACCTACTGATAGTAAATGCCTATATAAGCTGTCAACTAAAATTTCCATACATTTAAAAACAAATAGTAAAATACTGCCAGTTTGTTTCTATATTTTTCACAACAGTTTTCCTTAGTCCTTATTTCAGTCAAAATACATGCTATTTATTTTACATGATCTGTTTAAAACAGTTACATAGTTCTCACCAGGTACCAAGCATCATTTAAGGGCTTTATAAATAGCCCCTCATGTTAACATTTGAGGTCCGTACCACGAATGCCCCATTTTTTAGAGGGGATCACTCTGCCCCACAGAAGTAATTAGTCCAAGTCATATATCTCCTAAGTGATGAAGTCAGGATTTGAACCTGGGCCATCTGACGCCAGACTTCATGCACTTAGTCACCATAAACGAAGGATCAGCAAATCCCCTGGCCCCTCCTCCAGGGGCCCCTTCTCCAGGGATTACCCCCACCCCCCATGTGTCTCCCTTCAAGAGCTGTGCATCTATTTACTTCTGTACCTTGAATTGCACTTGATAAACAGCAGGCACTTGAAAACAAAAGCTAGATAAATGCATGAATGAATGCTCAAACTAGACCTATGCTTCGTATCAAACAACATAAGGGTATTTTAAATGGCAGTTCATTATGAAAAATAAATCCATACAAACAGAGCAGCCTAGAGTCTGGCATCAAAATGCCTGTAAGCTGAGTAATAAAATACAAATTAATTTCTGGCTGACAGACTTAAGAGGCTACATAAGCATGGATAAGGTTACACATTTCCAACTTATTACTACTGAAAAATATTTAATATCTGACGTTTTCCTTACACACAGCTGTTAATCTATTTTACACACAGGGGAGCTCTGTGGCTCCTGAATTGTTCAGTTACGGTAATTTACCACACGAGACAGTACCTGCATCATAAAGCCAGACAAGAATACCTGAAATCTATCTCAAATCCTCATTAACTCAAAACTATATTTATTTTATTGTATTTGGAAAAAATAAAATCAATAACCAAAATGTTGAAAAGACAAACCCTGGGCACAGCTTTAAAAATGTGTGGCTGGGAGGTAAGCGATCCTTAAAAGAGGGCATTACAGGGAGCCAGAGGCTAGTGAGGCGAAGGGAGAGCAGTGTGCAATCAAGCCATCCAGGCAGGGTGGGGGGATGGGTGAACTGCATAACACAGAGCTGGTCCTGAACTGAGGACAGCAATAACAGAAGCCCAGAAACCAGGAAGCTGGCACAATTGGCCAGGTATCATTTGCCGTTTGCATATCCAGGGGAAACATATGCAGCAAAATGCGGTGAGAAGCAAAGGTGCACAGTTTCATTGCAGAAAGATGATCGGAATACTGAAAAGGTGCATCTGGAAGTAAAATTCTCGGGCACAAAGACACTGCGGCCAGTTTCTGTTGGACACATCTGACGCTGCTATTACACTCCGAGCCCCTTCTACCTAGAGCCCCCAGACAACACAAACGCAGATCACCCAAATAAAGCCTTCGGGTGAGTAAGAGGCAAGAAAGAAGCCCATCATAAAGGCCTCTGAGTCGCCTGAACAGTAATCATAAGAAGCCGGCTCACGAGCACCACCTCGCAGGTCACTGCCCCCCCTGGGAACCCTGAGCCAGAAGCGGACTCACGCTGGCTGGCGATGGCAGGTGCAAAGAGGTGGCCAATTAGAGGAGACGGAGCCAGAGGCTCGGAGGAGCATCACAAGTAGCTGGTGGGAGGCCACTCGCCAGGGGGTGGAGAAGAGGAAGGCGGAAAATGGAAGGCAAATCACGAAGTTCACAAATCCTGCTGTGAAGGTCCGAGCACAAATTCTTCTGTGATTTAGGATCCCACCTTGGCTGTGTGAAATGGTTTACATTTGCGCAGTAGAGTAACAGTAGCAAAAATCTCATCCTGAAACCATATATAGTTTTTTCTCTTTTGATGGCTATGAATCCTCCCCACCCCCTCCCCTCCGCTACCATGATAGAAAGATCTCGGCTATTCATTTTAAAATACAGAAATAATGTATTTATTTTTATCTTTTTAAATATATTTTTTATTAAGATATTACATATGTGTCCCTGTCCCCACGTTACCCTCTACCCACCCCCCCGCTCTTGCCCTCCCCCCCGTTGTCCGTGTCCATTGGTTAGGCCTATATGCCTGCATGTAAGTCCTTTGGTTGATCTTCCCCCTTTATCCCCCCCCTCCCCTACCCTCCCTCCAAAGCCCGACAGTCCAATCAATGCCTCTCCCTCTCTGGATCAGTCCTTGTTCATCAGTCTATGTTGTTCCTTATATTCCACAAATGAGTGAGTTCATGTGGTATTTATCAGCTCTCCAGTTCCATCCATGTTGTGGCAAATGGTAAGAGTTCCTTTTTCTTCTCCCTCTTCTTAAAGAATACCTTTCAGCATTTCATATAATGCTGGTTTGGTGGTGATGAATTCCTTTAGCTTTTTCTTATCCGTGTAGCTCTTTATCTGACCTTCTATTCTGAATGATAGCTTTGCTGGATAAAGTAATCTTGGTTGTAGGTTCTTGCTATTCATCACTTTGAATATTTCTTGCCACTGCCATCTGGCCTGCATAGTTTCTGTTGAGAAATCAGCTGACAGTTGTATGGTAACTAACTTCTTTTCTCTTGCTGCTTTTAAGATTCTCTCTTTGTCTTTTGCCCTTGGCATTTTAATTATGATGGGTCTTGATG
>NW_006300376.1:3676687-3707340 GCF_000327345.1 Myotis davidii | reverse complement strand
CACTTCAGCACTGCGCCTCCTCTGAGTCTGGATATGATATTCTCTTTACTCCTAGTTGTAGAATTTCCACTCAGCCAGCCCTCCTGTGGTTCTGGATGTTGTCCGTTCCCTGTTTCAGGCTTAATTTGAATTGGTTGTTCAAGGCAGCAATCTCCAGCGTTAACCTATGCCGCCATCTTCGGTTCTCCAGAAATAATGTATTTTTAATCACACACACACACACACCCCTTTTTATTATCACCAGTAATCAGGGTGGCATTAAGATAATAAAAAAATCAAAGTCTAAGAAAAATGAAAGTTTCAGATGAATCAACGAATGATGGTCCATGGATCTAGGAAAGAATGCTGTGTTGTGCTGATGATGGATGGCACCCGCGAGCGCTCGACAATTATGAAGTGTCAGGATCTGTGTGCAGAAAAGCTGGCTAAAAGCCAGCACACCAAGTACAAAAGCTTTCACTCAGTGAATTTCACGTAATATCTGTTAGGGTCACCAAAGGAGGTACGCACATGGCCGAAAGGGGTAAAGAATTATGAATTTATTAGGTCATCTGGAAACCAGATGGGCTGAGCCCCCAAATGGAGGCAGCCCCAGGACAGGGGAGTCAGACTGTAAAGGACTGTAGGGGGCTTTTCCAGCAGGGGATTCTCTGGGCGTCCTGATCCTGGGCAAGTGCGGAGGGGAGAGTTACTGGTCTTAGCAAATGGAATGTGGTCGAAGCGAAAGGGCATGTGGGTTGCGAAATGATCTGAAAGGTCAGTTTCCCAGGGGAGGGGGTATTGATTTGATCATTTGATCAGACCGAACAATATCTACTACCCAGTAACCGACATACAAGGCCCAGGGCTGGAAGGAGACCCCTCACTCCTGGCGGCAGTGGGGCTCCCCGGTTTCCTGCAGCCTCCTCGGTCCACTGCTACCTGACTCTCGCTGACTGTTCTCAAATGCTCATGGCCCATCCCAACACTGCAAGCTGTGTCCCTGTGACTTCTCTATTCCATGCCATCCTCCTTGAAACCTCTCCCCTGACTCCCATGATCCAATCTCTCAACTCCCCCTCCCCCCAACTAACTGTTAGTGCCTCCTTGAGACGGTACACACCGTTGGGGTTTTCAAGCCAAGCCCATTGGTTCATCCACCCCGACCCTGGCAGCCTCAAGATGCTCCCTGACTCCTGACCCTAATTCTCTGAGCTCCTGGTAGACACCAGTGCATCTGGCACAAGCCCTTTCAGGGGGTCCCCATCGTAGAGGGGATCAATTCTCACCCCATCTGGGTGTACCTCAGACCCTCTGGATTTGGACCAGCTCCTTTTCCAGGCTCGTTTCCTGCTGCTGGGTTCCAGTCCTGGTGCTGAGGATTCCTCTGCTTTTGTACCAATCCTCCTCCTCCAACACCCTCCTCCTGGCCGCCCAAAGCTCTTCTCCAGGCAGCCTTGTCCCCAAGAGCAGTCCTAGCCGCTCCTCCTCCTCTGGGTTCCCACAGAACCTGTGATCAACTTCCATATGGTCCCCCTGTCCCCCCACCACCATCAAATTGCCAAAAAAGTTTGATTATATCCTCATTTCCCCTAGTAAGTGCCACTCTTCCATATATTCCCAGCACTGCCAGATCACAAGGTAGTAGCTTAATAAGTGTTTGTGAAATAATTAGACCTATTTATTTATTTACTTAAGCAACCTTCTCACTTGAAAGTTCCATGTTATCTGAATTAGGATTAGTAAGTATAACTACCGTTATCTTAAGCACCATGGAGCACAAGGACCCCAGAACCTCAGAGACTAACAGCATGGGGGGCATTACAAGGAACACAAACAATGAAACAGGAAAGGAAAATTAAATGCATGAAATAAGCTGCTTTGAAAAACATTAGAAAAACTAAAGGTCTTTAAAAAGTAAAAAAAATCCAAAGTAATGATCATAAACTTTCATGAAACATAAGGAATGGGTTAACCGAATTTACATGTTAGTAAAATTACTTTTTTTTTTTTTACAGGTCAGCTTGTCCAAAAGGTTCTCACACATTTGTAAGCAGGCAGCCATGCAATAAATATATGTTAGGAAAATATATATATATATAAAAAAAATTACTTTGATGCTCTAAGAGGGAGAGGCAGTAGTATCATTTCCTGCTTTGGTCACAGACTATAACCCAAAATACTCTTAAAGATTTGATCATGCAAAAAACTCCACAGAAGTACAAATGGTAGTAATATTCATTTTCTGACAATATTTGTTGGTTTTGAATGGGCAGGACCAGTTATCATAGGAAAGAAGAGACAGGTGGTCCAAAATAGAAATTCTACAGAAAGGAAATGTCCCATATATTTATAGGTTTTTTGCAATCACAGTAGATAATTTCAGAATGCATCATCTATCACCGCCTCTCTCACTGAGTATTACATGCATCTACTCTGTGCTCTGGGGACACAGCAGTGGGCAAAACCACTTTCTAAAGAACACAAACCAACGAAAAGATAATGCCAGCTGGTGATGTGTGCAATGGGGAACCAGTAACGCTGGGCGTGGGAGGAAGGGCTGGGGAGGACTGGTATCTTTGCAGCACGGAGAGGGACGGGGTGCTGATCGGCGCAGTAAAAGGAAGCGAAGGACTCAGGGTGAACATGCTGGGGTGTGGGGAGTGCGTGCTCACTTGCAAAGCAAGGAAGCCCGTCTGCCTGCAGCTGAGTGGATGAGGGAAGGGCAGGGGCCTGACTGTGGGGCACACAGGCATTACTCCAAGCTGGTCAACACTACCAGACACACATGATCACAGGGATATACTATTTAGTAAGAAGCCACTTTATCCTATGAAACAATAGCCAATAGTCACTTCCTTCTGACTGCTGATCTCAGAACTGGCTGCCCTGCCTGCTAATACTGACCCCAGCCAGGAAGTCTGCCGGCTAATGTATCAAGAAGAACAAAAATCATTCCTCAAACTGACACCAGCACCAACTCCCAATACAAGAGACTGAAATTCACTGTCATCCCAAGGAGAGGTTGGCTGAATCACACACGTTTTACCACTGAGGAAAACGCAGCACAGGAGAGGCACTCTAGCAGAGTGAGCCAGTTTCACCCCCACCACACAAACCCCTGCAGTGGCCCCCAGGCCTGGGGCCAGCCCTGTGCTGAGGAGGAGGAGGAGGAGGCCTGGGGCCAGCCCTGTGCTGAGGAAGAGGAAGAGGAGGAAGAGGAGGAGGAAGAGGAGGAGGAGGAGGAGGAGGATATTCTCCTGAATTTGAGTTAGAAGCCACCTGGTGCCAGTAGGGGCATCAATGCCAACCCCAGTAAGAGAGACCTTGAGGTCCAGCAGAAATGAAATGAAAAAAGCAAAAACATAAATACGTAAGTTTTATTTCACTTCTGAGCATACTTTAAATGGAATTTCAAGTATGACCAACATTTAAGACTTAAAGCCCTTTATATTAAAATGTAAATGTTATGTATGCATATGTATGTGTATAATATATATGATATAAATGGAAAAGGTAATGAGAATCTCCATTAACATGCAATAAGGAGACTAGAAGTGAACACTAAAACAATATTTACAAATCATTAAAAATGAATCTATGGGTCCGATTGTCTCCCCTTTCATACAGAGGGTATTTTTATTGTTTAACAAGTCCCCTAAGAGCTTACAAAGTACTTACTAGACACATGGTAGGAAAACATTCTTTTAGAGGTAAGGAATCTTAAGGATTTATTTTAGAGGTGAAAAAACAACAACAAAGCAAACACACTCCCAGACCAAAACACAACTGAGCTATAAAGAGAGCGCCAATAACTTCCCCTGCTAACAAATGTGCAGGATTTGCACAGCTCTGGAGTTCTACCTTTTTGTCTTGGTTCTGTCAATTATTAATGGTGTGACCTTTGTTAAAACACATCGAATGAGTTTTAATTTCCTCTCTGTCAAACGAGAGAGCTCTGCTAGTTGAACCCTAATGTATATGCAATTGGAAGGCCTATGACTTTGTCCAGAGCCCCGACCATATTGGCAGAAAAATATACACCGAGGAAAAAGCAAGAGAGCAGCTATGAAATGAGGGACCTGCCCACCACCCGGAAGGCTGACGCATGGCCCGCTTCCATTCCACACAGCAGGTGCCCTTGCAGGTAAGTACAGGAGGGTGGCTCGGAGTGGGTTATCCCAGGCAAGGATTCTCCCGCCCGAATGACACCCCTGAACAGCCATCCGGACCCTGGCTTACCTCGCCTCCTCATCCTGCCAGAGATAACCCTCGGAGTTCGTCTGGCTTTTAATGCTCAGAACAACCCTGTACGCTCTCGTATCAACACTTCTGCTAACGTCAAGACAAGAGTTTCGGAAGGGCGCACACTCGTGTTCTAGAAGCAACGCTAAATGTCCGTCTTCGCGGGAGGAGAGCCTTTTCAAAAGGTGCTTCTCTCTCAGGAGCATATGATTTCTGCTGGTCACAATTAAATTTGAAAATTCAACTTTTTTGGAGTCTGTTTTTCCAACCCGGATCCTGAAATGTCGGTACCTGGCCACCAGGTGGCGTTTCAGTTTCTTGGACTCAGGGTCCACAACAAGAAGTTGTAACTGAAGGCCTGTTCTGCAGTGTGTGGCAGATTGTTAGTTGTCCCCCAACATCCATCCCCTCCATTCCCGTGATGAAAAGGCCCCAATTTATAGCTGGGTGCTGTTTTTCTGGCATACATCTCTAAACCTCCTCTTTGCTCTAGGTGTGGCCACGTGTTTCTGCTAAAAATAAAAATGAAAGCAGACAAAACACATGTGCCCTTCTCACAAACATCCTTATTAAATAGCTGCAGGCACCTTCCCTGTCCCCCTTCCCTCGTTTCCACAGCTGCCTTCTGGCTGTCTGGGGAGTGGATGTACCAAGGCTGGAACCCCAGCAGCCTTCTAGGGCCATGAGGTAGTGCTGGGAGCAGAAGCCATGGTGATGAAGCCACAAGAGAGAAGCAGCTTTGATTCCTCACTCCTTGGACATCAAGTCGGCCCCTGACTGATTCACTCTCTGCTTCTTTTATGTGCGAGGGACACAAATGTCTGTCTCCTTTAAAGCCGTGGCTATTCTCGCTCTTTCCCACTGCTCACAGATGAATGTAATCTGAGGAATATACCTTGAGATTTCCGATTCGGTTTTAAAAACAAATATTATTAAATAGCAAAAGGTAAGTACCATCAGCACACATACTATTCATAGATGACACTATGCTACTGATTCAGTTCTAATAAGCAGGAAATGACTTTCTACTTTTTAAAAAATAAGAAAATGAACTATAACATTTCCCCCAAAACATAGTTTTCTAGCAAGGAGCTGGATGTAGGTGTGAGTAACCTGAAATCTACCCTATTAGATTTGTCCAGAGGAGGAGAGGAGTTGCAACATCAGCAAAGCTCCCCAACCTGTAACTTTCATACAATTCTAAGGCCAATGTAAACAAAATTTAAGCCTCTAAAGTCGGTACCATCTATAGATGTCTAAATATTAAAATCTCTGTGTATACTCCTATGAAGAGAGTTGGAACTGAGTTGACAATAGAGCCTGATCAGTGACAGTGATGGCCTCTAATACAATATTTAAAGAACAATAAACGTAGACTGCCTTCCAGAAGTCAATCTAAACATTCAAATTAAATCAACACCTATTCCAATCTAACACCCTGGCGAAGCAAGCTGAGCAAATTCCTGAGACGCGGAGTCCCCGCACATCTTCCAGGAGAGCTGAGGATGTGGATGAGTCAATATTCAAAAGCTGTATGTGCCGTGCGCTCAGCACAGAAGTTAGTATCAAAACACGAATTAATGTCCTGAGATATATTATTAAAAAAGTAAAATTCCTACAAAGCGTAAGAGAACAGGAATCAGGATAAAAACGTATGTTATGTATTGATAATTCTTACTGATTTTTGTACTATATTGACTTGCGTTTGTTCTTGCCCCATAACACTGGCTCTTCCTTCTGAAAAATTGTCTTTTATAAAATGTGGGAACTGTTAATGGAGTTTCTTCATAGTATACTCAGTTCACTGTTCTTTTTCACATATATAAACTTTGTTTCATTTTGGAAGGAGAACAGCCAATTTCTCAGCTGGCTGAACAAAAAGGAGATACTGAGAAACCAAAAAAGTACGCTGTTGCCCCACTACACTCCTCCGCCGTGCCACACTCAACACAGCACGAACACCACTCCATTCACAGACGGAGCAACCTCTGCACAGGACACTGAGGGCACGAGTCCTTTCTTTCTCGAATTTTCTGGGAATTGGGAAATCGCGCTGCTACGGAAGGGCAGAGGCGGTATCTGATGAAGGGTGGTGGGAAAGTCGACCATGAGTATCAGTGGGGAGTGAGGAGCTTTCAAAGCACCCCAGGGCCATGACCAGCTTCCACCTCTGCAGTGAAGGCTCCCTCCTCAACCCCGCCAGGAGGGCCCCTACCTCGCAGCTCGGACTGAAGCCTGCACCGCCCCCTCCATCATTGTGGTAACATACTTGGGGTGTTTCACCTTTCAGATCTATGTCTCTACTTTTCAGTTTGACTATAAATCTCCAAAATTAATTTATATAAATTAATATTAATTGCCTGTGCCTGAAATCTCTCTATATTCCTCAGCACCACCTGGCATTGGATGTTGTGTCATAAATATCTGCTGAAGACTAAATTTAGCTAACATTTCCCAATTATTTCACTTTTGTTTAAAAAGAAACACAAAACTAATGATAGATGTAGACAGATTTTTCTGGTAAATCACTTATTACCAAACCTGTTTAGTAAGTGTCATTTCTAATGTTCAGTACTTCGACTTCTTTTTTGTGTTGTTGTTAATCTTCACCAGAGAATATTTTCCCATTGATTTTTAGAGAGTGAAAGGAAGAGGTAGAGACAGAGAACCATCGATGGGAGAGACACATTGATTGGTTGCCTCCCACATGAGCCCTGACCAGCACCAGGGACTGAGCCTGCAACAGAGGTATGTGCCCTTGACAGGAATCAAACCCGGGGCCCTTCAGTCCGCAGGCCGAAGTTCTATCCACTGAGCCAAACCAGTTAGGGCTACTTCTTCTTCTTTTTAAGGACATGGGCACAGAGGTTGTAAGCAAAATTATGTGGTCCTGTCATTCACAATAAAAAGAAAAGACTGGTCGATTTTAGATTTGATAAACTATCTAAAACTAAATTCCTAATGTACCCCAGACTGGAAGAAAAATGAAGTTTTCCAGGATCTGATTTCAAAATTCTATTTCTTCTTCTTCTTTTTTTTTAAATGATTCAAGGATTTATTAAGTCATACATGCAAAACATACTGCTAACTGCATTAGCAAAAGATCAATGTAAAAACACTCCATAATTCTGCAAATGTCACTGTAAAAAATGTTGTTCTAGTGGTTGAAAGGTCCAATTTTGTATTCTTGCCAATGGGTAAGCTGTACAGAACATCTTAGCACAAGCACAGAGCACAAAGTTACAATCTGCCACCCAAAGAAAGATGGTTAGGCAGAGCAACAGGAAGTGTGTCCACACAGGGAGGTGGAGGGGGCCAGCAACAGTCAAGGTACAGTGCTGGGGGTCTGGCAAGACAGGGTGGTAAGAAGGTCCATAGTTTAAGAATTTCTAAAATACTTAAAAAACTGTAAAGATGCAACACGTGATTTTTACATCTAGTTACTAGAAAACTAAGGAAAGCACTTACTACCTTTGAATGAAAGAATGTGAAAACAGGTATGCACTTTTACTAATGTACAAAAAAACTAATGCATTATCAAGAAAGATTTTATACAAGGAGGCATATTGCTCACTGAGAAGGGGGTCTATAAGAAACACACTAAGTTAGCAACTATGGGAATGACCAGTTCCAAGATGAATTAAATGCCCAACTGTGGGAGGGATTACAGGTTTAAGAAAAAGGAAAATCTTAAGAAAACAATGATTAATACCAACTTCCACCATCGACTGCATTTGACAGAAACTAACCTTTTTCAAATTTTACCCGTGACACTTTTATTTAGTTTGTTATACGTACAATGTGGTGTAAGTTAATCTCCACATTTTGTCAAAGTACTGTCTTCATCCTTGGATCACATACTGTTCCCCACACTCCACCCCAGTGTGCCCGTGAGAGCAGAATACTTCATCAGAGGAACAGGCGAGGAAGGGTTCTGTTCACGATCTCAGCAAAAGCTAATATACTGATTTTTTAAAAATTTTACTATTGCCTTAACTGGTTTGGCTCAGTGGATAGAGCATCGTCCTGCAGACTGAAGGGTCCCAGGTTCGATTCTGGTCAAGGGCATGTACCTTGGTTGCAGGCATATCCCCAGTAGGGGGCGTGCAGGAGGCAGCTGATCGATGTTTCTCATCGATGTTTCTAACTCTCTATCCCTCTCCCTTCCTCTCTGTAAAAAAATCAATAAAATATATTTTTAAAAAATCTCACTACTAAATAAAAAAGATCAATCCAAGGAGTTGAGTTGATATACAGAACAATGTTAGGTAATGAACATGGGTTGATAAATTATGAATAGCAACATTTCGTAAAGGAGGTTGCGTGCGAAATTCGTGAGCAAGTGTCTGCCTTCCCTAACTTCAGAAGCTGGTCTCAAAGACAAAGGCCTTGAAACAGTTTAGTGCTTAGTGTTCTTAGCACAACAATGCAACTTAGTTCACAAGGAATTCTGGCAACTCTTTATCTGAGCAAGAATAGGGGCTTTTGAAAAATAAGGCTTTAAGAAAGCTTGTCATTTTAGGGCTAAATTTTAATAGAATGTGAAAGTTTGAATCCTTACACTTACTTTTTTAAATAAAACCTAAAAATCACTGATTGGTTCTAAACGCTTTTATGGAAAAGCTAATTTGGAACAAAACCTTGGCACTGAGTGCGAAGGCTCCATGGTTTTTGAGCAAAGCATACAGGGCAACGGGGAGAGGGCCCAACACTGACGACAGCAGGCGTTTTCTCTTCCTCTTCTTGGCGGGCGGCGGGCAGAGAACGGCTCGAACACTGTCTTGAGGCCTCGCTGTGTGAGAGCCGCCAAGCACTCCAGGCATTTTACAGCACCGAGCTGCTTGGCCATGGCTACACCCTGCAGGTAGGTGGTGGCTGTCAGCTTCTTCCCCCTCAGTTTCTCAATCGTGTCTTTATCATCCCTAAGATCAAGCCTGGTTCCCACCAGGAGGATGGGAGTGTTGGAGCAACGGTGTCGAACTTCAGGTACCACTTTGCACGAACGTTCTCACATGATGCAGGACGCACAAGAGAAAAGCACCACAGTGGGGCTATATTCTCCGGGAAATACACTGGTAGTATCATGGCTGCAGGCCGCAGGGCATGGGGTGCGAGGCCCACTGTCCATGCCGCCTCATCCTCCAATGGGAAGCTGAAGCCCAGCAGCGGCCACCACCCAAAGCTGGAGAAAACTGCCTCAAAATTCTATTTCTGATACAGATCAATTTTCTACCCACAGCTGCCGTCAGGAATGGATAAAGCGCAGCTTTGCTCTGCTGTCAGCAAAATACGATACCATATCCTTCACCCCTGCCCCACCCTTGCTCCACTCAAGGTGCTCTGGGCCCTGCCTGCATGTAGGTCACACTAAGCGCACCCTCTGTGGCTGCTGTAGCTGCCTGGTTCTACGGCCCTCCCTTTCCCTCTCTTTGGCATGGTCTGCTACCAGCCACACCACCAGGCAGACGCGCAGCGTCTTCACCACCACTAACTGCACTGCCCAGCCAGGCAGGGTCATCGGTGCTGCAGTACGTGCTTCAACACGGCCACGGTGCCTCACGGACTGTAAAAGGGAATGAAGAGCCCGGGAGAGTCTTTTTAAATTACATCCGGAATAAACATAAACACCAGGATCGTGTGGAATCGGAAGTGGCATCACCCTAACGTGAGTGAAAACAAAAACAGAGTGTTTGTTTCTCAAAACGCGGTGGCTCCTTTCACACGCCGTCAGCATGCTTTCCATTCATACACAGGTCCCTCTGGAGGGCAGCTTTTACAGCGGTCGGTCACTGTCGGCCAACACCGCTGAGAGCCTGACCAAAATGCGAGGACATCTGTCACACTCACGTCTGACTTCCGAGCTCCGCTGCACACTCAGATCTCAACCATGGCGACACGAATGTTCTGTGAAACTATCCTATGGTGCTGTGCATTCCAAAGGCACCTTTACACATGGACAGATTCTATTTTACCGACTCAGTGAAGTATGTGTGATGTGTACAATCGATAGATATGAAAATCTCCTGTGGGTATTATACACGGGCACAGCTGTTTTCTAAAACACGAAAATGAGGAGCAGCGCATTAAGACTGTAAACCAACGTGTTCTGTCCAGGTACCATCTCTCTGAATATTTACCATGAACTCTCTCCGCGAGTGCAGCAGTACAAATAAAAGGTCCTAAGTGTCTGTGCAGCCAGGGAAGTTTTCACTGTGAAGTAGAGTCGGACACTGAGGAATTCAGGGAGTTTTCCTATGACGTGGGCAACTGGCATCACCCAAGCGCCTTTCCTCTCCAGTTTCCCCTGGAGACTGCAGGCTGCTACCTATCTCCGCGGGGCAGAGAGATCCTACTCCACACAAGCGCTTGCTCGGCTGCAAAGTTTTATCTTTCCCTTTGTAATTGGAAACAATACACATTAGGTGACGGGTCTCTTTGTGCAGCACCTGTGAGGATCACCAGTGATATCAGAACAGGAAACAACAGCGACTAGTACTTGACAGGAGGGCCGATCCCAACCACCCGCACTGAGAAGAGTTTCGTCCTGGTGAGAAGCTGCCTCCCTGACAGCTGTCGCCATTCCAAGTCCCCTCTCCTCCCTGAACGCCAAAGGGAACTGCACAGGGGGGCAGTTTGGTGTGGGAAGATGGAGAAGATAATTTGTTTTTTAATCTAGACCTGAGGGGCTGGGTAGCAGATATGAGCAGGAGACAGGGGGTCTCTGGTAGGCAGCTCTGCCCAGTTCTAGGGCAAAAGACGCCACTATTCCTGGGCATCCCTGCCACTGCTGATCTCCGGGGCAATGAGGTGCGCGCACACACATCCACGCCCTGGGGACCAGGTGAGGACTAGAAGTAGGCCCTGAGATGGCCAAATGTTAGAGGTGACAGGGACACATGGTCTACACGTGGAGAAAAGGAAAAACAGCAAAGAATGACAGCGTAAAATACAGGACTAGGCTGAAATGGATATGGAAGACTGAACGTCTGTTATATTTATTGCCAATACTGACTGAAAAAAAATTCATTTTATTCTATGTGCCAGACACTTATAGAACAGTCTGATCTTATGAATCCTATTTATATAGACCAGAGAGCAGCTCACTTTTTCTTTGAGGGCTAAGTGTTGAGTGTTGTAGGCTTTGTGTGCCGTACAGTCTCTGTTGCACCCACCCAGGTAAAGCAGGAAAGCAGCCACAGGGACTAGGTAAACAAATGGGCATGGACGTTCTCCAGTAACCGGAGGCCAGTGTGCGAGCTCCAGATACAGCTCAGGGGTTGGCAAACACAGAGCTGGGCCAGATCCGGCCCACCGTTGGTTTTTGTAAACAAAGCTTTATTTCTTTTATCATCAAGATCTAGCCCAGCATCTAGACCAGTGGTTCTCAGCCTGTGGGTCACGACCTCTTTGGCGATCAAATGACCCTTTCACAGGGGTCGCCTAAGACCATCCTGCATATCAGATATTTACATTACGATTCATAACAGTAGCAACATTACAGTTATGAAGTAGCAACGAAAATAATTTTATGGTTGGGTCACAACATGAGGAACTGTATTTAAAGGGCCAGAAGGTTGAGAACCACTGATCTAGACTATTTCTAGACAGTGAAGAGGAATGCGCCGAGCTCAAATAACGCCCTCGTTTCACAGAAACACTCTCAGGAGCATAGTGCTCTTTGTTCTAACCTTCCTTCATTCCTAACTTCCTAGTCTGTGGTCAGTGGGGTCCAGCCCTCCAGGTGGGAGAGCCCTGATAAACCTGGTGCCTGAGGTCACCTCTCACTGCGAAGGATCAGGGCCATTCTGCGCCACCGACCGGTAAGTGATTCAGTTTCTGGGAGGTGAAGGATCTTGGGCAGCTGAATAGATAAAAACGGAGATTCTTAACCTAAAAAGATGGTGACCACAGATTGAGTTTGTGGTGCCATGACGATGAGTTAGTTAATTCACCCATTCTAATATTTTATGTTAATTCTCACCTGAGAATATTTTCCCATTGTTTTTGTTTGTTTTAAGAGAGTGAAAGGAAGGAGGAGGGACAGAGAGAAACATCAATGAGAGAGAGAAACATCAATTGGCTGCCTCCCACACAGGCTCGACGAGGGCCGTGTGGGGATGGAGCCTGCAAATGAGATACGTGCTCTTGACTGGAATTGAACCTGGGCCCTTCAGTCTGCAGGCTGACACTTTATCCACTGAGCCAAACAAGCTAGGGAAGTGGTCGGCAAACTGCGGCTCGCGAGCACATGCAGCTCTTTGGCCCCTTGAATGTGGCTCTTCCACAAAATACCATGTGCGGGTGCGCACGTACAGTGCGATTGAAACTTCGTGGTCCATGTGCAGAAGTCGGTATTTGGTGGAAGAGCCACATTCAAGGGGCCAAAGAGCCGCATGTGGCTCGTGAGCCACAGTTTGCTGACCACTGGGGTAGGGCATGCTAATATTTTATGGTGTGCCCACTCTGTGCCAGGCAGAAACACATATGAAATTCAGACTGAAAAGACTTATAGCATGTGAGTAAATACTTCACATAGTGCAAATCTATGTTGCTATTTATGACACCATAAGACTTGAGCCAGAACACAAACCACTGCAAGCAAACAGACTAACACAGACAAACTGTGTTGCTTTGATAGCTACCGAAGTGAGACCCCCCCAGACAAGGGACTCTGGCTTCTTGTCAAGAGTTGCAGCTATGGGAGAACTTGTAAGATCTGGGAGGACAGAGACCATCCTGGCTCAGTGCCCAGACCCGGGAACTCCGAAACGATCTGTCATCCGTATTACTGTGGATCACCTCCACAGCTCCTGACGAGCTGGGCTGGGAAGGCCCAGCTTAGAAGTCAGATTTTCTAATTCACATTATCAAGAGCAAACACTCCTCCATACCTGGACGGTCTGGTAATCGGAAGCATCGATTCCTTTCACAGTCACCTCTCGGAAGACTCTTGGCTCCAGCTCCTCTTTGGTGAGATCACAGTGATAAATGATGCCTAGAAGGAAGCGGAAGTCTACGTTTAGTCCACGAACACACCAGACACAGGGGGACAAGGATCACAAAGCATAATCAGATGCCATGAGGAGTGGGAGGAACATCAGGGAGCATGAGAAGAGGGAAGAGTTAACTGTGGAAATATAACAGGTCTGCTCCATGCCAAGTCACATAGGAGCACAGGCAAAATAACATGGGAAATTTCACACAGGGCTGTTATGTCTGAGAGCCGATTACGACGGAAAAGACAAATGAGTGGCCCAAAGTCAAGAGCCAGTCAGGGGTCTCTTGATGGCAATCTGGGGCTCTTGCTACCTACCTGCCACCCACTCATTCACAGACACACAGGTGGACAGCAATCAGGGACCAGAGATGATCGGGGAGCCATTCTCAAATTGCTTTACAATTTTGATTATCCCAGTAATTGTGCATAACACAAATTGAAAAATATGCACCAAGATTTCCAGCTTATTTAACCACTAATTAAAATTCTATTTCCTGAATTTAATGCTGACATTTAACAACTAAATCGGAGGAACAATAAATAGGACAAGTCCCACTGTTTGAGAAAAACAACACTGCTGTGGTTTATGAAACAGAATTAGTCATCCAGAATGGCTGGTGTGGAAACAGCCCTCCCACGGAATACTTTACACATATACTGTCAAATATATGAAAAATCTGCTCAGTGATCCCCATGCTTGCTGGAAAACCAGAAACCAAACGGTGCTCCCACAAGACACATTCTAAATGACTGATCTGGAGTAAAACCGTGGCTTGCGTTCTTCTCAACTAACAGTTGAGAAACATACTCTGCCCCCAACTGGCAAAGAGAAGTACATTTAGATTCCTTAACAGCATGACTGCTAATCCTGACGAATGTTACCCCAATCATCACGCTTACAGACACAGTGTGTGAAGGCACGATCATAGGGTGTATGATTAACATCAACAGCGGGGAGATACGTAACATGATTCAAGTATTGGCTTTCTTCGGTATGAAGTATAACTTAAATACTTCCACGCTGCACTCTGGGCATACGCTGAATTTTCCTAGATGAATGTCATCTTGAGGGAAGTGTCTATCTTCAGATTTATGTGAATTGTGGAAAAACTTCTTGTTCAGTGCCTGCTCCCCTCTTTCCCAAAATACACAAACCATCTGAATCTTTGAAGAAAAAGACGCCAAACCACCAAACAACGACAAATAGAGATGGCAGACCAAGCACGTACCCCGTGAGCACCTGATTCGCCCTGGCATCACCGCTACCTCTAGTGCAGTGACTGCCAGGGACCCGGGAGCCAGGACTCCCAGTGCTGACAGTTACTGGGCCAGTGAGCTTAGACAGGCACCAAAGGACTAGAATGCACATTCCCTAGTGAAATAAATGAATAGAAAATACACTCTAAATGCCTGTTTATCCAGAAAAAAGAAATTCAGACATTGAATCCTCTAACAGTGGAGTGAAGTAAGTATACGACAGGGGCTGGCTACTGCCTGATCCCTATTCCTCTGTCTTCTGGGAAGAGGCTGTGTTAACCCTGAAGGTACCACTACTTAATATAGTTAGTTGATCAATACTTTCTATTTACATATTCGCATATTCACACTGTAATGTAAATCCTTATAATGTAACGATGATTGGTGTCCAAGTACAAGTGAAGGTGGGGTTTGGAGAAATCTTAGATTCATGAACCAGAAAGGACTGGTTAGGTGATCTCTAGGAAATCAATTTCAAAATTTAAGGGTGAGAGAGAGATTTGGTAAATGGGAGTCCCTTAAGGTGTCTGGACTTGAGGAGATGGGTCACTGATGAAAACAAGGCAGGCTGGTCAGCTGGGATAGTCCTGCTATAATTTGAAATAAATGTACAGAGGTGAAAGAAATGGGAGTTAGGAGAAGGGGTAACTCTGAGAAACTGTGAAAGAAGAATCAGAAGGATAAGAAAGACTGGGTATGTAAAGAAAAGGCAAAAGAACTTTGCAAAAGATGACCCACGTAGGGACTGTTTTGTCTGATTGAGGTTGGGTTTTAGGGTTTTTAAAAGAAAAAAATAAACAAAAACTAAAACAAGTCTCTTTAAAAATGTTGTGCTCCTTGGTATTTTCTTAACAGAGTTGAAAATGTATTTCTGCCCCCACAAAAGCTTGCTCATGGATGTTTATAGCAGCTTTATTCACGATTGCCAAAACTTGGAAGCAACCAAGAGGTCCTTCAGTAGGTGAATGTGTAAATGGACGATGCTACATCCAGAAAATGGAATATTATTCAGTGCTAAAGAGTAATAAAGACACGAGTATCCTGAAATGCATATTACTAAATGAAAGAAGCCAATCTGATAAGAAGCCAATACTGTGTGATTCCAACGATATGACATTCTGGAAAAGGCACAACCATGGGGACAATAAGATAAACAGTGGCTGCCAAGGGTTGGGACATGGGGTGGGTTCAAAAAGCAGAGCACAGAGGATTTTTAGCGGAGTGAAAGCATTTTGTAGGATATCATAATGATGGATACCTGTCACTGTACACTTATCCAAACCCACAGAAAGTACACCACTAAGAGTGAATCCTAAGGTAAGTTATGGACTTGGGGTGATCATGATGTGTCAGTGTAGGTTTATCAGCTGTGTAAGAAATGTAATACACTTGGAGGGGTGCTGATGGTGGGAGAGATTATGCATGTGCAGGGGCAGAGATTATATGGTAAATCTCTGTACCTTGCCCTTGATTTTGCTGTGAACCTAAATCTGCTCTAAAACTCTTAACACATTTCGTACCGCTCAGGAGTTTTCTCGTGTTTCGCGCGCCATCTGTTAAGGACCGCTCACGAGTGTTCTCGTTTTTCACGCCCATGGAAAAAGGAGCGAATCTAGATACTTATGTAAATTTTGTGTGGTCCCTCTTCATAGAGGAAAATATTTTACGCAGTACCATACGTTAAAAAAATACTAGGAACTTGGTTTGTTTTTGTAAATAAAAATGTTATAATTATTGAAAAAACAACACCTACAGTGCATTATGATGATTTAAATAACGTGCAGTTTGCCCAAAAACGTGCAGTCCCTGGCGTATGTCTTAGAGATTTCTATGTGGTATGCAATGTGTTAATATATATATTTGCCTTTCCCAAACGGTTTGAGAAGGTTAATTTCTGGTTCCCAGAGCCATGCACTGCTGTATAGGATTTTTACAATGTGCAAGTCTGTCTGGAGCTCACCTGAGACAACCCTGAGGTTTCATGAGTACAGAATTAATCGGCTTGACAGCTAAGTGGTTCGAGCCACAGGGAATAAGAGCCTCGTGTGTCACGCTGCCCAGGCCGCCTGTTTTCTCCCAGGTGTGACTCAGGATACCAAACTCCTAAATGGCTTGGGCATAAGGCACGTCTGCACAAGGCACCTCTGTGGGGACCACAGTCAGCTGTGGCCTGCACCTGCCAGGTGGATCACACGTCCACAGCAGCTGGAGCTGCAGCGCCTTTGGGCCCCGGGGCTTTGCTTCTAATTTAGTCAGCTGTAGTGGACAGCTAACCTTCAGAGGCCGGAGCGAGACGGCCTTTAAGGTGATGTACACATGCTGACAATTAATTACACGGCCATTCTTACATCTGGGCCAAAAGGCCTGAGTCTGGAAGTCCTGTCCTTTGGTTTTAGATATCAAATTGCATTAAGGAGAGAAAAAAACAAAGCTGGAGGCAAAATGAAGAAGAGAAAAAGGAGAGGAACAAAGCATTACAGCCGCAAATGGAAGCTTTTTCAGAAGCTGCCTGGCACTGCAGAACGAAGAACACGCTTCTCTTTTCAACCTTCACAGCCACGGTCACGGATAACATTTCACTGCTTGGCACAGAACCCACCATTCTACACCGGGACAATGAGTCCTTTCTTCCCCAGTAACGACGAGCTTGTTCCTGTAATAAATGGCCACGTGGGGTCATGGAAGGAGGTTTACGGGCCTCTGGTGACTCTGGCTTTTATTAAGTGTAGGCGAGTCACCCTCTCCCCTGTCCTTCTCAGCCCTTTATCCATTTGTTTCAACTATGCGATTTTCCAATGTTAAACTTCTAGAACCGCTGTAACCTGAGCGAATGAACTGTGGACCCTGCAGCAGTGGGTTGGGAATGGCTATCTGGAGGAAACTGGCTGTTCTTGGTTCCTGTCCATTAGCTGCCACTGTACCTCAGTACCCAGGGGAGAGAGGTGAGGCACAGGACACCCGTCCGTCCCCGACTCCTGGCCCTGGTTTCCACATCCTTGTGGGCACTTTTCCTGGGCCCCCTAGATCTTCCGAAAGGCACATAGGAAAGTAAAGCTTACTAGGTGTGCCAGGTATGCCATCAGACCTACTTACAAAACAGCACTCTGGATTTTAATAACCCTGAGAGCAACCTGCCAGATGATAAGGTTCCTATGAATGGCTTGCTCTGTAACTCCGAGGTGCAAAAAAAAAAAAAATCAAAAGAATGAGGCATCACCATCATCTGGCCAAACCCCAGAGCCAAGTCAGTACCTACCCAGCTCTCCCCTATCTGCTGTACCTGCCAAGGATAAAACCATTGCAACAAAACTGGGTAGGACCAAAAGGCTATGGAGGAACTTGAAAACGAACAAGGAAACGTGCACAAACTTTTTCAGCCAGACTGATCTCAGGATAGGGCCTGCTCGGTCCAAGGCAAACTGCCAACTGAACCAGGCTCCTGGGACAAGTCGGAGTACATGTATGGCTTCGGCAATTGCAAAAACAGCCAAGTGGAGAAGCAAACAAAACCAAAACAAAGCAAAAGAGTGTGACTGACTTTTTAAAAAGTAAAAAAGACAGCTCTGTTGACTTTGGGTAAAATTAACTACATGAAATTTACATGAAAAGTAAAACTACAATCGATGAGCATTTTTCTTTGTATTAGACCAAATAACTTTTTTTCTATATGATGCATGACTATATTTTTAGACTTATCTTTATTCAGTTTAACAACTGCAGGATTTATTCTTAGTTTATTCTCGAAAACAATTGTAATGTCAGATGTGAGTACAGATTTTTATTTTAAGCTTTTAGTTCTGTGCACGGTGACTGCCCTGGTCCATACAGACCAAGGCTGAATCTAAGATTATACGTGCTCCTGAGAATTTTTTTCATCAACCTAGAACAACCATTGGTCCTGTCCCCAGAACAGAGACTCAGGACTCAGGACTCAGGACACAAGATTAATGACGGTACAGTTTCGGCGGCTGCATGTCCCTTGGTTCTGAGCATCTGTTTTTCTGTTTTACTCCCATGAAGTGATGTGGCTGTAATACAGCATATGTGATTTTCAACTTCATAGCATTATATTCCCGTTTCCCCAAGACACCCAAACACTGGGTCTGGTTTTGGGACCGAGCCGCACTGGTGGGGAGGCTCACCTGGAGACAGGAAGGAAGTGAACTGGTAAAAGATCTCGGTGTCCTTCTTCTGCCCGCTGTAGCCCACGATGCTGCCCACCTCGAGTGGGAAGGTCTTCAGGAGGGCGCCCGTGGCCAGGTCGTGGAGCTGCAGCGTGTTCTTCACGTCGTGGAGGTAGCACAACACCAGAAAGTTAGCCCTGACGCAGGCTACCCATTCTGAAAAGACAAGAACAGACAAAGCCTCAGGTGGTTTTGCAAAGGCGAGGACGGCACACCTATGTCACTAGACAGTAGTTCTGGAGCTCCAGGGTGCTATGCAGCAGTGCGCCTGGCAAGGTGACTGTACAACTGCTTTCCATCGTTCACCTAGCGTCCAGCAGATTCTCTTATCGTGACTGTCACTATGGTGTCTAGAGGAAATAAAATACTCTCCACCTCGGGCCAGGGGCTGTGATTACCCAGATAATGTGTGTACTATACATAACCTGCCTACCTACTCTGTGTTCAATATCATGCTACAGGAAATATAAGAAAGAAACAAAAAACAAATCACAATCCATTTCCGTCAGGGTTGTTTATTCGACAAAAATGTATCAAGCCTTTGGAACATTCCAGGTCTTCTGCAAGGTGCCGGGAGACCAGCAGGAAGATGACGGCACCTCTGCCCTTAAGATACAACCATGTAAAAACACAGCTAGTAATGTGCAAGCAAAGGTGAGTCACCGGCTGGCCGCAGACCCAAAAAAGTGATGACCACCGGAGCTCTCACCCGGCTGGTTGTGACCACAGCAAACCCTTCCCTCAGGGAAGACACACAGAACTTTCCCAGCCACAAGCCAGCTGCTCCTTCTCCAATGCGATTTTTTTTTTTTTTTACAAAAGTGCCTCAATCAAGTAATCTATTTCATGCAGCCTTAATGCTTTACAGAAAGTAGAGAGAAAAAACAGAAGTAAATTACTTGTCAAGGAATCCTTGGTGTTAACTGCAAGCACATCAGAATTATACAACAGACAAAGTGAAGAAGAAAGGACAAGGAGATTTGCAGGCGCCATCAATAATAGCTCTGACTTTATGGCTGTGCTTTATGACTCATCGCTAGTTTTTATTCTCAACTGGGCATTCTGTGCTAATGATAGATAGCAAATTCAACTGCGCTTCCCTCGGATTGATGAGTTCTAGGGAATATTGAAGGTTTCCCCTTTCCAGTCCAAGGAACTTCTAATCTTCCAGAAGGAAGGTTATAAAAATATATCACCCCCAAGTCTCGGAGCAGCGATCTGCATTTCATTAGGTGCACAAGTGAAATAGGATGTCACCTTAAGGCAGAGCCAAGCCACTTTTAGGGGGGCTTTAAACGGCAGAAAAGTCACATGCTTTGGGAAACAGCTAGGTCTCTGAGAGGTCCCCATTGAAGAATCACGGATCCAACCTGCCCTGCGTCTGAAAGCCACTCAGGACGCCCTGCAGGAAGGCTGGTGCTACCAAAGTCTCACTTGGACCTGCCAACATGAGGCCAGTTCACGTGGCACTTAAGTGGCACTAAACGCCCGGCTCTTACCACCCTTAGGGGGCACATTCTGTCTCAATTTGCACAGAAGCCACCAGGCAACCAGAATCACTACGCACCCAGTTCCTCACAGGAAGCTGTTGAAGGAAATGGCCAAAAACCTGTTTCTTGACCCCTCATCCAAATATAAATGAGGGCACGGAGTGAATGGAAGATTCTGGAGAGACAAGCGAAGGAATTTCCTTGGAGAAAGCCCAGTCATGCTGTAAGCCCCCCTCCCCACTGGGGAGACAGCACTGGTGTCCAATCCAACGCGAGAGGCTAAACGGATCAGGACTGGGACAGCTGGAAGGCAAGAGAAGGGGGACCGAGTACTGCAGGGAGAGCTCGGATGGGCTGCTGCCTTGGAGGTGCAGATGTGGGTTTTGTAAGAAAGAGCAAGCATGAGGTCCTCTCGGGTCCCGGCCAACACACCTGCCTGCAGGGCTGCGGAGACCTCAGGACCAAAGAGAGTGAGGGGTGCAGCCAGATGCCCAGGCACTGGGCAGAATCTCGAGCAAAGACCTAGAGCAGTGCTTCCTCCTGGGCCAAGGTACATGCAGAAGAAGGGCCCAGAGGGAGTGCCCCTGGGCCGCAATCCCCGAGGCAGTCAGCGTAACCATCTGACCACCTTTTCCCTCTACCTATGACACAAGGCCAGGTTTAAGTGCCTGCCAGGTGCAGAGCACACGGCCCTGAGCCAGGAGGGAGAGTCCCTCACTTTTCCAGGACTGTTGAGCTGAGACAGGGATACTATGCAGATATCAAAAGGATTTATTTTCCTACTTATATACCTTACACCTTCCCATTTTGAGGTGGCCCTCGCTCTTATACCCACTGAACCCATTAGCAGAAGTTCACCTCCAACCAGTAAATTCTTCATTAACTTGAAGATAACTGGACTCTTCTTTTGTGTAAAAAAACTTATAGTAAAATTAGTGAGTCTCATTCTAATCAAATCCAGCTTTCAGGCAATAAACCATTTATAACGCAGCATACCATTTGGGAACATCACAGAGAAAATGAACAAGGGAACTTAAGGGCACCCTGAAACAGGATGGAAACAGAGGTGAGATTCCTGAGAGGCTAATGGAGCTCAGGGCACACAGCAGCAACTGCACTGGATTTTAATTCAATCTGAAAATAGTTTACTCCTTTTCTAATAAGAGGACTGAGAACCACCCTACCCTCTCTAATAGGTATAATACAAACAGCCAAAGGTTATTCAAAAGCGAAAAGCTACGGCTTTTGAATCCAAATGGTTTAAAAATTAAACGTAAGTGATTATTATACTAGAGGTCTGGTGCACAAATTCATGCATGGGTGAGGTCCCTTGGCCTGGCAACCAGGGAGGGCGTGGGAGGGCTCCGGGGCATGTCCAGCCCTCTCACCCAGGCCTGATTCGCTGGACCCCAGCAGCAAGCTAAACTACCAGTCGGACGTCTGCCCCCTGGTCGTCAGTGCAGTCATAGTGACTGGTTGGACACAGCATATTACGTTTTTATTATACAGGATTATTACACAAAGACAACTAATATTTTTTTTAAAAAGCACCACCTAGAAAGTCTGGATTCATATCTTCACAATGATTAGGATGGCCCTGCATAATATTGTAGTCACCACAAAGACGTCCTGCAGTGCAAGCCTGGTGGCACTGTTTAGATACCTCGTGCCCAGAGCTCAGAGGCTGGAGGTTCTTTACCTTGTCGTGGGCCACCGGAGGACGAGAGGCAGACCAATCTGCTGACGCGCTCACCCAACACAAAAGCACCGCTCTCAAGCAGCATGCAGCCTTACCCAAGACATCCTTCTCGTGCTCAGGAACCAGCACCTTCCACTTCGACTCCTCGGGATCCGTGAAGTCGATGTTGATGAGGCGATAGTTGGGAGAATGGCGATTGGTCTTGAACGTGAACACTGTGCCCTCGTTCGTCACGTAGTCATATTCTCCTTCAAAGTTGTCGATCAGTTTCACCCACTTCAGGATTCCTGGTGAGAGAGCAAGCATCCTGTCACCTCTCCATGCTTAAAAGGGTGTGGTTTGTGCATGGGGAAGAGAGGGCAGATCTTACCTGTCTATAGAAAAAGTAGACACAATATTTGGAAGATCTAAGGTCTGAGAAAGAGTGAGGACAATGGGCACATTTTAAGGTTTTAAAACGTGTAAAGGAATTCCACCCGCCCCTCCCCGCCCCCCCGAAAAGCCTGGTAGATGTGAACGTTGCCCCACGGAAACTGGGGAATCCTCCTCCACCTGAGCCTGTTCCCAAACTGGAGCACCTCTCTCTACCTCTACTGCCCTCACACTGGCCAAGTCTTCACCAATTCCCGCTGGGTCTACATCAGGGGCTCTCAACCGGGGTCATTCCACCACTGTGCGGGACATTCAGAAATGTGTGCAGGCGTGGTTGTCACAACTTGGAAGGGGAGAGGAGGGCTCCTATTCGAGTCCAGTGAGAGAAGGCCAGCTAAAGGTGCTTGGCTCACAGGACAGCCCCGACGACAAAGAATTAGGCTGCCCTGGTCTGCAGATTAGCTCCCAGCCTGGCCTTCCCACAGCCACTCCAGACCTTCTCAATATTAGCGGCTGTAATATTACCACAATGTTGGAATATCCTGAACTGGTCCATGTTGGTGCCCTTCTTAAAAACGTCCCCATTACTCTTTGAATAAAATCGAATTCCTATTTATGGTCTCCCTGGTCTCACATGTCACAGTCCTTGCCCACTTAGCCAACCTCAGCTGGTTCCAACTTCCGCTGCACCTCTGTCCTTTGAGCCTTTGCTAGGCTCCTTCACACATGCCTCAAGGCATTGTTACAGGGCATTTCCTCGGCCTGGCTCACTCTCCAATGGCCAGGCCCCTCTTATCAGTACCCGGACCATTTCTTCACGGCACTTCTCTCAAGATATGTACCTATCTGCTTGTTTATAATTTGTCTTTTCTATTCAGAAGTTAATACTTAGCACCTAACGGAAGTGGCAGGTACTTCAAAGATGCAAAATAAAATTGGTCCTGAATGAAAGAAGGAACACTTCCCAGTCCCTTAGTGTTAAGAATTCGTCTAGAGATGGACATCACTAAAAAAATCATAAATGTGGCTCACTATTATCATTTAAATAGTTCACTAGATGCCACTTTTAATGTTAAAAACCTGCTTCACAATGTATCAGTCAGGGATGTTCAGAGTACATCTCACAAGTTTTATAAACAAAGAGTTCTATGACGTCTAAACTTCTGGAAGGCAATGCCAGATCTCAGCTATTCTCCAATTAATCTCCTGGCTTCAATTTCACAGTGAAATTACTACATTAATTTGGATAGTTCATTTATAGTCCCTGAATTTTTCAAGGCAGTTTTACATTTATTATCTCATTCATCTTTAGAGCATAATAACTTTATATAATTGGTTGTCAAATTAAAACTCATCAAAAAAAATATCCCATGATAAAAACAGAGTGAGTTTTTTGGTCATACAAAACTGCATTAAAACTGCAGCTCAACAATATTTAGTTGTGTGACCTTGAGCAATCTCTTTATCCCTTGATAAGCCTAGTTTTCTCAACTGTAAACTAGCACTAGCAAAAAGATTTTTAAAATATTAAAGTGACTTAGAAAACTATGATACATCTATACGATGGAATACTACGCTGCTATAAAAAAGAAGGAATTCTTACCATTTGCAATAGCATAGATGGAACTGGAGAGCATTATGCTAAGTGAAATAAGCCAGTCAGAGAAAGATAAATATCACATGATCTCACTCATTTGTGGAATATGAGGAACTAAAATAGAACCAGTCATAAAAGCATGGAACAGACTGTCCAACCTATGAGGGAAGGTAGGGGGTGAAAGGGGTAAGAGATCAACTAAAGGACTTGTATGCATGCATATGAGCAAAACCAATAGACACAGATAGGGGGTGGTGGTGAGGGCACGGGGGGTGGGAGGGGAGAGGTCAATGGGGGAAAAAGGAGATATATGTAATACTTAAAACAATAAAGAATTTAAATTAATAAAAAAAATTAAAGTGACTACTAATACCTACCTACTCCACAACAAAACCTCAACAAATATTTTTAAATCAATAATTAAAATGAAAACTAATAATAAGATAAGCAGTTTTTAAAAACCTATCATTTTCCTACACGCTAGCAATAACCAGTTAGAAAAAAATGGGAGGACTGGGAGAAGAGTTCATTTACAATAGAAGCACAATCAATAAAATGTTTAGGAATGCACTTAACACGAAATGTGGAATCTATATGAAGAAAGCTCTAAACTTTTTCTAAGGAATCTTAAAAATGACAATAGAACATACAAATCCTAAATAACTGAAAACACACACCATATCCCTAGATGGGAAGACTCACTATTTCAAAGGTGCAAATAATCCTAGAGAAAATTTGCCAATTTAACACAATTCCAATCAAAATCCCAATGAGATTTTCAATGAACCTGACAATATCATTCTAAAGTGCAGCTGGAAGAATCGGCACAGAAGGATAATAAACATGCTTTTGATAACAGAATGAGGAGGAACTTCTTGTTGCTACAATGCTCTGAACAAGCCCCCGGCCCTCCTGAAGGCAATCACCATCCTGAATGCTATGGTAATCCTATTTTTCTTTGTTTTTTTTCTGCCTTAATATGTATCCTTAAACACAATCTTACTTGTTTTTGAACTTCATATATAATGAAACATACAACATGTATTCTTTTGTATCTGACTTCTTTCACTTGACATCATGTTTATGAGATTTTTCACCCTCTGGACATTGTTATTGACTTTTAGCTAAATCCAATTGTGCTCAAAGAACATGCTCTGTCTGGTTTTAATCATTTAAAATTAGTTCGGAAAAGCTTTATGGCCTATTTTTTTTTCTTAAATGACTTTTAACTGCTCCTGTATGTGACTAAAAAGAATGTGTATTTTGCAGCCTTTGGGTGTGATATGTTAAATGTCTATTAAGTCATTTGTTAATCATTGTTCAAATCTATATATTTACTGATTTAGGGGGCCATTTTTTTTTCTATCAGCTCCAGAAAAGAGCTATTAAAATGCTTCTCTATGATTGTAGATTTATCTATTTTAACCTGGATTTGTATTAATTTTTGCTCTCTGTATTTTGAAATGATTTTATATATACACATAGATATTTAAATAAAACTGAATTGAATCTTTTATGATTATGAAGTTTTATTTCATTTGTAATGCTTTCTTACTTTAAAGCCTATTTTGATACTAAAACAGCCATATCATTTTCATGATAACAACTTGGGCCAGTTGTCCTCTGCAGAATGGTTGGTCCCAATTATGTAGCTTATCATTTCTAAAAAGATTTGCTCTTTTCCATATCTCTTAACCACTCACATGCTTTCCACCTCCTGGTGGGCTATATTCTAGTTGATTTCTTTATACTTATATTCTACTTTGTTAGTTCTTTCTTCAGCTGTGTCTAATCTTGCCTTTAATGTAATAACTGAATTTTTTAATGGTAATAATCATAGCTTTATTTGCAGAAGTTCTACTTAGTCCTCTTCCAAATCTGGTCATTTTTAATTTATTTATTTATTTTACAGTATCTTGTTTCTTGCTTTGCCACCAAGCTTCCTGTTTATTTTTTGTAAAAGCAAAACATTGTTTATTTTAAAAGTGTATGCACTAGTTTTACATTAGGAATCTGATTAATTCCATACTGGTGTTTCTGCTGGCTCTACTTCTCATGCTGGTAAATTTCTTCATTGCCTTTGTGATTTCTGTGAACTGACTCCCCTTGAAACATCATCTGTGGGAATTCTTACAAGCCTCAGTAGAAGTGGCACTCTTCCAGAGAAGATTGGCATTTGCCTTCTGTTTGCCTCTTGGGAGGCAACCAAACTGGGAGCTCTTTAAACTAAACGCTTGGTATGAGGATTTCTGGACCTCACAGGGCCAATCCAGACAACCTGCACACAGGTGAAGATCAGCCTTTCTCAAGTTTTAGGAGAATTGACATCCTGCCTACCCCTCCCCTTCAGCAGTGACAACGTAAAGATGGGCAGGTTTCCTTCTTACGCCCTCCCTCCGCCTCAACCCCCAACCCTACCTCTGCTAGGTTTATTTCTCCCTCATCCTGACACTGAGGGTATCTCTCATTACGCTCTCTACGTGGAGACCCAGAGCTTTGTCACCCACCCCCTGGCCCAGGTGGCCAGCAGAGGGAAGCTCAGCCGCAGGGCCCAGCAGACACGTTCAGGAGCAATCCAGGATTCCTGCTTTCACCTGGTCTTTGGTTCTATGGGTTCTCTTCTTCTGTGGCAACTCAGCAATAGTTAGAAGAGTGCTTTATAAAGTCACAGTATCTTAGTTGCTTCAATTAAGCAGCTATTCAGAATATATAATCTGACAAACTCCCTCAAACAGAAGTCCATACAATTAATTTTCATAAAAGGGTAAGCTCTGCAATTCAAGTTAGAATTTTATTTTCAAACCGCTAGCCTCAAAAACAGGTGACCACTCAATGGTAACCAACTTGTATCTTAGTTTACATAAAATATGTTTTTGTTTTTTTTAAAAAAAAACAACCCTAAAAATTATTCCTTAGAAGAATAAGTAAAAAATTAGCTGCCAATGCAAAATTTGTAGATAAACAGAAAGGTACATTTATATATAATAATAAAAGTGTAATATGCTAATTAGACCTTCGATAAAGCCAGGACTGCAAGGAAAGCCCGGGTCCCAGGTGCCTGCCAGCGGCCGGAGGGAAGCCGGTGCAGGCAGCCGGGGGGAAGGAAGACCTACTCTTGCACAAATTTCGTGCATCGGGCCTCTAGTTTATAATAAGAATCTTAAAACGTAATTTTCTGGACTATGACTTTTACAGAGACAGAATCTTGATTCAGGGAAATGTCAGATTCCTTAAGTGTTCCCCTGACAATAAAACACTTTGTAATGTAAAACCTTTAGTCCTCAAAGAACCATCTTAGTGAAAAGGTCTTAAAGCCACTGCAGTGGTATTTCTTATGACCCTACCCACCTCTGCAAAAAGTCACTGAAATATCCACCCAAAGCGAAACCCAGTAGCAACTTCCCCCAGGACCTGTTTAATCACCTGAGCCTGAAAATGCGGCACATGCTTTAAATAATCAAGCTCCACTGAACACACACACAAAATCAAAGTTTGTGGTCTTATCTGCCACCAAAGTTCTGAAGCATTAACGTTAGTCATAAATAGATACTATAAGTCATAAATTTATTCAGATTAGGGAAAGTGGCTGGATTTATACAAATCCTGCTGTAAATTTGAAAAGCAGTGGAAAGTACAGGCCTCATAAGGCAGCATGTTTAAGATGGGAGCTCACTAAATCCTTTTGCTTTTCTGAAACCTTTGCTCCTCAAGGGCTTTGGACCTGACACAATTCTAAAGAAATGGCATTTCGGATGAAGAATGGGGCTCATTCAGTTTTGCTATGCATAACTTAGAGCATTATTGATTTAAACGAAAAACAGAAAGATTACTTTAAAAAATAGACTGGCTAACCATCTCACTGTCTGCTCACCTTTTCTGAGGTTCCTCTGCCTGTGAGTGGCATTCTTCACTCTGAAGCCAACAGAATTCAATTCCTCAACTTCTCTACATCCAAGTTAAATCACTTTTTATAAACCTGCTTCTGGGTGGGGGAATGATTTGTTGACTGAGTGAAGATTAGCTTAAAGTAAGCCATCTGCATGCTTTCCTGAGAGTGAACTCATTGCTTTTATTGCTTTCTCTGAAAATCAATGGTATTAACTACGTTTCAAAAAAAAAAAAGGTTTTGCAGGCTCTCTAAAAACAGGAGCTAAGAAGTGTTTTTATACTTTACAAAGCACCTGACATGTAACAATGATAAACCAATGCCAACTGTGGGTCCTGCTCTGAATGGAGGGGACCAGAAGGCTGCAGCTCTCCTGGTCTGATGCCTTCCTTCCACCTCACCTGCCACATAACTATGGTTAGAACACGGGCTGGGAGTTCAACTGACATAGGTCTGAATCTTTAAATGGCATCAGGAAAGCGAACTGGCTACACCAACCTGTTTCCTAGGATAACAGCACGTGCTCCTCAGAGGTTTCTGAGAAGACAAAGAAATAACTACGTTTGTAGCTCAGAATCTGGCACACATAAATGCTAAATAAACAACACTTACTACTATGCCAAATAATCTGTGTTCTTCAAATGACAAAAATAAGCTGAATGTGGCTTCTGAACAGCATGATTTGCTAATAGTGAACTTTTAAAGTTCAATTTCCATCTCGCATGGCACACAGCTATTTTCCTAGAAAAAGCCCTTCTAACCCCTAATTTTAAAATTAGCAAAAATACTGACTTTATCATTGTTATTTATTTTACTTCAAAGTTCTTATTTTTATACTACCCCTTGATGTTCCTATTCTTTTTTTTCCCCCTTTGGCATAGCCACTCTGACACACACACACACACACACACACACACACACACACACACACACTGTTTTCTAATAACCCCTGCCCATCACAGGAGTCCTCTTCCTCTGTTGGTCTGGCTTTTAATGCTCAGATGACTTGGTTAAACTTTGGATAAATCATTTAAAGGTTCTTGAATGTTTTTCTCTCCATTTCCACTGTAACCCCCAAAGATGCCCAGGCCTGCCGGGCCTGAACCATGGGTCAATGTTGTCTCAGTTTTCTAAAAACAAGAGATCATCTGCTTTGCACTAGCCAGAGATGGCTGGATGTACAATGTAGGTGTCTGACAAATACTGAGCTTCCTTTTATCTTCATGGGCAGATTAATTTCTTATGTGGGAGGAGACAATTTTCATTAATGACATGAAAGCTTTAAAATAAAGACATGGGGAGCACTGAAAATTTCATCAACCTAAAATGATCAAACCTTCAGCATAAAAGGACAAAGGAGAGAGACAAGTTAATGAAAGTCTAGACAAAAGTACACAGTAAGCAGATATTCGCTTACAAAAATCAAATATGTTAGCACCATCCAACTTTTCCACCAAACACTTCATAAATGCTGTGACACGAAGACCACTCAGGCTCGCTTTTTTTAAGAAATTGATTTTAGAGAGAGGAAGGGAGAGAGAGAAAAACATCGATAGGTTGCCTCCCGTATGTGCCCAACCAGGGATTGAACCTACACCCTTTCGGTGCATGGGACAATGCTCCAACCAACTGAGCCACCTGGCCAGGGCCAATTTGTTTTTTAATTAGTTAACTTACATTGTTTAACAATAAGCCCACCTAATAATTTAAATATATAAAAATGAAGCAATAAATAAAAAATGAAACCAGAATTCTATGGAGAAAGAACACGGTAATTGGCATTCATAAAGAACTGGAGAAAGCAAAGTCCTATGCACTATTTTACAGTCACATGGGAATATTGTACAGGACAACAGCACAGTTTAACTGCTGTTATTGTTTCTTTCAGATTCTATATTCAGGTTTGCACAGTTCCATGTACACCTGCACTTGCAACTCAAATGAACAATTCTTGGGTGGTGGCCTGCTCCTGTCAAAGAATGTGCAACTGCTGTGGTTGAGCCAATTTTCTTGAGATCAAAATGGATATATCTTTAAAAAAAAAAACACAAACCCGTAGTTTTATTAAATGAAAGTATATTTAACACTAGCATAAAAGCTGTTGACTTCATCCTGGTGTATGTGTGAATGGCATCTGTGGTATCTAAGAATCTTAGGATGCGAATCTTACTTTAGAAGGTTAAAAATGATGCAATGACCAATCAATAATAAAGAATTTATATTATCTTACTATAATGTAACACACAATATAGACCAATAATGAGGTAATCAAATAACTAAACGTGCACTCAATATATTGTACAGTTTGAAAATCTAGGTCACCATCTCTAAAATATACTTATTTTACATTAACCAGAACATGGTATAATTAGTATGGGCTCTTACCTGCGTGCCAGCATACCTGATACAATTCTGGGTCTGGGAATTTTCAGCACAGTACGTCATGCAGTTGGAAAGCTTTAATGCTTGACAGTGGTATTGGTATGATTTAGATGTTGGAAGAGAATATTTAAAATGAGCCATCTCCAGAATTTGTGACTGGCTGGTGACTGGCTGGTTATGAAGCTTCAGGCAGGAAAATCAGGCTGTGATTGTGCACGTGGCTCAGTACTGAGGAGCTGTCCTATGATTATGTTACCTTGGTTAATTCTCACTGGTCCCCTCTCTCTTGTCTATGTCAGTTTGCCGAATTACGTCTAGACAGTTATACTGTTTTACAGACCAAAGGGCCAGCTTCTCCTTAATCCTCATCTGCAGTATTCGCAGGATATTTTACATTCATATGCAAAAAATATGGTTAACCTCAATCTACCGAGAAAATGCTGAAGCCAACAAATACGTTCATTCAGTTTTTCTCCATTTTATGGGATAATATGGGGGAGGAGGGAACAGATGAACTAAGACAATGTGATTAAATGGAAGATGGTTTCTTAGAAAATCAATTAG
>NW_006300376.1:3668192-3676419 GCF_000327345.1 Myotis davidii | reverse complement strand
TGTGCAGGTCACAGTACCAGAGCCGGTTCACAGGGTCACACCCCTCCCTTATTGATAACAAGACATAGCGACCATCATCAGACAACTGGGAAGACAATAAAAGCAATGCAGGAGGCTGATTAGAACGTATTTTCTGTGAGAGTACTATTAAATATTAAGCAAAAACTAAAGGTTAAACTCAAATGCAATAAATTTATCCCAAACTTATGAATGGATAAGAAAGTTAACAGAAAAAAAGATGAACATCCATTTTAACTTATTTCACTCCTAATCAATGTTTAACAAAACATAGTGAAATATTTAAGTAGAAAATATCAACAGATGTAACTGAATGTCATAAGAACTTAATGTGATTGTTATTTAAATTCAGTCTATTCTTTAACTGAAAATATATGCAATCTGTCATTTTGAATATTAATATCCCTGACGCTGAAGTTTCGCCATAGGTTACGTATTTTAAAAGTTGTTCTAAATGAGTAGAAGTTACCAAGATGGGCATGGATGTAAAGAAGTTCATGTGTGGTTCACATTGGTCACATTAACCATTTCTGTTGACCAACTCTTCTGGCATATCTTTAGCCCCCTCCACACAAGATGTCAGAGAACAAAGGCCCATGCTTCTGTGGGTTTCTTTTATAATTAAACAGGATAGTCTTAAATAACAAAAATAATCTTGGTAAAAAAACTAATGCAACCAACATTATGGTTTTGAGTTGTTAAAACATAAGTGGTATCAAACTATATATATCCTTTTGTAACTACTTTTTAAAATTCAACATAATTAAAAAAATAATCCATGTTGATATATGTACATTTACTTCATTTGACTGTTCTATAGTATTCCAATTTAAGAATATACCACAGCTAATTGATCCATTCTCCCACCAATAAACATTTAAATTATTTCCATTTTCTTCCTATTATAAGCAACACTTTACAAAAATTCTTGAACAGCCCTGACCGGTTTGGCTCAGTAAATAGAGCGTCAGCCTGCGGACTGAAGGGTCCCAGGTTTGATTCCGGTCAAGGGCATGTACCTTGGTTGCGGGCATATCCCCAGTGGAGGTTGTGCAGGAGGCAACTGATCGATGTTTCTCTCTCATCGATGTTTCTGACTCTCTATCCCTCTCCCTTCCTCTCTATAAAAAATCAATAAATATATTTTTTTAAAATTCTTGAACATGTTTATTTGTGGCCTTATGTAAGTGTTTCCCTTATATAAGTATGGCCTTTTATAAGTGTTTCTATATAACTAGGAGTAAAATTGCTCAGTGGAAGGACATGCACAAACTCCACTTTATTAGATATTGCCAAATTAAGTGATTATCAACTCACTCTCTTACATTTTATCAGTGTGTAACAGTTCTTATTTCTCCACATCCTATTGTGAAAGTTAATTTAATGTGTCAACTTGACAAGGACAGAGCACCTAGATATTTGGTCAAACATTATTCTGCATGTTTCTGTGCAGGTATTTTTTGGATGAGATTTACATTTAAATGGATGGACTGTGTGTAAAGGTGATTACCCTCCGTAATGTGAGTGAATCTATCCAACCAGTCCCAGGCCTTAATAGAAAGACTGCCCTGCGAACGTAGGAAGGAATCCTGCCAGTAAATTGTCTCTGACGGACAATCTTCCCTGGGGTTCCAGCCTGCCAGCCTTCCCTGCAGACGTTGGACCAGTCATGCCTCCCCAATCACATTAGCCAATTTCTAAAAAAGTAAGTATTTCTCTCTATACATACACGCAGCTCCTGATGGTTCTGTTTCTCTAGAGAACCCTACCACACTTACAACTGTCATTTGTTCATTCAATAAAAATTTCCTAAGCAGCTATTACGTTCAAGTCGTTTTCTAGGGGGCAAAGATATATCGGTGAACAAACCAAGAAGCAAAGAATGTTCCAGTCTAGGGGAGCAGACAAACACACATATAGAATTATGCAGCATATTATACAATGAGAGACGGCATGGAGAACATGAACAATCTCGGTAAGGGAGGCAGAATGAGGGGGAAGGGACTATAGTTTTCAGTGTGCCCGTCAAGGTAGGCCTATTAAGAAGGTGTCTTGTCCTGGCCAGGGATCAAACCTGCAACCTTTTGGTGTACAGGATGATGCTCCAACCAACTGCGCCACCTGGCCAAGGCCCCATTTCTTTCTTTCTTTTTTTTAAAATTAATTTTCCATAAAATAGTTTTATATCACATTTGTTCAAATGCATTTCTCTACAACTTACTCCAACATAGCTCCTTTGGAATTATTTCATAACATGTGACTTTATCAAAGACTTTGAATCTCAAACATAAAATTTCAAAATATTAATTTTTAGATGAAAGGAACAAGAAATAAAAGTCACTAGGTGATGGTTGGGGTTGTTAATTTCCAATAAGACACTGTGTTGAAATGTTTCTTCTGATACAGCAGTTACAAACTAGAACCTTCAAAAAACAAGGGCAGAACCAAAGTATAACAAAAGAAGCTTCTGCAGGGTAAGCCTCCCGTAGTCCCAAGCTCTGACAGAAGCAAGGTACAGCATCTTCCCTGAAAATTAAGTGGGTTTTCAGTATTTTCATGCAGTTGACTAGACATGCAAGACTTTATCATTAATGTATATCCCATCTAGGCTCTGGGTGCATTAGTTATGCCTGAAGAGCTTAATACCCAGCCACACCGCAGGTGGGAGAACACATACACTGGTACGGTGGCGGGCAAGAGCAGATGTAAAGGCACAGGCTGGCGGTGCTGGTGCGGCCCTGTGGTGAGTTCTCTTCCACGGAGGCCGAGCAGAACAGCCTGCTAAGGAGATCGATGGAATGAGGATGGTCAACGTAGGAAGAGACAGAAACATTCTCCTCTCCCACTTAATACCTGCCACCCTAACTTTTTAAAAGGTAGATGGTATTAAGAAAGTTTGGTTGTATCTGTTGTTTTTAATTATGATCTAGTGCTGCTCCATATCTCCTTGCTTCTTATTTTGATGTGTCATCATCCTAGCTGCCTGTAGTATATTAGGGATCCCAACCGGTGCCCCATTTCTCTATCTTTAAAAACAACTAAGCTGCAAAGCCTAGACTGGACCTAATTCCAAATTTTGTCTTCTTTATTCTTTGTCCAGCTGCCTTCTAAGCCAAGGTGCCAATTTGCATATTTCTAAGGGCACCTATCCACAGCAAAAGAATTGACACCAGTCCCAGTCCCTTCTGCAGGTTATCGACTCAGAAGACCAGAGTATAAAACTAAGGGCTGTTTAATCAGCACAGGATTAGGGCTGAAGTAATAAATTACCCCTCTCGGCTCTAGGGATTATTTTGCCTAGGAAAGATCATCATTTCTCTATAAACACAACACACCGTTTATGATTTTTTTTGCTAACCTTTCTAAATTCTATGTTGAAAATAATTTAAAATGCATTTGCTATGTTTGTACATGGAACATTTCTAGTAGGATCTCCAACAGACAGCAGTGGAGGGCAGGTGGAAGGGAGATTAAAGTGTCTTTCCATTGTCTTCTGACTTGCACTGTTTCAGATAAAAAGTCATTTATCTTTTTCTCCCTGTAGGTAATGTATTCTCTTCTCTGGCTGTTTTTAAGATTTTCTTATCATCGTTGATTTTCTGCAGATTGATTATAATGGGCTTTGAGATAGTAGCCTGCTTGAGATTTGTTGAGTGTCTTGAATCTGTGGGTATGTCTATTTATTAAATTCATAACATTTTTCCCTCATATGGGTGACGAACAAGTAGTTTCACACTTGTGAGTACACAAAACACAGATTTTATTATTTATTGTGTTATTTTCCATATGCACAACCATAAATCTACTTTCCCCCACCCTGTATATTTCTGTGTCCCCTAATCCCTACATACCGTTGAATCAGTTAGTACTATCTGATAGGTCAATGAGACTGTATACATTTTTGTTTCAATTTATTTTCTCTTTGTGGCTTAGTTTCAATTGTTCCATCTCCAAATTCCCTGCTATTTTAATAGTATCTAAACTACTGTTAAGCCCATGTAGGGAACTTAAAAATTCAGTGTTTATTTTTCACCTTTAGAAGAACATTTGGGTTGTTTTTATATTTTCTTTCTCTTTGTTCATTATAATAATGTTTTCTAAAATCATTTTAAAGTCATTTTTTATAATAGCTTTTAAAAAGTCCTTGCCTGCTAATTCTACTACCTGTCATTTCTGGATCTGTTATATTGACTAACTGTTCTCCTGGTTATGTCACATTTTTCTGCTTCTTTACACATAGTATATTTTTATTGGATTCTGAATATTTTGAATGTTGTCTGGATTTTTCTCCCTCCTTTAAAAGTTCTGAGGCAGATAATTTGTTGGTAAATCAGCTTGTTCCATTCAAGGCTTGTTTTCAAGCTTCGCTGGTAAGGTCTACAACCCTACTGCTGAGGCAGGGCCTCTCCGGGGTCTCCGCTGAGTACGGAGTGCTCACAAGGTCTTTCCACTTTGTCAGAATGTGAGTCTCCCAGCTGTGTTAGACCGCTGGTAGTGGCTGGCTTCACAGCTTCCTGGTAGTCGTCCTTGGCTTGAATCACGGAGTCTCCTCCTGTGCATGCACCACTAACAGTGAGCTAAAGATGCAAGGGGATACCAAAGCAGATTTCTTAGTGGGCAGTTTCCTTCTTTTGGTTCCCTGCCTGCAAACTCAGTGGCTCCCGTTTTCCTGGATCCCAAGTTCAGCGAGACTGCTGTACTTCGGGGCTTCTCCTCTTTGAGTCCAGAAAATACTTCCAGGCAGAGAGCTGGGCAAGCACAGGACCGGTCACTTTCACAGATGGAAAGTCCTGTGACGCCTGCTGACCAGTATCTGCAAACAGTTGCTTTGTCTATTTCGTACGGTTTTCTGTTTATGGCAAGAGGGCTAGTCCAGTACCAGTTACACTGTCATGGCCAGAAGCAAAAAATCTGTCATTATGTTTTTAAAGCATTTTAATTTGTTATTGGATAATTACATTTTGGGGGTACATTATTGCATATAATTGTAAGAATTAATACTGCAATTAATATAGGACTAATTAAAAAGATAACACCCACGACTAATAAAAAATACATAACAATGATATATTTGCTTCTGTCTCATTACATAGTAGGACAGTTACACTATTTGTTTCCTATTCCAATAATAGTTTTATGAACTGCAGTCTTTGAGGCATGCTTCTTTTATTTTATGTGGAGGTAAAATTTTCAAATGTAGCATTCACTTTGACTTGTTGCGCTGCTCGAATCAAGCTCACATACACTAATTCTTGGTATCAGTGCAAGATGATCATATCGAGCTTAATGTTGTCTGAACAGGACTAAGCATGGACTACTTAGGGTTTTACTTGCTAGCAGCAACCAGTGTGTTCATTAACACTGGGCAACACATTGATGTTATAAGCTAAACAGCTCTTTCTCAGAAAAAATTACTTTAGAGCACAGAAGTAGTTTGTACTTGTGAAATGAAAGTGGGATTCCAGGTTATAGTTTTATAAAAGATTCTACAAAGTCCTGTTTACTTTGGCTGCTCTTCCTTAGAGTCCTCCCCCACCCCTGAGTTCTGAAGCAGCCTCCTATGCCAAAAATGAGTCATATTTTGTTGTATGAGTTTTTGTCACAAATTGCACATGATATCAAATGACTCAGATGCATTCTCTTCACCTTTTTCTAGGCTCATTATACTATTTCCAAAGATTTGCCAGAGTTTTTGGAAAACCTCACATGAATTTTATTTACATTAATTTTTTCTCTCCATTCTCATCCTCATTGTATTTCCAAAATTACCTGTCACTATGTTTTAAGTGGGTCTCTTGCAAATGAACATATGACTTAACTAACTTTTAAAACTTTAATCTAAGAATTTGTACTACTCTGCTTTCATTAACTGTTAGTATTGATGTGCTGGCTTCCACATTATTAATTCTGAATATTTTATTCACCTTGCTTTTCCTTTCACCTTTCTTCTTTATACTGTATACATTTCTTTGTAAACTCTTTAGGAGTTTAACTACTTTAGGAGTTATATATTCTATCTCTAGGCCTTTATACAGTTTCCTTAAGCTTTTCATACACAGAGCTAATAAACCAACATCTAAAATTTTAGTTCCACCTTATTCTCAAACCATCTGTCATCAGCAATCTCACAATTATAACTACTAAACATAATGAAATGCAGCCTCGTTAATAACACTTCATATTTCTGTTCTGTCCTTTAAAGACAGACAGTATCTTTAGAGCTAAGCGCTAAAAGTCGCACTACATCAATCATAAATGAAAGTTAATTTGGTTATTTATCCAACAGAAAGATAAGGCAGCAAAACTCACTGCGAAGACCACACCAACTTTCGATGACAACTGTTTTAAGCACATCTAATAAGCTTTTCTCACCATTTCTGGCTGCAGTAAATAGCAGTTTATATTTTCTCTAAAGCAGGAAGTCTCTGGATGCTCTGTTGCTGAATGGTGTTTAAGTCAGCCTTTTGTACCTCAACGACCTTCGTCACAACCCAGAGATGTTCCGCGGCCACTGAGCAAATCTGCTAAACTGGACACAACTCTGAACTTTCAGACGCGCAAGGCCTCAAATTTCAAAATAATTTGTAGGTCACTGTTACCCCAAAATATGCAGATTAGAAATATACGTTCTTGGACTATAATTTAATCAATAACAATGCATACTGAACCATGGCCTCACATTTAGACTACATTTCAAGGCAATTAAAAAAAAATGAATTTGGAAATCACTGGGAGGGGAAGATAAAAATCATGTTGATGAGGAAAGACACCTAAATATCCTTAGAGAATTAAAAGAATTAGGAATTAACAAAATTAAAGTAAGGTGACTTTCCTGAAATCCAGACAAAAGAGAAAAACAGCAAAGTTATGGGCCCAACCATGCCTCATGGGACAGTGTACATTTCAGTCCATGCAATGTTGTGTTTGAAGGGGGTATCCCATAATAACAGCTACCATCCTCATTGCATTTATCAACAGGTAAAGCATAAAGTACCAGTATATATACACAGAATATGTGGACTTCCATCAAACATATTATCATTTTCAAAGAAAAACTCGTGAGGGATTTTGTGCTAGAGCTGGTGAACTACACAAGCACCTGGGTTTGTGTTAATAACCGAATCTTCATGGGCATGAAGTTTCTTTGATATACATACTTTAAACTTAGACTTCAACAAGAGGGTGGAAAAAGTTCTTCATAATTTGAATCTACATGCACTTTTTCAGACTGAGGAAAAGTATTTCCTTTTATATATTATGATAAGAGAATTAATTGTGTGTATAAAATAAGTACACTGAAAAGCAGTGAGACTTAAAATTGTCCAGGAAATTAACAAAGGGAGTGAAAATGGATTTTAATAGCTTCGAGAGTTAATCGTGTTTCTCTCAGAGCAGGGAAGTTTATCAATTTTATTTCAGAGACGCTTTTGAATTCCTTTTGTAATAGCTGATAATCATAAAACCCTTTTAATATTAAGTGTGTCTGCAAAACTTAACTTAGAAAAACTTTTAAATGTCAAACTAATCACCGACAATGATGGCTTTTCTTCTATGGGACTCATTACGGACTTGTAATAAAAATGAGAGAGAATGTCAGTAACAGAAGTAAAGGGTAGCCATAAACACATGGGATGTGCATTAACAACATTTCTAATAGGTAGTCATTAACTCAAACTACCCAGCCTTCCCAATACAGAGACACTACAGCAATGGGGAAAGAGACATCAACCCCAACACTGTCTGATGTGCGGCTTGTATGCCAGAAATAGATATAACAGAACATTCTAGGAAAAGGTAACCCATTCAAAGTAAAGTAAATAATGTAGGTGTAGACATGACATAGCCACTACTCTTTCCAATCTACATGGTAGATATTCTGGCAGGTAAGCTTGGTTATTTAAGAATCTACTGTTTGTTTTCTTTCCTCCCTTACTGAGCAATAGAGGGGTCAGGTGAGACAAGTGGTTGATTGGCAAATGCTACCTGACTATTATACCCCTTCACGTCCCCCCTCCCCCCAATTAGGAGCTGTTTTATGTATACACTAGTGGCCTGGTGCACAAATACATGCACACTGAAAGAAAATTAATTAGAAGAAATATTTTAATATCGCTAGTCACCCATTCTCTATAATAGAAGTGTCAACCAAATTCACAATCGACAATGACAGATGGAAACACATGTGTACGATTGGCGCAAGCGAGATACA
>NW_006300376.1:3666371-3667551 GCF_000327345.1 Myotis davidii | reverse complement strand
TCGCCGACTCTGTCCACACCTTTGGGGACCCCTGGACCTGCTGGGGCTGGACCCCAGCAAAGGTCCATCATTTCTTACTTCTTTTCAGTCAGGTCAAGTTTTAAAGGTTTCTAAATCTCCGTTTTCTGGCTAATGAAAAGAAAATAGAATTCCACTGAGTCTCCCATCTACCTGCCCCAGGACTTCTGTGAGGATCAAATGAGATGAAGCACGAGAAAACGCTTCACAGACATTTGGTTGAAGTGTGAAATGTTTGCACCTGGCTATAAAGCAAGTCACGTTCCTGGGCTGAAGAAACTGCAAGGAGGCTAGTCATTGCTAGGGAGAGGAAGCCGGGCGTTGCTCTGTGATGTCATTACCCAGCACCTACAGCGACCATTTCTGGGCTGGGCTGTGGGCCTCATTTTGCACCATGGAGTCTCAGCAGCATCAGCTGCGATTTGGTAGGCTGTCATTCTGGGGTTGTGGCGGGGCCTGTGTCCCATTTTGGGGGAAGCCGAGTGTTGCTTTGTGGGCGCCAAATCCGCGGTGCTGTTTCTCTGTAAATGGCCAGTGTACATCATGGTAGCTCCTGTGTTGAATGTCTGCTCCCTGGTGATCAGGGTGCGTCATAGCGACCAGTTGGACACTTAGCATATTAGCCTGTTATATATTAGTATATAGATACAGAGCAGCACGCCTCTAGCTTTACCCACACCCAGCTCTTCAGTCTGGCTTCCTGACTGTTCGGCCTTCCCAGGTGTGCTGCTGAGATTTTCCTGCTGGCAGTCTCAGGCTCAATTACTGAAGTTAAGTCAAGAGGACAATGGTGTGTTTAAAATGACACACAAACCAAACATGGGGGAAATTCTGCCAGGAGCCCCCCAGACTCTGTATTCTATAAAAACTAGAGGCCCGGTGCACAAAAATTTGTGCATTCGGGGGGAAAGGGGGGTCCCTCAGCCTGGCCTGTGCCCTCTCCCAGTCTGGGACCCCTCGGGAGATAACGCCCTGCTGGCTTAGGCCTGCTCCCGGGTAGCAGAGGGCAGGCCCAATCCCTAGGTGCAGCCCCTGGTCGGGCTCAGAACAGGACAGATTGGGGAGTTGGGGCACCACCCCTGTCATGCACAGAGCAGGGCAGATTGGGAGGTTGTGACGCCACCCTCAGTCATGCTCAGGGTAGGGCCGATTGGGAGTTTGG
>NW_006300376.1:3626466-3665825 GCF_000327345.1 Myotis davidii | reverse complement strand
GGTCCTAGTGCTGGGAGGCATATTACCCTTTTACTATATAGGATAGAGCCTGGTGCATGGGTGGGGCTGGCTGGTTTTCCCTGAAGGGTGTCCTGGATCAGGGTGGGGGACCTCCATCACCAAAGCAGGCAAGCCTCATGTTCAGTTTAAGCTGCCTGGCTGCCGGCCGCCATCTTCGCTGGACGTTAATTTGCATATCTCGCTGATTAGCCAAAGGGAAGGGTAGCGGTCGTACGCCAATTACCATGTTTCTCTTTTATTAGATAGGATACTGAAATAAGATGGGTTACCATGACAAAAACATCTTCCATAAGGGCCAGTGCTTTGCTCTTTGCTCCTGAGTATCATCGGGTCCCCGCACAGTAGTGGACACAAAGCAAGGCCTTACTAGGTATTTGGGGAATATGCATGAACTGTCCTGACCATGGAGAAGGCTGCTGAGCAATTACTATTCCAAGTGAAAACCATCCAATGAGTGAGGGGAGGTGAGGCAGAGTTCCCCGAGGAACATCTGCACTTTACTGAGCAAGTATGTTCTGTAGGCGGTGATCGATGTTTCTCTCTCATCGATGTTCCTAACTCTCTATCCCTCTCCCTTCCTCTCTGTAAAATATCAATAAAATATATTTAAAAAAAATTGGATCTGTAGGCGGAGCTGGGTGCACACCAGGCCCAGAAGGTCTTCTGTGCATGAACCTCAGCAGGGGAGAGGAAAGAGTAAGAAAATTAACATTCACGAGTGCCTATGGGGAGGCAAGCATCAGGCAACGCTTTTACGTGTTAATATATGTTAATATATATAAGTGTGAACAAACATGTACATATAAACTCTAAGGGTCACAAGTAAACACATTAAAATGGCTTATAGACATTTAATGAATATTAAGAATTAGGATTACCTCTGTACCGAAAAATTGGTATAACGGAATTAAGTATAATGGAATTAAGTTCACAAAATAAGATTCAGCTAGATCATCAGAGAGAGGCAGGCTATTTTCTCCCTGGTCTTTTCTAAAGGGACTGAACACATTTTCAGAATCTTCATTCTAGAGCACCCTCTGCTGGGAAAGCGCCTCAAAATGCTTGATTTCTTTGTGTGTGTGTGTGTGTGTGTGTGTGTGCGCGCGCACGCCACAATGCTCTACAAATCATTTTAAATAGTTTTTCTTTTCTTTTCTGTCCAAGAGAACCTTCTAAAATGACAATATCTATCTTTCCATAATCACTGCCCTGCAACGAAAGCCTCGCGGTCACTATTAAATAACAACTGAGGCCACTGTTCTTCCAAGCCGAATGCTAGATATCTGTTGTGTGTTACCCCAGGGTCATGAGGGTGCTGCTGGGAGGGCCTGAGAGGCGAGGCTGGTGGGGGGAGGGCAGTGGTGAACACTGCCTGCATTTCCATGGAGAACCCATGGATGTGGCTTCCCCTGGACCAAGAGGCACCGACAAGGTATCTGGCCTCCAGTCACCTGAAAGGTCCCTGCTGAAAAGGGAGGGGGCAGGGGCAGGAGGTGCCCGAGAGGCACAACTCTCAGGGGAGCCCGACTGGGAGCTGAAGCTCAGAGGGACAAATGTAAAAACACAGAAAGGTCCACCAGAGAGTTTATAACCCGCATCAGGGAACAGCAAAGCGCAGAGGTTCCCAGAATTGAGGGAATCTCACTACTGAAGGAGCCTAAGAGCTGGTGGACTGCTGAGCAGCCAGAATCAATCAACAAACAGCTCCCGATGAGCAAAAATCCTGTCCCCCTTCTCTGCCGCCTCCTCCCTGCATGGACACTGAAGACAAGCCAGGGAGAATTCCAGAGGGGAGGGAGGCATGGGGGTCCGGCCATTGCTCAGGATGGCCCCACCTGTAAAACGTCATTTCCAAGTTCCAGTCTCATCACCCCCAGAGTTTCTGCCTGTCCCTTCATCTTCCCTCCCTGCCAGTCCCCAAGCAACCACTGATCCGTCAACATCACTATATACTAGTTTGCATTTTCTAGAGTTTTATATAAATGGAATCTGACACTGTGTACTTTCTCTCCCAGCTTCTTCCACTGAGCATTAATAATTACTTTGAGATTTATCCACATGCTGTTAGGTATGTAAACAGGCCATTCCTTTTTATTGCTGAGTAGTATTCCATTGCAGAGATACACCACAATTTGTTCACTCATGTACCTTTTAGTGGACATCTGGGTTATATCCAGTTTGGTTGCTATGACTACTCATGTCCACATCTTTGTATGGAAAAAACCAAACAGATAAACAAACAAGGGGAAGAATTAAATAGTCCCTATCCCATGTGCTCCTCAAACCTGAGCTGGGGAGAGGGCAGCAGCATGTAAACTGGAGTTGATGTCTGGTTTTACACTGCTAAGGAACTTTAGTCAAAAGTGGTCTGAAGGCCATGGGTTCTGCCAGGTGGAAGGTGGTCGTCCTGGGGAGAGATGGGTCATCAGCATCAATGGGAAGAGTAAGGCTGCCTCCTGACAGTAGCTTAGAGACTTGTCCAAGGTCACAAAGACCTGTCCAATGCAGGAAAGCGGGAGACATCTGTGAAAGGGGAGCCGAGTCATGAGGAGACAGCAACTAGGACACAAAGGGAAGTTCCCGGTGAGCCTGATTGCAACAGCCAAAGGGAGGAGGGCGGCAGCGAGCCCGAGAATCACATACACCCACACGCTCGGCCCCCGCCCGTGAGCGCCCCGCACTGCACCACAACACCGGCACTCCACATCCCAGTGATCTCAAATCCAGCAGCTACGTTCTCACCCCAGAAGCCTGCTGCATGGTCTGTGAGAGGCTGTGATATACCCTCCCATCACAGACTTTCAGAGCTGAAAAGCCCCGAAGGAAACAAGGCTTGCAGGGATGAGGTGACTTGCCAACGGCCACCAGGTAGGATTAGAACAAAATTCTCCTGATTTCTGCTGCAGTACACCACCATCACTTTAACACGGGCTCTCCACTCAGAGATACTGCTAAATGTGTTCATGAAATACCAGGTTCAAAATGATGATCCTAAAAGCAACTGCCTGAAAAATAGAAGCAGCAATTGCAACACACGTATTTGGTGCATAGTTATGTAAAGGACTACTGCTTTTCTCTAGGATGTGGGTCACTAAATTAAGGCTGTTAGGAAACTGTTTGCTTCATTTCCAACCCATGTCCTGATTGCTCATCCGTACATCAATCATGGGTGATGCTGGTCTAGACAGTCAACAGCACACCAGCCTCTTGGATCCCCCTGGCTTTATCACACTCCTTTGCGAGGTATAAGAAACTCCCACATAAATATTTCCTGCCCCCCCCCTTGATTTAGATTTTTCCGACCTAGAACTGGATCATCAATTTAGGAGAGGCCTCAGGCTTCTGAAGGCTTATACCTATAGAACTATAGTGTTCATGTTGAAATGACAGAGAGATCCTCTATGCAGCAAGAAGGTCCTCTCAGCTCAGAATTATCACACACAGCAGGGTGAGGGAGGACGGGGACATTCACCTACATCAACCTGACCTGCCTAAGTCTTACAGACTTTTCTTCGCACTATTCACTGATTAGGGCCCTGATCCACTATCAAGTCCCTCAGGTCCCACTTTGTCCCTGTAGCACTTTTTTAAAAAAAAAAAAACAACTTCTTTTATTATTTCTGTTCAGTAAAGATGCATCTCCTCACTTACTGCCATTCTTTAAACAGTCATTGCTGTAGTTTTGTGTGGCCTCTTCCTCTGAGCAGAGACACAGAGCACATGGGTGTTAAGAAGATACAGAGGCCGGACATACCCAGCAGGCAGTTCCAGCCATGGACTTGCATGGTAACCGCCCTGGCAGGTACCCTATTTTGTCCATGCAATGGGATTGATCACTGCTTCTCAAGGTTGTGGCAAAGACTTCATTAGTCAAGTTCTATAGAGTGAACATCTATTGAATGAATGCTAGAAGGATCACCAAACTACTTAAATCTGGTTTTCTTTTCAGTTGCCTAGCTAGCAGAATGGAATATACAGATGTTAAATGTTTATATGATGTATTGCCCCTGTTATTTTAAAAAACTGCTGCTCATAGCAGCATTATTCGTAACAATGCTGCTGGAACAATTCACATGTCCATCGACGAATGAATGCATCAACAAAACGTGGTGCATACACTGATGAAATATTATCCAACTTTAAAAAGGAGGGAATTCTGACATATGCTATGACATGGACAAGCCTTAATATCATGCTAAGTGACATAGGCAGACACAAAAGGACAAAGACTCTATGACGACATTTATATGAGGCACCTAGAGTAGTCAAATACATGGAGACAGAAAGGAGCAGGTGGTTACCAGGGATCGGAGAAGAGGTGGGTGGGGATTTATTGCTTAATGGGAACAGTTTCAATTTTGCAAGATGAAGAAACTCCTGGAGGTGAATAGTGCTGATGGTTGCACACAGTGTTAACATACCTATTGCCATATTATACATACAATGAATAAACTAGCAAGCTTTATTTCATGTATATTTATCATGACTTCAAAAAGTATTGAACAAAAACTAGTTGCTTCAACCAAGTGCTAACAAAGAGATCTGAGCAACCAGAGTTGCATGTATTCCAGTTAAACTGTTTTCTTTTACACCAATTTGGTAAAATATACTGCTATTCTGGCATTTATTTTTAGTGTTCCTGGTATTGTATCAACCAAATAAACAAATATGTGAGAAATATGGCAATAGTAACTATACAAGCAAAGCATGTAGGGTGGGGAATTAGGTAGAAAAGAAAAATCCTTACAAAAGGGCAGAGTTTCAGGTAATAAAATATAAGTCCTATAGATTCATTTTTAACACAGTGTATTAAAGTCTGGCAAAGTTTTTCTGTAAACCTTTGTGGGCCTTGTGGCCACTACTGAACTCTGGTGTTGGAGGTTGACTGTAGTCACAGTCACTACGTAAACAAAGGGATGTGCTGTTCCAACAAAAATTTATTTACAAAAACTAGCAGCAGGCCAGATTTGGCCTAAGGGCAAAAGTGTGACAAACCTTAGTCTAGAGAAACAAAATAAAGAAATAAAGGGAAAATTTGGAATAAGGTATGTATCAACCCACATGAACTAAATTACCATGGGTTCCTACTCTTTGCCCCAATGAACCAGAACCATGAGCAGAAGTTCAAATTTAAAATGTCCTTTTCTTACCAGATTTTTAATCATCTCTCAGAGAAGAGCTAAATGACTCAATGAGCTAAAATGTTTCTAGTGGATTCCTCATTTTCACTTAAAAATGGAATGATAGTCTACTTATATTAAAACATTCAGAATGTTTTTCTTTTTTTTTAAAATCCTTACCTAAGGATATGTTTATTGATTTTAGAGAAAGAGAGACAGAGAAACGTCAATGTGAAAGAGAAACATCAATCAATTGCCTCCGATATGTGCCCTACAAGGGCATTGAACCCGCAACCTGGGTATGTGCCCTGACCAGAAATCGAACCAAAACCTTTTGGTATACGGGACGATACCCCAACCAACTGAGCCACCTAATCAGACCTGTTTTTCTTTCTTTAAAAAAATATTTCTTAAAAAAAAAAAAATTTCTTAGTCCCCAGAAGTCAACTCGCAACAGTAAATTCTTACTCTAAGCAACTCTAAGCTTTTTCAATTGATTATCAAGATACAGAATAAAATCTAGGCCAGTAACTTCAAATATGTATCACTTCAATAGAGGTTGGTTATTATCAAGATCCCTAAGGAATGTATGAACTATCTATCTATAAGATGGGAAGGTATCGCCCAGCTGGCGTGGCTCAGAGGTTGAGCGCTGATACCATGCACAAGGAGGCCCCGGTTTGATTCCTGGTCAGGGCACATGCTTGGGTTTCAGGCTCAATCCCCAGTAGCGGGTGTGCAGGAAGTAGCTGATCAATGATTCTCTTTCATCACTGATGTTTCTCTCTCTCTCTCTCTCTCTCTCTCTCTCTCTCTCTGAAATCAATAAAAAACACATTAAAAAATAAAACAGGAAGATATCTAAAGAATACATATTTTAGTGTAAAAACAAGTAAACCATCTACACAAAGAGCACAACTGTGTAAAACAGGAAAACACACACTCTCTACATTCTCACTTGCAATATGAAAGGAAAAATGTTTAGAAGGATATTCTCCTCACCTCTAAGGAGGATTCCAAGTTTCACAATGTTCATGTTCCACTTTAGGTTATTCTGTACTTATACATTTTTTACCATAAGCATGAATAACTTTTAGTATTAAGATTTTTATGTTGTTAAAAGGTTTATCATCAACTTCATTATTAAGAATAATTTTGAATGCCAATTTTTTAACAGAAAGAGTAGTCCCTCAAAGGACTTCTACCACTCATAAAGGTCATCACGAAACAAGGATATTTACATATACAATCCATGGAACATGGTCTTTTTGGGTAAAATTTCACAACAGTACAATACCTCAGCTCCACCCATCCATTTGGGCTCATCAGGAAACTCAGCACACAAAATATCTTCTGACTGATCAGTCCCCAAGACATGGTAGCAGAGCTTCTGGTGGAGGTTGCTGGACGTCTCTGTGCCTGGAAGAGTTAACAATGTAGACTGAAACGCAGTGTGCAATTTTAAGAGACTCTATTCCACCCACTCTGTACTATGCTAGAATCCAAGTCACGTATCTGGTTGTAGGACATGAGGTTATTACATAAAAGTTAATTGTTTTTCTATATACCAGCAATGAGCAAACGGAATTTCAAACTAAACACACAATACCACTTACATTAGTACCCCCAAAAGGAATACCTAGGTATAAATCTAACAAAATGTATATGAGATCTAGAGGAGGAAAACTATAAAAACTTTGATGAAAGAAATCAAAGAAGAGCTAAATAAATGGGGAGATACTTCATGTTTGTGGTCAGGAAGACTCAATATTGTCAGTTCTTCTCAACTTGACCTTTAGATTCGATCCAATCCCAGTCAAAATCCCAGCAAGTTATTTTGTGGATATTGACAAACTGATTCTAAAGTTTATGTGGAGAAGCAAAAACAAAACAAAACAAAACAACAGCCAACACAATATTGGAGGACTGACATCTGACTTCAAGACTTACTGTAAGTAATCAAGACATTGGTGCCATTGGCAAAAACAGACAAACAGATCAGTGGAATAGAGTAGACAGCCCAGAAACAGATAATACAGTCAACTGATCTTTGCTAAAAGAGCAATAGTTATACAATAGAGAAAAGATAATTTTTTTCAACAAACAGTGGATATCCACATGTAAAACAATCTACACACAGACCGGACACACTTCACAAACATGGACTCAAAATGGACCTCAGCCCTAACTCTACATGCAAAACTATAAATATCCTAGAAAACAACATAGGAGAAACCTAGGTGACCGTGGGTTCCGTGGTGACTTTTTGGATACAACACCAAAGGCACAATTCATGAAAGAAAGAACTGAGAAGCTGAACTTCATTAAAATTAGAGCCATCTGCTCTGTGAAAGATACTGTCAAGGAAATGAAAAGACAAGCCACAAAGTGGGAGAAAATATTTGCAAAAAACATATCTGATAAAGGACTGTCATCCCAAATACACAGAGAATTACTAAAACTCAACAATGAGGGGAAAAACCACCTAATTAAAAAAATGGGCCAAAGACCTTAACAGACAGTAAGAGATGGCAAATAAGCATATGCAAAGATGTTCCACATCATAGGTCATCAAGAAAACGCAAATAAAACCGAGATATCATTATCAGAATGGCCACAATCCAGAGCATGGATGACACCAAATGCTGATGAGGATGTGGAGCAATAGGAACTCTCATTCATTGCTGGTGGGAATGCAAAATGGCACAGCCACTTTGCAAGACAGTTCGGCAGTTTCTTCCAAACCTAAACATACTTCTACCACATGATGCAATAATCACACTCCTTGGTATTTACCCAAAGGAGCTGAAAACTTATTTATGTTGATGCAAAAACCTGCACATAAATGTTTATAACTGCTTCATTCATAATTGCCAAAACTTGGAAGCAACCAAGATGTTTTAGGTGAGTGCGTAAATAAACCGTGCTACATCTACACAATAGAATATTATTAAGCACTAAAAAGAAATAAACTATCAAGCCATGAAAAGACATGGAGCAATTTTAAATGCATATGACTAAGTGAAAGAAGACAATCTGAAAAGGGTAGATAGTCGATGTCAACTAAAGGCATTCTGGAAAAGGCAAAACTACAGAGATGGTAAGATCAGTGGTTGCCAGGGGTTAGGAGGGAGGGAGGGAGGATGAAGAGGTGGAACAGAGGATTATCAGGCGAGTGAAACTACCCTGGTATAATACCACAATGGTGGAGACATATCGTTACACATTTGTGTGAACCCCTGGAATGTACACCAGAACCTGAAGTCTAATGTAAATGATTGCTCTGGGGTGATTATGATGTGTCCATGTAGGCTCATCAACTGTACCACTGTGGTGGAGATGCTGATAATGGGGGAGGCTATGCATGTGTGGGGGCGGGGGATGTATGGGAAATCTCTGTACTTCGTGCTCAATTTTGCTGTGAACCTAAAACGGCTCTAAAAGCGAACTGTTAAAAAAAAAAAGAAGTTAAGAATCAGTTGAGTATCATCTGGAAGTAATTCACAACATATCTGCTGATTTTTTGAGGCTGTTTTAAGATTGAACTATTTTTATTTTATTCTGAAAACGTACCAAGCTTTCAGAACAATGAAGAAAAAGATAATACCACGACACACAGTGCAATATTCAGATCTTATGTCATAGAAATGTACACTTGAAAGCTCTATGATCCTATTACCCAATGTCACCCCAGCAAATTTAATGAAAAAAAAAAACACCACCACCTTAGAGCACTTGGTGACTTTCCCAGGGCTTTCTGGGAACACTGGTAAGAAGTGCGCCATCAGAACCACTCAGCTTCTCTGCACGGGCTCCAGCACTCACCCTAAGTGGCTGCTGAGGTTCTCTGGACAAGAGGCCAGCAACTGACAGCTGGGAGGGACTGGCTTTCTTAGTTCAATCGCAATTACTATGGTTGCCACTGAAAGTGGAGGGTAACTGAAAAATTTCATGTTTTTCACAAGTTAACTTCCTAACATTGTTCTCTAACAAGAAATGGCCAGTTATATGCTTTTTTGATCTCCCAGAACTTGGAAATAGTCAACAATTTCTAACCCACTGGCACTCTCAATACAGACACAGAGGTCTTTCTTTAGCCAACACTCTTGATTTAAAAACCTCTTAGCTACTCTTGTAGATCCCTGGTGAATTCAGAGAAAGGTAATGAGTAGTATAATCAAAGGCAGCAGACGGTAAACATAGCCAAAAGAAATGAAAAGTGTTACAGCCTTATTCCCAGTTCAACTGGGAGGGGGAGGCGGGAGACAGAAAGGAGAGTATAACTAAAGGTCCCGGGCCCGCAGTGCGCATGTGTGGAATGTCTGAGGGACAATGAATCGGCCACCTATTTAAAAAGTTTGAGGACCTCTGTGATAAGGGGACAACATGTGCGGTAGAAAGCACTTGCCAGGCCCAGGCTCTGAAAAAGGTACCTGAGACTCTGCATCCCAGCTCCACATCTCTAACAAAGGGACCGTAAAACCCACCCGTCAAGACCAGCCAAGAAACATGAGAACGCTATACCTCCAGTGGAATATGGAGTGGCATAAAGACGCTGATGCTGACAGCCTGTACCAGCAAGGTATAAGGTACAGGACCCTTCCTGTCTGGGAAGATGAGGAGTGAAGGGAGAAAGAAAGAGGGACCACTGAACCGAACAGGATCTTTGTGAAACTGAAGAGGAGAAGAATAGGTGTGTATGGGAAGTTAACAAGAAGAAAAGTGTCAAGACAAATGCAGCCAACAGGGGACTGTAACTTCTGACCCGGGGAAAAGATCAATGATGATTACAGCAGAAAAATTTTATAATCACTCAACATCATTAAATCAGTTGGTTTTATGAAAAAAATCCATCTTCTCCATGAACCCCTGGGACACAGAACAATGAAGTTGTTTAATAGGGGATGGTAAACAGAATGCAGGGAAGTGACAGTATGACAGTAGCCATCCCAGGCATCTAAGAAGTTGTGCCTTTCAGCTCCCCCTCTTGGAATCTTGCTGAGCTGCCATGCACGATTAGCCTGCTAGAGGATGAGAGACCACATGGAGCAGAGCCGAGGCCCCAGACATGTAAAAGAGTCAAGCCAACTGACCTGCAGCTGACCACAGACAGACACATGATGAACTCAGCTAAGCCCAGAAGAACTGCCTGGACAGCCCATAGACTCAAGCAAAATAAATGGTCATTATTCTAAACCATTGAGGTTCGGGGTGATCTCTTATACAACAAAGTTACACGGTACAACGTTCTTTGAGGAATCCTGGCTCTAGACCAAGCATGTCAAACTCAAAGGCTAACATGGGCCAAATAAACACGGTTTAAGTTTATGTGGGCCGCAAAAAAAAAAAACCTTCCATTTTCATTGAAACGTAGGTTTATTTCGATAGAAATGCTGAACACAAAGGGCTGAAATAAATGAGTAATCATTAACATAAAGTAATACAACATTTTAATAAAAATTAATATTTTTTTTGAACAATAGAGACATGCTGAATACAAAGGGCTGAAATAAATGAGTAACCATTAACAAAATCATAGAACATTTTAATAAAAATTAATATTTTTTCTTGAACATTAACTTACCAGGCACTGAATAACTGCACAAATTAATAAGCGTAACACAAATAAACCTATTTTTCTTGTTCTTCGAAAGCAAAATATCTCCTGTTGTGCACACCAAACAAGTCAGTCCAAGACTAATGACGTGGCCATCGGTTGCTAAAATATTTGCTGCTAGTATCAGTGGAGAGAAATGGTGCGCCTGCACGTATAGCACGTAAGGGAAATGAATGCAACACGATTATAGTAATCAGTCATTAGCGAACGTTGTAGTCCATTATTAATAACTAGAGGCCCTGTGCACGAATTCGTGCATGAGTGGGATCCCTCAGTCTGGCCAGCCATTGGGGCTGATCAGCCAGGGGGAGGGGCTGCGGGAGTTTGGCCACCCTGATGGGGGTCATCAGGCCAGCCGGCTGGGGCAGGGGCCAGGGTTGTGGGAGGTTGGCCAACTGGCTGTGGGGAGGGGCCATGAGAGGTTGGCTGTGGGAGCACACTGACCACCAGGGGACAGCTCCTGTGTTGAGCGCCTGCCCCCTGGTGGTCAGTGCGTGTCATAGCGACCAGTTGACTGGTCGTTTGGTCGCTTAGGCTTTTATATAAATACACACACATACATATATATACACTAGAGGCCTGGTGCATGAATTCATGCACATTGAAAGGAAATTAATTAGAAGAATGATACATGTGGTAATTATGTTACTACAAAAAATTACGTCAATAGTATATATAATATAGCATTATAAAATTAAAACATGCGTGCGACTGGTACCAGCGAGAACTTTATATGTATCACACATGTGCGAGTCAACGTTTATTTTTAAATTGCCATTGCGCATCATATGTACTGGACGATTGGACGGTTGATGAATAAATAGCAATGTGGCTCACGTTGAATGTCAACTAAAACAACTAAATTCACAATCGACAATGACAGATCGAAACACACATGGGATTGGTGCCAGTGAGAGCTTTACATGAATCACACAAGGGCGAGTCGATGTTTATTTTTAAATTGCCAGTGCGCATGATATGTACACGCTGGTCAGTCAGTGGGTCGGACAGACAGTCGGTCACTTAGCCTTTTATATATATAGATAGATAATGTATAACAGGATATTGTAAAAATTAAATTACGGAACTTTTATTAAAACATTTCTTACATACTGTTATATTGGCTGGGCCCCAAAAATATTCGCTGTGGGCCACAAGTTAGACATGCTTGCTCGAGTCTAGACCAAACTGTTAGGGATTAGTTTTTCTTTTGAAGTTATGGGAGTCACACTTCTATTTCATAAAAAAAGGTGCTTTCACCTAAGTCTTAACATACCATCACTTTTTCCATCTTGCTGGGGGTAAGAGTTGTAGAACATTCCCTTCCCATCATGGGTCCAGGCCATACAGCTGAACTTGACTCTTTCGAGCACATCTGGAAGCTCTTTAGCACCATCGACTTTCATAAACTTGATTGTCACCCAGTCGGAGCCACTGGCACTCAGACCATAGGCAAAATATTCACCGTCTTCACTGAATGCATAGCCTATGGAACATAGGAGAAATCAAACAGTGATGGGGACACAGTGCCTGGCCCTGCTCACTGCCCTGCGCTGCCCCACAACACTATCTGTCGTACACGGAGGCAGACTGTGGTAGTGAGGAACTCTGAGGGCCAAGCTCATGTCTTACAGGCATTTGCCTTATGACCTTAAGCAAGTCTTCATTTCTTCATCTCTAACATGAAGTGTTGGATTCTATGCCCACTAAGATGCTTCCATTTTTTAATTTCTATCAGTTAAAAGCAGAGCTCATCTTGGATTTTCAGCACATTTTATTTACACTCTAAAGCAGCGGTTCTCAACCTGTGGGTCGCGACCCCTTTGGCGGTCGAACGACCCTTTCACAGGGGTCGCCTAAGACCATCTGGCATATCAGATATTTACATTACACTCATAACAGTAGCAACATTACAGTTATAAAGTAGCAACGAAAATAATTTTATGGTTGGGTCACAACATGAGGAACTGTATTTAAAGGGCCAGAAGGTTGAGAACCACTGCAAAGGGAACAAGTAAGGAGCAAGGAAACTGCCTTTGGAGTAATGATTGAATTAGGACACACACCATGAAACAGAACTAAACTGGAGTCATTGGGTAATTTTGGGGATGGATTCCAAACTATCTGAGTTCATTCTTTACAACCCCGTTTTCTGAGCATTACTGGCACTCAAGGATTATCGCCCAGACCATCCGAACACCACCAGCCCAGGCAAATAAGGCCTGAGGGTTTGCAATGAAGGATCTCACGCGGTCCACATACCAAGTGACCGTGGAAGAGGAAAAAAAGCAACACCATCTATGGACTACTCTACTGTCCAATTCTTTAGGGACAAGAGAGATAGATCATTGTTATCACCATGGAATGTTTCCTGACAAATATAGCAGCTTTCATCATTGTGAATTATCATTATGGTACAGCATTTGGTACCAGACACCAACACCAGAAATTTCCTCTTAGGATGTTTGCTGAACTTTACCTGGGGAGGGGAGGTGGGGAGGGGAGGGCTTGTGGAAATTATTCTAAGAAACCCAACTATTTTCAGAGGCTTTCTATTATTTTTACATGAGACCTCTATTAATGGGAAATATGTCTAAAACTTCAAAAAGCCTACTTATTAATCACTTACAATTCCTATAAAATATCCAGGCTCATAAGTATGTAATTGCAGAAAAGAATCTAGAAGATGATGGGGAGAAAATATTCACTTTCCACTCTATATAACATTGTAGTGTTTGAATTAGCTTTATAGAATTAGAAACTTTCAGAAAAATTCCAAATAAAAATGTTGATTTCAAATTATATTCATTTTATCTTTGTTAATCCACACCCAACATAGCTTTTCCATTGATTTCTACAGAGAGTGGAGGAGAGGGGAGAGACAGAGAGAAACATCGATGTGAGAGAGGCACATCAATTGTTGCCTCCCACACGAGCCTGCCACTGAGGTGCATGCCCTTGACCAAAACTGAACCCATAAACCTTCAGTCAGCAGGCTGACACTTTATCCACAGAGCCAAACCAGCAGGGTTCAAATATGTATTTTAAAAATATATATACTAGCTGTAGCTGGTTTGGCTCAGTGGATAGAGCGTCTACCTGCATAGTGAAGGGTCCTGGGTTCAATTCTGGTCAAGGGCACATGCCCAGGTTGCAGGCTTGATCCCCCGGGGGGGTGGGGGGGGAGGCGGGTGCAGGAGACAGATGATCAATGATTCTCATCTTTGATGTTTCTCTCTCTCTCTCCCTCTCCCTTCCTCTCTGAAATCAATAAAAATACACTTTTTAAAAAATGTATATACGATCAAAAGAATCTGATTGTTTACCTCCCATACTGTAATTTCCCTATAATACCACTGTCAAACACCCAATCCAGGTCCCATGTTGAATTTTCCTTTTCATCCATCCGGACATCAGGATGGCAACAATCCCATAAAAAAGTTACTAGGATGAATTATCAAAGTGAGAAGTAAGACTCTGTTATAATGAAGTCTTTCTGGATGAGTTGCAAGATAGACCTTTGCTAAAACTAAATGAATCCTACACAGGGTACATTATTGCACAGAACAAGTATATTAATAAGTTCATTTAACTCCAAGTTCCAATTCATGGAAGAATACGCTTATTAAACTGGCTGGCATCTTATTACTTTCAATACCAGTTAGTAAAGAATCATCATTTACATCCACAGCCCATTTGGAGAGAGGGAACCACTAAATGACTGAATGCCTTTATTTTTATTGTAAGGGCAATTTTGGTCAAGGGCATTTTTATTTTTATTCTAAGGGTCCTTGCACAGATCTGTTTAATTCCCACCTAACTGATTATAGGACTTCAGTGTTCCAACTGCTCAATTCTGTAGGACTGAACCTACACCTGTGCTTTCTTTAATAAAACAGAAGATGAGCCAACTGCACTAAAAACATCTTTAATGCTACCAAGATGTGGTTCTCAGAGGATACAGTTATTAAACCACAGAACCACAAACTTCCTGACCCTAGGACTAGTGTTTATGGCACAAACCGGGGGTAATCGTTATGGCCTGTGGAGGAGGTTATCTTCGGGACAGGATTATTTAGGAGACATATAGCAACTGTAGGCTAAACTTACTCAGTTTTTAAACTTGCATCTTTAGAGGTCAGGGTACCAAGTTGTCCAATTTTTACAAGCTTGTATGTTTTTACTTTTAATTCTAACATACTGACAATTATCTAAATTTTAAAACTCTTAATCAGTTCCCCCCCACCACCCCCCACCCCCCACAAGGAAAGGGATCTCGCAAATAGTCCTTCCTATTTTATATTTATAGTTGAAACATTCTTTGTATAGCTTAAATTTCTTATACAAGAGGATTGTGTTTCTAATCACAGATAGTTCTCGGGGATATTATGGGAAATGATGAAGATACTTCAGGGTCTCAGAAGCCCTAGGCGCTAATTTGAGGCCAGTGACAAGTATTCTCCAGATCTGCTTCATGCCATCAGAAGGACACGTGATTACTCACGTGTTCTAAACATACTGTGCAAAAATAGCTCTCCTGACATTGCGTGTGCATCTGTTCTGCAACAGGGTCCACGCTCTGTCTGGTATTTCCGAGGTGAGGTGACTCGTCCAACACAGAGCTTAGCATGGGGGCCTGGGACTCCCGGGGGCCTGGCTGTGGAGCACTCACCTCGAAGCGCCACGGTGCCATCATCGGAGAGTACGTTGGGGTCTAGGAACACTCTGGCTTCACCTTCTAAGGAATCCTGTACATATAATACTCGCTGGTTCTGCAAACCTGTATTGTAAAAATAGAAATACCTGCGGGACAGAGACAGTCTTTATTTAGCTGTGGAGTTTTCTACTTGCGGAGTAAAACCAAATGCATATAAGCAACACACACACACACACACACACACACACACACACACACACACACACACAGGTACAGCAGCAAACGGGACATGGGGACTAGGTTATAGGTCCCACCATCTCCCCATACCTAGAGTTTACCTGAACTGCTTTAAATATTCAAATCCTGCACCTTAACTAAACATAGACAAAGACTTTTATTTGCTAAATAAAAGGCAGCTGGGTAGGGGTCGGCAAACCTTTTCTGTAACGGGCAAGACTGAAAACATTTCAGGTTTTGTGGCCACACATTTCCGCTGCTACTACACAACTGTGAGTTTGTACGGAAGCAGCCACGGACAATATATACATGAATGGACATGGCTGCGTGCCATTTAAACCTCATTTATAAAAGCAGGTGGTGGGCAGGGCTTGGCATGCAGATCCACTTTGCTGATCCTTGGGGGAAAAGGGGTTACTAAATTATTGATGATACTTTCAATGAGGCTTAAAAACCTAACTAGAGAATATGTTTGAGTGAGTGTAAGAAAACAAGGGAAGCAAATTATTAGGTTCTACTTCCTGGACAATTTTCATTTTTGCATAGAAGAAATGCATATAACAAAATCTTTTCAAGTAGTATAAACCAAAGATAATTAAATTTTAGAGGCAAACAAATCTCCATTGTTATTTATGAATCATGCAATCTCACCAATTACTAGCCATAAGAAAACAATAGTTTTTTACACTCTAGATTTCGTCGTAGGACATATCTATATTAAATTTCTTTGTTTTTCTTTTTTTGTGTGTGATTACGTTTGTTGTTTTTTTTAAATTTATTTTTAATTATAGGGACATCTACTAAATTTCTTAATCCTTACTTTAAGAATCTGGACAATAGACCAAAAGATATTCTCATACTTAAGCATAGCAATGAATCCATTTTATAATGAATTAATTTGATAAACTGGTAAGTTATTCAGAATTTGTTTTAACATTTAAGAACGCATTCAATTAGAAAAGTGAAATAAAATTAAGTGAAAGCAATGTCACGTACCGCTTTCCTTTCTTGAAGTGGCAACTATACTTGGGATAGTCATACAGCTCAGTCATCCTCTCCTTGTATAAGCCTCGGATGGGGCACTGCTCAAGGAACGGCACAGTGATCTTGTTCTGGGCCTCCACAAAAGCCTGCAGAAAAAGGTAAATGGCCCGAGAAAGTCAGATATAAAATTTACCATGAGACATGTTATACTTTAACGTGTATCAGAGAGATGCAGCAATTCCACTTCTGGGACTAGATCCAAAGATGTTGAAGAGATATTACCTACAAGAGCCAAGATATAGAAATGACCTACGTGTCCACTGATGGATCGAATGGATAAAGAAAATGTGATATATACGTGTGTGCAGGGGAATATTACTCAGCCACAAAAGGGAGGAAATTCTGCCATTTGTGACAACATGGATAGACCTTGAGTGCATTATGCTAAGTGAAATGAGTCAGCAGAGAAAGACAAACACTGTATGGTCTCACTTATATGTGAAACCTAAAAAAAAAACCCCACACAAACATTCATAGAAAAGAGATCAGATTTGTGGTCCCCAAAGGCAGGGAGGTGAGGAGGGAGGAGGAAAGAGGGAATTGGATAAATGTGGACAAAGGTACAAACTTCTGTTATAAAATAAGAAGTATCAAGGATGCAATGTCCAATATGATGACTATAGTTAACACTGCTGTATGGCATATATAAAAAAGTTAAGAGTTAATCCTGAGTTCTCATCACATATTTTTTTCTTTGTATCAATATCAGATGATAGATGTTAACAAAATTTAATATGGTAATCATTTCACAATATATGTATAAGTCAAGTCATTATGCTGAATACCTTAATCTTACACAGAACTGGAGGAGGGGGTAGACTAAAAAAATGCAACAGTGGAAGCATATTTTCCCTCCATAAATAACGAATATTTACAAGGCACAAACTTCGTACCAGGCAAGTATTAACTCATTTGGAACTCACAATCGAAGTTCTTGAATTAGCCCACCTCTGTGGATAGGGAAACTGAGTCTCAGAGGGGTTAAAAAGCTGCCGGCATCATGCAGTGAGGCAATGGCAGAGCTGGCTCCTGCAAATCCATGCTCTTAACAAGCACACTCGGATCACACACGGCCAGGAAACCACACTCACACTGTGCTGAGGCTCTGGCTGCTTCGTCAGCAGCTGGGGTCCCACACATCAGAGTTAAAGATACAAGGTTAGAGACACCTAGGCGCTATTTTTATCAATTTTGTTTTTGACTTACTATCTTTCTAAGACCTACTACCTTGTCAACTTCACTAATATTTTTTAAAATTGGAAAATGAGTGGCATTGAATAAGAGTATCTATAATACATGGTTTATATGAGAGGCAAGCGATGGCCTGCAGGAAGGCAGGGGACCCTGCCAGAGTAGTTTTTTGCAACAACAGACCAGTTGTAGCCAAGCATACCCTGTTGATAATGAAGCAGTCAGAAAGTAGCTTTTGATTTTTGTTACAAAATGGATACACGGTGGCAAAGCCACTCAAGAGGCAGCATTTTGGAGATGACTAAGCACCTGCAGGAGCACTACCCGATTTCATGGGGGAAGGAAAGCCATGCCTACCTGGCAGACATGGTGGAGGTAGGTGGCCAGTCGCTGATCAAGGTCATGCAGGGAGTTAGCAATAGCTCTGAATTACTTTATTCCAGACATTGTGACTGAAGCTGAACAGTGACCGGAGCTGACTCCATGTCTGATGTGGGATGTGGAGACGAAGCAGGCCCACCCAGGAGAGAAGGGGGGCAGCCTGGGCCTCCTCTGACTTTCTCCCACTTGGGCTGGCAGGACAGGCACCTTGGGGTGCTGGACCACCAATGAGGATTTAGTAAGAACCTAGGGTGCCTCAGCACTAATCCGGGATTGTGAAAGGAGGGGGGACAAGTTTAAGACCAGCTCTCGTGAGAGCAGAAGCCACATGGAATGGCTGATATCTAAGAGGGGCAGGAATGGCCATTACAGTGGGAGTGAGATGGGGAAAATGGGCACAGCGCACGGTAATGTGTAGTTTTGATAGCTATTTCCCAGAAGGGCCTGACCCTGCCCTCTGAGGAGGGCGCCACAAACTTCATTTCTCGTCCTCTGGTTTGTGTGTGGATGAGGCTGCATCCAGGCCTTCTCCTGGCTGCAGGGCAGCCTGGCTCTAGGGCCTAGAGTCTAGGCGGACATGGTGAGTCCAAGAGTCACAGATTGCCCAGGGGTTTTCCTTGGAAAGGTGGAACTGTGTTCTCTGATCGTGTCTCAATTCTGCGCTGCTTCTCTTACACGTCTCATGGCACAATCATAACTGCTGCAACAGAATCCATCGCAGGCTAAAGCAGACACATGGCTCTTCCCGTTTAAAATGGTCGTAAAGCTGTTAGGCCAGGTATAACAATGCCACCAAATACCCACATAACTCTAGGATTATTACACCCAATTCTGTCACCTTCCACCCACAAGTGTTAGGCAATGACTTTAAACAGAGCAGTGTTTAAGGACTGCACCCTTCCAAGTCAAATACCTAGACGCAAAACCAAACAGTGTTCAAATTCCTCCACGCCTGAAGTTCTTTCACAGTAAACAGCTTTATAACTCGGGCAAATCCTTGTCCTGAAGGTGGTGGGAAACTTTCTGTAAAGGGGCTTTGTGAAAGCTGGGGTTCCACAGAATGCCAATAAAATTCCTGGCATTTTAACCAGGAAAATACCTTCTTGCTCATTTATGGATTTAATAGTCTGGTTTCTTGGTCTAAAAATTAGAACAAATTTGGGGGAAAGGTTAAAGGAAGGAACCTGGAGGAATTACATGATGATAAAGAAGCAGGCTGGGGAGAACTAAAATGCTCTTCGTTCCTCAGATGTTTCAGCATCTGAAGTCACTGTTCACGATGTTATCACGAGAACTGAAACCTGAGAGCCCATTAACCACACCTGCAGCAAAGCCTCTAAATTTTAGAGGCTTTTGAAAAGAATCAACAGTTCAGATGCTATAGCTATGGATGAATCTGAACACATTTTCCCAAGAAAAGCTGCTTAAAACAAAGAAATCCTGTTCATATATCAGAAAACTTCAAAGCAAAGGGAAGTTTCCATTATGCAAGATGAATAAATTCCAGAGATCTCTGTGCAATATTGTGCCTATGGGTAACAATACTGTATTGTACATATAAAATTTTAAGAGGGTGGACCTCATGTAATTTAATTCTTGCCATTAAAGAAAAAAAAAATGCAAAGTGCCTCCGCAGAGGGTCACAAGGTGTGGGAGCTGGAGATTCCTTTACCCCAACTGCCTTCAGGAAGAATTTTTTCAAGTTGTCCTCACGTGTCCTATATTTCAATCCACAAAATACCTCAAGTCCTCTGACAAGTACAATTCTTACATATGTAATAAAAATGATGCATAGTTACTCATTACACACACACACACACACACACACACCCCAGCATGACTATATAACACGGAATTACAAAGATGAATTAAGGATAAGAATAAGTGCTACAGGGGAACAAATGAAGGGGACACTACTTCCAGGATAAGGCGGGGTGGGCTGGGGTAGAGGCCATGTCAGGACAACCAGGAAGGAGCTCCAGGCAGAAGACCAACTCGGGCACCAGTATCCAGCTCCAAATACCAATAAAAGCTAGGGTAGTGCTATCTACATCCCACTGCTGCAAACTACAAGTGTGTGTGTGTGTGTGTGTGTGTGTGTGTGTGTGTGTGTGTGTGTGTGTGTGTGTGTAAGAGCGAGAGAGAGAGAGAGAGATTACTGTTTAAGCAACTATCAGGGGGCTCTGAGAAAGGCAGTGTGGGTGTCACACATGGCCCGGCAGAACACCAGGATCCCACACGTCCTGGTGGCCAGAGGGGAAGCACACTTGCACCACCGCCCCCACCTTTGCTGGAAGTTTAGCAGGATCTGGAAGGGCAGGGATAACCCCATAAAAAAAGTCAAAAGGTGGCAAAACTCATCCCTGAGGCTGCAGGACCCAGGGCCAGGAGGGCCGAGCAGCCACACAGAAAACTGGAGGTCGGTCATGCCAAACAGAAGGTCAGAGGCAGCGGCTTTAGGAAACATGCCTAGAAACAGAGACTATAAATGGAATAATGCATGTCATCAGACTAATATGAGGACTCATTACTTCAAAGAGAAAGGAGTGCCCCTTATTGTCCAGTTCTCACTGAATATTTAAAAAAATCAGCAGCCCACCAGACAACAAAGGAATCCTTAAAGCCCAAGCAGTACTGTGACCGCAATGCCATTAACCTCAACTAAGTGAGGGCCTTTCTCTCCCTGGCCTCCCCCCGCCTCCCCCAACCCCCAACTCATTTCCAAAGAGGAGAAATACCAAATCTAATCTGTGAAATCTGGAATTCATTGGGCTTGCCTTTTAACTTCAAAACCCCAGAGTGTCTGCGTTCTGAGAACACCTGCTCTCAGGTAAGGGAAGCTCCCGGCGCTTCCAGCTGCACATGCTTAGCAGACCAGGTGTCTCCCACCTTCTTGCCTGTCCCCATCGGGGCAAACCAGTCCCCTCACCGGGGCTAGTGACTTCTGTCAAGCAGAAGGAAGCAGAAACCTGCATTTTGACCCGAGATTCAGCCTTGTTCTCAAATCTCGTCACACTAGCAGGGAGCTCATTCTAAGCTGGAACTTGAGCCCCACCAGCTCTGTTCTTCAGTGTATATACTACTGACCAGAAACTCGGCCAGGAGGGAGGGGAGGTGCACCCCAAATCCAAACCTAACTAAAAACCCAATCATGAAGAAGTTAAACACATACGTATCCTCTCTTAAATAATTCCTGTGCATCAATGAGGGAATCCAAATTAGAACGAGAATATATAGAAAAACAAAAAAGGCCACTAAGAATTGAAGTTCATGGGTGTGGTAAAAACATTCGGAGTTGACATCTGGTTTTGTTTGGTACGTTTGTGAAGTCCCTCGGATAGAGCGGGACTGTCACCTCTGCTGGCCATCAGTGCACCCCTCCCCTAGACCTGGGACTGATCCAGGGTCCTCGACACCCATGCAGGATGAAGCTCGTGGTTGGTCTAGAACATCCGTGGGCAAACTATGGCCCGCGGGCCGGATCCGGCCCGTTTGAAATGAATAAAACTAAAAAAAAAAAGACCGTACCCTTTTATGTAATGATGTTTACTTTGAATTTATATTAGTTCACACAAACACTCCATCCATGCTTTTGTTCCGGCCCTCCGGTCCAGTTTAAGAACCCATTGTGGCCCTCGAGTCAAAAAGTTTGCCCATCCCTGGTCTAGAACAAGGGTGGGGAACCTTTTTATCTGTCAAGGGCTATTTGGATATTTATAACATCGTTTGAGGGCCATTCAAAATTCCCCACTTAAAAATCAGCCTGCTATATTTGGTCAAATGTTCAACTCACCGCTGACGCCTTGGCAGGGCCAGACCAAATGATTTCGTGGGCCAGACGTTCCCCACCCCTAGATTAGAGGCTTGTTATGGTGACTCCCACACTCATGGGGTAGCTGACCTGACTGAGTCCCACAGCACTGAACCCAGGAGTGTCCCTGGGCCAGGCTCAGGACACAGTGTTGGTGCCTGGGTGTGCCATGTGCTGACGGACAGTGACCACACCGTGATTGAGACGTTTCCTCTGGTCCCAGTGAGGTGCTCACTATCCTAAAAATAAAGGGGCTGGCTCTAGGAAGTGCTAGTTACACCCTAAACAGTTTGGGGTTTACCCTCTCTCTCAATCAGATTTTATCATTTCTGGGTCCTGGTAACTTGGACCACCATCTGTCATAATGTTACTGATACCTGTATGCTAACTATGATCACTTCTTTCTACATCTTTTATATAAGCAAGCCCTGTTCATTTTCATAAGCAGAGTCTTTCCTCAATTCTTGCCGATAGGCAGCAGTCAGTGAAGTAGTTGTGAACCCAGGCAAAGCAACCAGGATGCTTTGCGGGGCCATAGATAAAACACCGGGAGATAGGAAGTTATGTCACCTTATGAGGTTTGGGGCCACAGGACTGGCTCTCTCCCTACCACTCAGGAGGATGCTGGAAAATAAAACCATCAGAGAAAAGCAGGTGACCTAAGAAACAAAGAGAGACAGGTGTCCAGAAATATCACGTGCACTTCTGGATCAGGCTGTGCTCAAAGACATATACACCATGGTCATCAATTTTGTGAACCACTTCACAGTGCTTTTATATGAGCTGGTGTGAGCTGCGTCGGAGTTCAGGCACCACTCACCGAGTCCTGACTAATACAGCTCTTGTGGGAATCGTGCTGAGCAAGGAGAGGCTGGCTGGATATGAGCAGGCTGGGAGAGGTGGACTCGACCAGAAGTTGGCTGGGGAATCCCAAAAAAGGCACTTCATCAGTAAATGAGAAAGAGTGACATTGAAGTAAACGTTCAAACAAAACAATTTTAAAGCAACAGAAGAAAAAATATGAATGAGAAAAGTAAAGGAGCATAACTTATAAGTCCTAGAAATAAGTGCTGCTTTTTTTAAGAAAAAAAAAGAAGAAAAAACTCCACACATTCTACCAAAGCTCTGGCTAAACTAATCAAAAAAGGGGATAGACATGACAGGTAACTCAAAATTAGAGACAATAAAGAATATAACTACAGACAGGGAGAGAGTAAAGTTTCTATAATTAAAGAATACCACGCATAACAGGTGCTAGTAAATTTTAAAATCCCAATGATACAGACTATTTTCTAGGAAATAACAAATGACTAAATTGATCCAATAAGAAAGAAGATCTGAACAGAGCAATAACCAGGAAAGAGAGTAGAGAAAAAGAGCCCAAAATTGCAATAAAAGAATTTTCCTCAGAGAGCTCAACAGATGAGGTCTCTCAATTATTCAACAGAAAATGTCCATGCTATTTGAACTGTTCAATAATAAATGCAATGGCAAGCACTTACTTGTATCTACCACTGAGCTGCATCGTTCAAAAACACTATCACTTAATTTTCACCACAATCACACAGTTTTCTCCAAATTGTAAGTCAGAAAACTGAAACCTAGAGCGGTTGAACACCATGACCAATGTCACACATCTAGTAAATTCTAGAGCTAAGACTCAAACCTATCTTTCTGTAGCTAAAAGCCACTCACTTAATAACTATACACTATTGCCTTCCCAAGATAAACAGCTTCCACGATCTCTAAGGGTTCTCATTAGTTGCTGGGGGGAACGGGTAGAAAGAAAATTCTGGAAGCAGGGAGACTTCAGGAAGCTACTGAACGTCTAGCTCAGTGGCAATGCATGCCAAACGGGGACAATGTCAAAGGAGATAAAACCAAAGAGAGAGAGAGATTTTACAGTCAGAACTGGCACGGCAAAGAATCTTGTGTATGATTCGATAGAGATCCGATTCCAATGGTCAGAGCACCAGTACTATACAGAAGAGTCCAGGATGCCTTTATTATGGCATAAGCCTTGGTTTCCCCCAAGAAGAAAAATTAAGAGCCACAAACACTGCCCCCCCCCTTACCCTCTAATTTACAAAGATGCTATAAACACTGAGGCGTCTACTAAAACTTCAGCTCCTTGAAAGTGGGCCTCGTAATAATCAAAGGTGTTATTATCCAGCCCCGATCATGTCTAAGCATTCTCTAGAGCAGGTTTCCCAAGCTTTCTGGACCTTAAGAATCACCTGGTGAGGTGCTTGGGAAACAGATTCCCACCGAAATTAGATGCTCCAGGAGTAGAGCTGGGAAAGGCTGAGCAGTGGCCAGGTGATTTCTAGGCCCGAGTGCTTTCTCCCCCGGCCATGGCGGAATGGGGCGGTGAGTGGATTGTAGGGACCTAAGTATAGAGGAAGAACGGAAAAGAAGGAGCCTGGGAGAAGTCAGGGTTATCTCAGTTCTTTAATTGTTAGTTCTTCCCAAAGATGCATACCTGATACCAGCATTTCCCAGAAACGGTAGGTGACGGAAAGCAGAGCTGAGCAGCTGCCTACAGGGAAAATATCAATGCTAAATGTACACCAGCACTTCAGCATTAAATCGGTGGTTTAGGGTCTGCTTTCCTAAAATGATGGTGAGCAAACAAGGCCAGATACCTAGCTTCTAGCTAAGATGTGGCTCCACCTCCTTGCGGCACTGACCTCTGGCAGCTCAAAGGTTAAGTGGCTTGCCCGACTCCCATCTGGTCCTCCTAGGCTGGTATTGAACGCCATGTCGGCAATGGCCACATCTGTCTTGCCTATGACAGTGTATTCCTTCTTTTCTGCCCTCTCGTCCATTTAACTGAGTTCTCAGTGGGCACACAGGTAAACTTAGGGCAGGGGAACAGAGGGAGGGACCAAGCACACACACAGAAGGAAGAGAGAATGAAACCAGTGGAACTGTAGCATGTGGGGTGGCCAGCATCCACTCTCCTTCCCTGGTGTCCTCCCTTCTTAGCAGGATGGTAACTCCGAAAGAGGGGCCTTGTGGCTTCTACCAAATCTTTTCTTATTCCCAGCAGAACAGCCAAGGAGTGAGCAGTCATCTGGAGCTCGGCCCATCGAACTCCCTCCCTGGGGCACAGCCACTTGAACAACTGGTGGAGGGTTGAATGACTGGAGATCACTCATGCCATTCGCAGTGCTGAGTGAAAAGTGGAAATTCCTGCCCTGCAGTCCTAAAACTACCTGCTCCCTGCCTGTCCCACGCCTGGCCTCGGCAGTCTGTTCCAGGAGCTGGCCGCCTCTGCTTGTCGTAAATTCCCTGTGAGCTTAACTTGGCCACAGTCAGTGTCTACTTACATCAAAAACCTTGTTGCAGAAGGCAAACAAAGGAGACAGAAAAAGGAAGCAAGCAAGCAGTGCTTAGAAAAAGTTGGCCCAGTACCAGTAACACCCTCCCTCACACTTTTTTTAAAAAATATATATTTTATTGATTTTTTTACAGAGAGGAAGGGAGAGGGATAGAGAGCTGGAAACATCGATGAGAGAGAAACATCGATCAGCTGCCTCCTGCACACCCCCAGTAGGGATGTGCCCACAACCAAAGTACATGCCCTTGACCAGAATCGAACCTTGGACCTTTCAGTCTGCAGACCGACGCTCTATCCACTGAGCCAAACTGGTTAGGGCACTCTCTCACACTTTTGACAATTATCTCATCCACAGATCAAAAGATAAGTTGTTCCCTAAACAAATATTTCAACTGTGGATTTATGAGACGTCTGTTTACAAATGATAATGAGGCCAAACATTTCCGGTGGAGCTGGTGAGACATTTAAGACCTCAGACAAGACGTCTTGAAGATTGAAATAATACAGGGTAACATATTTACCTAAAGCATTTCCCGCTTCCACTAGAGAAGGGATGATGATCCAGGTTCTTAATGAAACCTTAATGGGCGTCTCACAGCCTTGCCTATGAGGTTCAGAAGGCAGCAATTAAAAGTAACGCTTCCATACAGCTTTGCTTTAAGGTACTCCTGGCCTAGTTTAGTCATCATGCCTGGGAACAATGAGACAACACTCAGAAGTCATAGGACCATTAAACACACACACACACACACACAAACAGTACTCAGAATGTAAGTCTTTTTGTAAAAAAAAAACAAACAAACCCCTAGAATTCAAAATGAAAATCCTGCTTAGTTTCATGGGTGAAAATTAAGTCTTTAAAGTTCAACATTCTCACGAAGCAATTGGAGGACTAGAGCCTGAAGGTCTATATCCCAATACATGTACGCAGGAGTGCCCAAGCGGCACTATTTGTGTGTACAGACCATCGCTGAGTATAGCAAAGGAATCTTTATATGCATTCACTCAGCTGGGTGTCCTTAACACCTTAGCTAGATGAACTATGATTAATGCGTTTTATAGATGAAGAAAATGCATCCAGATATCGTTGCTTACTATGCTCACTGAACAAGAATATGAAGGACCAAGGGCTACAATCTGTGTGTTTTGACTTCTGGTCCCACCTGGCAAATCCTCTATTCCTTCACCTTGCCTCCCAACAGAAATACCATCCCAAACGCCTGCAGAGCTCACAGGATGAAGGAACTATTCACAAAATGGATATTCACAGCTTGTCTGAAAGTCTTCAGAGCACATCATTTATACTTTGAATGAATGTATTCCTCAGTCCCGAGGCTGTATCTGCTGTCTTTGGCTTAGAGATATTGAACTAGAACTTCACGGTAATGGAAGTCCTGGGAACAAGCTCTCTCTGGCTGGTTCTACAGATGACAGCACAGTGGCTCCCTGGGTAAATGCAACTGGACAGAGAATTCCTTGCTCCCCTCACTCCCCTTAGCTCCGCTCACGCTGGCTCTGTTCCCTTAGGGAAGACACTGTGCAGGGAGAGCTAGGCCACACTGGTGCCAGAACTGAGCAGAAACTCCTCACGCTACACTTTTAGGGTTGACCTTAAAGAATGAAAACAAAAGCAAGACACAAACAAAAAACCAAAATTTCATAATAGTCAGGAAGGACACCAAAAAACAGCTGCTGACCTCCCTAAACGGTGACATGAAATACCTACACAGAAATCTGAGGCTACCTAAACATCCTAGAGATGATCAGAAGTCCTTTAAGATTTAAACCTTCCCTGCCAAGGAAGGAAACAGCATGGGGACAGGGGTAGAGGAAGGTAAAATTTCCAGGTTTCCTACCCTGCAAGACAAGGATTTCTCCTCTCCCTAGCCTGGTGTTTCCGAACCTTTTGAGCTCGGCGTGTCAGCATTTTGAAAAACCCTAACTTAACTCTGGTCCCGTGCTACATATAGAAATTTTTTGACATTTGCAACCATAGTAAAACAAAGATTTATATTTTTGATATTTATTTTACATATTTAAATACCATTTAACAAAGAAAAATCAACCAAAAAATGAGTTCGCGTGTCACCTCTGACACGTGCGCCATAGGTTCGCCATCACTGCCCTAGCCTCTTATCGGCAGGTGTCATGGACTACCCCTAACTAGTCAGCCAAAATGGGATCTGGGAAGGGAGAGCAAAGAATGTCCTAGGAAGGAAGATCCATATTGTGTATTCCTTGACCCTCTCTGAAACAAATAGTAATTTCACATTTTTAGAAAGAATGAATATAAACAAAAACAAATGTTTTGTTTTTAGCTGATTCCCTAAATCAGTTCTTCTCTCATGACCCACAAAGGCAATGGAGAGGAGCCACAACATTAGTAACAAAGAAACAGAATTTCCGGAGGATGAGACCCAGAAATCGGGATTTTAAAAAGATTCCCAGGTGATTCCCATGTGCAGCCAAGGTTGAGAACCACTGCCATATATGCAGCTGATATCTACAGTTGGTTCCCTCCTGCATCAAAGCCCCAGGACAGTTTCTGTGAAAATCAGACTTAGCAATTAGTTACAATTAAGGCAGTTATCCTCTGAAAAGTAGTATCATTCTTCTCTTCTCTGTGTGTCTCCCCTTCAGTAACTCAGTAACAAATTCTGGAAGATTCAACTATGAAACTGAAACTACAAAAAAATAGTAAGATGGGGAGACTCCGCAAGAGGTAGCTGGACCTTGGGGCTGCAAAACAAGCCCAGTGATGCCAAGAGAATTTACCACTGTCAAGAAGGACAGCAAACGGTGGTGCAGTGTGGACCGAATGCATGGCAGTGGGCAGAGGGGCAGGAAAACACATACTCAGTTAGTATGCTCTGCGACCTGTCAGTGAACTGCCGCCTCCGCCTCCGTGAGGAAAGCAAAGCAAGCAGCTCCAAAGGCCCCAAGAGTGGGGAGAGACAAAAGTCCGTACGATTCCCCTGGCCCTGTGATCATCTATGCTGGGAAGATCACCGGACGATTTTAAAGTCTCTGCATCTGGCCACTGGGCCACTGCTGATCATGAAGAGAATGACTCATTTGGATGGGAGATGTTACTGGGAGCAGTGACAGAGGAGGCGGGCTCCCGCTACGAGTACATTGAGGGGCATGCAGGGTGGCTTGTGGACAGGCAGAGGGAGAGAGGGAGATGGCCCGGGAAAAGATCTGAAATAAGATCTGAACAGGGCACACCTGAAGGCGCCTGGAGACCGACTGAGGGAAGAAAAAAGAGCTAAGGCAGAGTGTGGGCTTTGGGGTTCGCCCACTTGTTTGAAACAGGAAACTAAAGGGAATTTTAGGAAGTTAAAAATTAGGAAGTCAACCACCCACATATAAATATCATGGAAGGGGAATGGGGTAGTTTAGTTATTAGTAGAATGGAGGCTCAAATTACCTCAGTGGCAAAATATTGGGGTACAACAAGACACTACAAACTTCCTCCAACGAGCTGCAAAGGACACGCTGGAAATGCCTGTTGAATGAGTAGTATGGGTTAACTGCCTGTTGGGTCTGCCTATCCAGTCCTCAAGGCACTGTAATGACTGCAATCCTCCCTCACTGGCCCGTCATGCTGAAACTTCCCACTTCACACCAGTGAAATCTCTGTACATTCAGACACTTCTAGAATATATAATAGTGAGTAGATACCCACAGTGCTTTGAAACCAGAGCGTTCTCTTTATCTCAGTTTTGTTCTTTAGTTTGTATTTCCACAAAATTCTCCTAGAATCATTTTTTACTAAGATCGTTTTTAAAGTTGTAATCATTCGGAGCACTGCAATCTTGTATCCTCCTCCCACTTACTATTCTATCAGAAGCACTTTTTCATCTTAGCAACCTGTATAACCCAACATTTTCACAACTGCACATATGATTTCACCAAGCAGATTCACCACATTCTGCTCAAACACTACCCTATTGCTGGAAATGGACATCATTTCCAAAGTTTCACTACTATAAATAATGCCCCCAACTGGCCCTTTTCTAGATCTCCATAGGGCAGACATGACAGCACTCTCCCAGTAAACTTGAAATCTCTTCTTCATTCCCTAGTATTTGCTTTTTTTGCTGTTGCTATCAGACAGGTCTAATTTTTCATTATTGACCGTATATATGAGTGCTACTGATGTTAGATTTACTTAGTACATAGTCACACTATTGATCTAATTAATTCTACTAAATTTTAAGTTGGAAATCTTAGGTTGCCTAGATACACAATGACATCATCTACAATTAATGATCATTTTATTTTTGCTGTCCATATTTTGGTTCAGTTTTTATTGCACTGGTCAGAGCTTTGCAAACAGAAAAATAGTGGTGACAGAGACAGTTAAGCCAACTGTTTAGGTTGTTGTTTTGACTGAGATGTCATCTTGTTAATGCACTATTATTCCAAGTCAGGCTTTTAGATTTTCTTTAATTTCTTTTTAAAATTTATTTTTAGCCACATGTAGCTACTGAGCACCTGTGACTGGTCTGAACTGATAGGTGGTATGAGTGTAAAACGTACACTGGATTTCAAAATTTAGTTTGAAAAAGGAATGTACAATACCTTAGTACTTTTTACTAACTACATGTTAAGATGTTAATATTTTTGCATATGCAGTTGACCCTTCAACAACACAAATTTGAACTGCATGGGTCCGTTTATATGTGAATTTTTTTCAATAAATATACTGTCACTCTCTGAATCATGGGTTTTGCATTCTCAGATTCAAACAACCGAGGACAGAAAACAGTATTTTCAATCCATAGTTTGGAATCTGCAGTTTGGGAGGATAGGGGGTCCTAGATCCAACCCCCAAGGATCAAAAGTTATTCATAGATTTTGAACTGCTCAGGGGTCGGCACAACTAACTCCTGCAATGTTCAAGGGCCAACTGTACTAGATTAAATAAATATATTACAATTATTTGCACCTGTTTCTTGTTACTTTTTAAAAATATGGCTATAAGAAAAATTGTAATTATATGTGACTGGTATTATATATCTACTGAGCAGCATGGGTCTACTGTTTCCTCTTTACAAAGCATCTCTGATAAGTTTTCATATCAAGGTTGGATTTATTCCAAAGAATCAATTAAGTTGTGTAGGATCTCCTACAATCTGGAACATTTGCTATAAAATATGCTTATATGGGCTTTGAAAGCTTGATAGGATTCATCCAGATCCAACTCCCCCTCCCTCGCTTTAGAGAATTTCCTAAGGTACAAGTCTGCTCTGATATTCCCTTTCAAAGGATAAAGCCTTACATGCCAGGCACTGTCAGAATTAGAGAACCCATATGAACTATGGACCCCTTCCCCAGCAGAAACGTGTATACTCGTTTTCACAAAATGTTCTTTTTCAGTCGTCGACGAGTATACTAAGAAAATATGGTAAAAAAATATGATTTATAGGAAGACGAGTTACAAACTGTTTTCATAACCAGCATCAAAAATACTATATAGAACCAAAATAAAAAAATTAGTCTGAAAAAGAAACGTTTTTAACAAAAAAATTGTTGGGGAAGGGGTTAAATCAAAGAACTACTGATAGCACTTCAGATCTTAGTGTAAAGGGCTATAGTATAAATACAACAAGTAGCTTTTCCTTTATTTTGGAAGCAATGTGAAGGTTCTCCTTTCTACCCTAAGGTATATGGCCAGCACACCTTTTTGTACACGCGAATAACTATGAGTAGGAAATGTTCGTGCTGCTCCTCTGCTCATTAGAAAAATGTACCCTACCTTTTCAGTCTAAGACCCAAACTCAACTCATCAGATCCCAGATGACACATCAGCTTTTGTCAATAACAAGCCTGTTTACAGAGAAGTGAGAGAGGTGTGCATGGAGGATACCGAGGGAAAGATGAGCTTGCATGGCCCTCTGACACCTGAGGTTCGCTGCCCAATAGGCTGGCGGGTGTGGGCAGGTGAGCCCACACAGGAGGACCTATCACGTCCCAGGGCATGAATATGTTTCTGCCGCTTGTATTCCCAAAGCTAATATACCCCAAGTCCTCTCCTTACATCTAAAGTTGAAAACAACCTGGCCTACCTGGGTTCCAATACCAGTTCTACACTTACTACCTGAATGACCTCGAACATATTACGTAATCACTCAGTAACTCAATTTCTTCACTTGTAAGATGAGGAAAATAAAAAAACATATTCTAGAGTTTGAGAATGAAATGAGATAGAGCAGGCAAAGCTACCAGTGAAGTGCCTGGCACTCAGTAAGCATCCGATAAACATACACCGCGCAAATAAGTGTATGGGCATTAGTTCCATCAAAGGTTGACTGTAAAATCGCTAATCACCCAAGTCTCATCTACTAATGAGTGGCTTGTTAACCACAGGACCAGCCATTATTAATTAAGGAATAGCAAAGTATGCATTCATTAACACATAAACCAAAACTGGGCTATTCTGACACTGCTGAATGACTCCATCACCATCAAAGACTGAAGAAATCCAGGTTGTACTTGAGACCTCATCCTAGAGACAGTCCTTGGGGAAGGCTTTCCAGGGGGTGCACAAGAGGTTCGCTCCCTTTGCGGGAGCCCTCCGTTCATCGCCGGTTATGCACCTGCCTGTGATTCTCCATTCCCAGGGTCAACCTGTCCCAGCTCGGCCCAATGCTGGACCATCAAGGTGGCCTGTGGCAGGTTCCAGGTGAGGAGGCAGCCCCACATCTGCTCCCTGCTCCTCCTAGCCTTCCCTGCCGAGGTAGAGCCTCTGCCTGCTCCTTAAGAAACCCGTCTGTTTCTCATCTGGAAATCTCTACTCACCCACCTCTATAACGCTGTGTTTCATGAAAAGAAAAAGGAAAAGTCCAAATACTATTCTCACCCAGGAAAGGGAAAGGAGGAGGATTATAGATAGAAGTACAAACCATTGCAAAGTCTCAAAAATGGTGCAGTGCTTACTTTTAAGGACAAGGGATAGGGAAGAAGCTGTAGTCGTTTCTGCAGTCCTGTCTTACCGGTAGCTCCTCCTGTATCTGGTGGTCTCTTGCCACCGTTTGTACCAGAAAAGAAATGCCAGGAAGAATATGGGAGGGTGGGGAAAAGGAGGCAGGCGAGAGGACACATGGGAATGCAGGACGAGAGAGATAGCGTGGGATTTACTCGAGTAGGAGCAACCTCCTCCTGCCTCTACTTTTTCTCTTCCACAGTCTCTCGCCCAGCTAACCCCACTCCTTTCCCAGTCAAGCTCTTTTCCAAGGATACACTGGAATTTTTACTCCCCGGCCAGGAGCTGTGCAAGGGGAGGAACCCGATCCCACTGCCAGAGCCACACCAGGAGAAAGTATTTTCCTGGCAAATCTGAACGGCCTTGGAAATCCGAGTTCAGTTCTCCAGAGAACAGTAGTGTATACAGCATCAAGGGACCACAAATACAGGAGGTACGAAGACACAGGCTTTTCGGAAGCTGGTCTGCAAAAATTTCAGAGTGCACTGAACATTTTTCATTGTTGAAAAAAACGGTAAGTATTCTGGGATTCTAAAGCTCAAGTAAACTTCTGAGTGGTAAGCATATTAGTGGTGAGCATAAACTGTAAATACATTCTTGTGTATTAACAGGTAAATACAGTTATAAATAAGAGTCAAAGAACTTGAAGTGGGCTGAGAAACACTCTTCCCTCACCCAGGCGAACTTAATTAACCACGAATGGTATATGTACATGAGGAGTCCCAAGGGACAAGTCCTGGACACTTCAAGGAAGAAACAATACCTGAGGGACGTAGCACTTAGAGGTAGCTTTTTAATGAAATGAGACTTCAACTCAAAATACTACGTGTTCTCCAAAATAATAGGAAAGCTTTATGTTTTCCGACAGAGAAGAAAATTCTCTGCTTCACCCCTTACTTCTATAAAATATAAGAAGATATTTACGCCCTAACCTGTTTGGCTCAGTGGGTAGAGCATCGGCCTGGAACTGAAGGGTCCCAGGTTCGATTCCAGTCAAGGGCATGTACCTGGGTTGCGGGCACATCCCCAGTGGGGAGTGTGCAGGAGGCAGCTAATCGATGTTTCTCTCTCATCGATGTTTCTAACTCTCTATCCCTCTCCCTTCCGCTCTGTAAAAAATCAATAAAATATATTCTAAAAAAGATGTTTACTATTTTACTTATCATTTCATTCCTTTTGTTGTTGCTGCATTAAAATCAGTAAATAATCTAAAATCAGCATTTAGTTTTCAAGACCTGATACTTGTTCAATTATAAGTTTTTCTTTCTTTAGGGGAAAAAATACGTTAGGGTAATTGTTTTCTTCAGATTATTTTTCTCTAGGTTTTCTTTTTTTCTTTTAATCAGTTTTCTTTCTAATATTTTTATATCAAATAGTTGGTTCATCGTGTCACTATAAACCATAAACATTATGCAAAACAGTTACTTGATCTTCTCTGGGGCTAAAAGTGCTTTCAACTTTTCTCATGAATCGTTTGACATAAAGTGGTAGTACTTACAAGTATAGTCACCCATCCACCATACCATGGCAGAAAGTGCAGGAAGGAACAGCCAAGGTTACCAATGCCTACAGTTTGGTGCTAGCCACTAAGGCTGTTGTAATTTTAATTGTAAGCCCCGATTACCTTTGTCTGCTCGCTGTCTGGGTCTTCAAGCCAAGCATAAGGGTCAGAAATTTTATGCCCATGATAATCCTGCACCTGCAAAAGACAAAATGCGTTAGTAGATAATTAGTGTCTATCCCCAACTAAATTAGTATTTTCTGAATGTGATGGAGAGAGAGACAAAAACACCCTGATTGGCTCACTGGCAACTGCCTGTGCCCAAATTGCCACATGAATCAGAGTTGGCACGTTCTCAAAGGTGTCAAGCCACCCTTCATGAAAGGAATGTTTTACTGGAGAGGGAAGAAAGACGAAAGGTCAGGACAGGAAGCAGCTCTGTCTGTACAACACCAACCCAAGGCTGCTGCCGTGCTAAAGAAACCCGAGACGCGCTGTCAGGGGCACAGCACAGAATTACACAAAGCAGCGGGGATGACGGAGGGCACGGCCAGGTGCCTATTTTCCTCTTCTCCCTAAGCCTGCTCACGGTTAGAAAATCCCCCTACAATATGTAATATGATCGGTTTTGCTTTGCTGTCTGAACTGCCAACAAGAAACTTACTAATGTGTAGCTATAATGACTCTAATTGACATCAGCTGATTCTCATTGAAAAGGCTGACTTAAAGGCAATGAAGGAGCACTTCCAAACTGAAGCCTTTCTTCCCTTTTGTGTATTGTTATGAAATGCTTTCTTTCACTGTTCATAAAAGGAGGCACAACTACTCTGATAGAAATAAAACTGCTTAGTGTAAGCCGGCCTGGCTGAGGGTGGTGTCTGTGAAGCCCAGATTTCTGGGCCTGGATTCAGAGACTGTCCAAGACTAGAGCAGCCATCTGGAGTCACCCCTCCTCAGGGGATAACGCCTAAAGACATTTTGCAAAGGTAAAAATCATTATAAAACCTCCCACATCAGACGATCCTGGTTAATCTAGATAACCGAATCGCCATTGACAACATCTTTCCAATCAAGTCTCTCTGAACAACTCCAACATTCCAGTTAAGGCTTCTCCTAGAAGGCTGTCCGGAAGACCCCCACCATCTCAGATGAATCTTTAACCGGTCTTCTTACTCCCTTTTATCACACCAGATGGTAGGGGCTATTCCCTAAGGCAGTGGTCGGCAAACTGCGGCCCCTTGAGTGTGGCTCTTCCACAAAATACCACGTGCGGGCGCGCACGTACAGTGCGATTGAAACTTCGTGGCCACACTCAAGGGGCCAAAGAGCCGCATGTAGCTCGCGAGCCGCAGTTTGCCGACCACTGCCCTAAGGAAAGCAGACACCCTCCTGGAGGACAACAACCTGCTGTTTCTACTTCTGGTCAAAGTTCCAGTGCAGCTGCTGCCAACTGAGAAGGATATCCCTGCGCATAAAAGCCCAGGCCACCAGGATGCAAAGGGTGTGCACCTGTCCTCCTCCGCTGGGAAGGGGGGACACACCTGGGGAAATGACACCTGGAAGGATGGGCAGGTAAGGTGGAACACCCGGGACTTGCTCTCATCAAGCCTTGACTGACCAGTGCGAGGGACATAAAACCAGACTGAAACCTCTCCTGATGAGTCTTCATAAAATTGCCCATTTTTGGGGGGAAAACACACACACCAATGTTCAATCCTTACCTAAGGCCGCGACATTTTAGCTGTCACAACTGAATGAAAGCTATTAATCTTCTCATCCTCAAGTCTTTCACATTTTACACACCGTGAAGTGGTTATAAATGATGCTTAAAACAACAACCTTCCTTTCCCTGACAATAAAAAACCAGATAAAGAATCCTGTAGAGCAGTGGTTCTCAACCTTCCTAATGCCGCGACCCTTTAATACAGTTTCTCATGTTGTGGTGACCCCCAATTTCATTGTTACAAATTGAATATAATTAAAGCATAGTGATTAATCACAAAAACAATATGTAATTATGTATGTATTTCCGATGGTCTTAGGCGACCCCTGTGAAAGGGTCGTTCGACCCCCAAAGGGGTCGCGACCCACAGGTTGAGGACCGCTGCTATAAAGGATCTTCCAATTCAACATTTTTAGGAGTGAGGCAGGCAGGAACAAGGTTGGGCGACAAGCCCAGGGCCATACCGAGTTCAGAACCAGAGCTGGGACTAAAAACAATCTGCCAACAGCTTTCCTCCAAATACTCCTCGGACGGAACAGATCAGACACGTGAAATGTGTTCCTAAAACTCTGACACGTCCAGAGACTTAACTTTTCAAAAGGGTAGTTTTCAAAACTGTGATAGTTTTATGACTAAGTGAAGGTGTTGCCAAGTGCTAAACCCAAAGCAATAAACCTGTACTGGATATCCACACTGTTGTGCCCAATGTTTTAAATATTCCTATTTTACAGATTATGGGATGCAATTCCGAGAGCTTAGTAAGAGTAAAGGCCACATATTTGCTGTGAGCTCACGACTGCGCCATAGACGACAACCACATTATCTCATTTGTCCTCACTGTGAGGACACATTTTCCCAGGCGAGGAAACGGAAGCTGGAGAGAGCTACAGCAATTGATTAAGGTCAGATGGCTAATAAGGTAGGACTGTGACCCATTCCGAGCCAACCCAAAAGCCTGTGTGCTTAACCTCTTGCCAATGAGCTGGGTCAGGTGCAAACTGGCAGGTGGACAGCTGGACCTTGACTCAGAACCCAATGTGTCCTACAGCATGCTGCCTCTTGAACAGCCTTTACCACCAGGAAGCAGCCTCATCTACTCAGACTCAGTGTTGTCTGAACCAGACTGAGGTCAGTTATTGAGCCGACATTAGCAACCAGGAAGAGAACGCCCCAAAACAATCCCAGCGACAAACCCAGCAGCCAAGCGCCCCCTCCGCCTTTTGCTTTCACCACACAATATCCTAAATAGTGCAGATAGCCACAGCCCCTAAATTCAAGTGATGCAGCATCTAATTCCTCATTTAAGTTTGCAAATCATTCCTCACCTCCCCAAGAGCTCGAAAAAGAGAGCCCAGACAGGCCACTGTTACTATTCAATGTTTTGCTCTTACAGTTCAACAACATGCCTGTTGCCTTCAGGATAAAATGTAGACTCCTGTACACACAACAGGCAGAGCCCATGAAACCTGCCCCGCTCTTACTTCTCAACCCCCATCCAAGCTCGTCCATCCATGGATGCTCTGTTCACAGTGGCCTTCCTGCCATCCTACAAACATGCCATTTCATGACCATTCAGCCCCACATAACTATGGTTTATTTTAGTCATAAAGCTAGGAATGTCCTTTCTACCTCATTCAACTGGCCAACTTCCAGGCTCAACTCACATATTATCTTCTGCTCCTAATGAAATTACTCCCATCCTCCTGTGTTCCCCACTCACCCTACACACCCTTCTAACGCCTGTACCAAGCCTGTACCACGGATTGGGCAATGGCTTTACCCAGGAAGTGTTATGGTTTTCACATTTCTGCTCATGAGCAGAAATCCACCAAAAAGGACTGCACACTCCAACCCACAGGGCAGCAGGAGACTGCCCAGCATGTGGCTGAAAGATGTTCAAGGGAGAGAGACAGAGAGCTACAGCAGTTCCTAGTACCTGCCGGACAGAAATAAACCCCTCCTAGAAGTCGAGGCTATAACTTGGGGAAATGCTAAGTCCAGCCGAGAGCTTAGTAATCAGGACTCGTCACAGGAACAAGATACCCCACGTAGACTATCAGGGCTGGGCTGAGTACCCTGTGAGATGGGCCCAGGCTGGACCACAGCCACTTTCCCTTGGCCATGAGGCTTAGGCTTATGAGTGTCTTGGTGAGAAGGAACGGGAGAGTATTAAAATCCATGCTACAGTATACATATACTCTTTTGAATTAATTATTCATAATCTATTTGGTGTCTTCATGAAACCCTCACTTAACCCTTTCGAGAACTATTAAACATAAATAAATAAAACGGAGGATTCTGGTAACACGAATAAGGAAAAATGAGGAACAACCCTCCCTCCCTCAAAAAAACCCCACCACACAAAACAGTACAGATCTGAAAGGCACTTATCAAACCACATAATGGGCAATTGTTTACGTTTTTATCAATCCTGAAAATTCAAAGATCCTCAAGACCCGAACTGAGATATTCCCATGTCTTCCCATTACTGAAGTCTAGCACGCTGCAGGGCTAGACTGTCATGTGAATGAATGAAAGGTGATATTCTTACTGTAGAAACAAGCCAGCCCTAAATATTCCACTTATGAGAAAGAAGACCTGTAACAGGTAAACGACCTGCCACAGGGCATCCTGCCGGTGAGTGACAAAACCAGAACTAGCACTCAGGTCGTCCCACTCGCTCTGGCATCTTCCCATTCCAGCAGGATCACTTTACTCCCAAACACAAAGGAAACCACCTTTTGAACCACCGGAACAGGGCTTCTGGGGTTGTTAGAGTAAATTTAATAAGCAAGCAGCTGAACAGACTGAGAAAACATGGTTACCAGATGGCCACTGGTCAAAGAAACCATGAATGCATCAGTGCCACTTGGAAGTCTTAATTTAAAACAATACGTCCTTTACGCTAAAGCCGCAGTACCCTTTAACCTAAAGTGAGATGTGCTTTAAACTACAATCTGGCATAAATTGGGTCCAAGAGAGCAGAAGGAAATAGAACTGTATTACACAAAAATAGCTTTAATCTGATTCTATTTTAAGTAATCTGAGAAATCTGGCTACTCCTAAGAGAATCATGCCTACAACATTTGGACGCTCTACAGTTCTTAAGATGCCAAATTAATTTTTGCTCACACATAAAGGGCTGTTTGCCCCCCAATTCCGCCCACCGGATCTCAACAGCCACCCTGAGTTCATCTACAGCTGAGGTTCATGGTGGCTAACCCTTCCACGAAGCAAAACTTAAACTCATCCTGAAAAGAGGCCATCCCCTCTTCCTTCTAGGTCCTCCTCTCACACCCTATCAACTCCCTTTCTAGTTTAGGACAACTTGGATCAGCACTGCTACACCGCGGGGTCCCTGTCCGCCTTCGCGTTACCCAGTCCTGTCTCTGCATCTCCAACGCCCAGCAGCCGGCCTGGGGCAGGGTAAGCGCTCAGTACACGTTGTAAAACCGAATGAATGAACTTCAACTCTACGAATTCTTCATTTGGAAGTTTAGAAAGTTTGCTTTGTGTTTCAATTCTACATCATCTATACACTTACACTCTTGCTCCTGCTACCATATTTGCGCACGAGCTTCCCCAGTCAAAAAGCAGTGACACCTCTTACCTGGGCATCTGCCCTTGACCCCATTGATTTCGGGGAGTCTCCCAGCAGCGGCCGATGCCGGGCGGCACCGCCAGCAGGCGGAGAGTGCCCACCCTCCACCCCCGACCCCACC
>NW_006300376.1:3624355-3626024 GCF_000327345.1 Myotis davidii | reverse complement strand
GCAGCCCGGGGCACTGCACAGGGCACGCGCTGGAATTGGGCACACGCCGCCTCGGGACGCGCCCGTATAGGGCAGCCCTGGCCGCCGCGCAGGGGTACACGGCCGATTACCCCTGCTGGGGCCAACCCGCCTCCTCCGCCCTCCCGGAAGTCCCTCCGCTTCCAGCTCCCTTTGCCCCATTCTGGTGGGGTGGGGAGGAGGGGTCTTGGGGAGGCGCTAAGGGAATGAACTGCAGGGGTTGATTATTAACCCATTCCCCCATCTTCCTGGTTTGGGGCTCCTTAGGGGCCATAAAGACCTTGCCTCTCCCTAGTCTTGAGAGCAGGAGGCTTGAGGTGACCTAATTTCCATTGCTTGTTCTGACTCTGGACTTGGAAAGGAAGGGATAATGGATCTTGATGAAAAATCAGAATGGGACAGTAGACAGAATTATATGGATGGTGCAGGCAAAGATGATACGAACAATTTTATGCCAATGAATTTTAAAATTTTAGTATGATGGTCAAATTCTTGGAAAACTGCATCTTTTGAACACTACATAAAAAGAAAAAGGAAAGAAAATTGACCTATAACTAGTAAATGAATTAGTAATAAAAAAAAAATCCAGACCCAGATGATTTTCAGCCTACCAAACATCCAAAGAGAAAGTAATCACAATTTCATACAAAGTAGTCTAGAGTATAGAAAAAAGGGGGGCTATCCCCCAATTCATTTATTAGGGTCACATAACCTAGATATAAAAATCTGACTATACAGAAAACAGGAAAGAAAATTATAATGGCTAATATAACTTATTCACAACTGAATCAAGAAAATTCTACCAATGAAATCGAATAAAAGCACTCCCAACAAGGAAAAAGGTCTGGACTGAATGGCTTCACAGATAAATTTTACCAAACACTTAAAGAAGAATTAACAGCTATCCTTCTCAAACTTTTTTTTTTTAAAAAAAGGAATGCTCCAAAGATCATTTTATGAGGTCATCATTACCCTGATTTCAAAGCCAGACAGACATTACAAAAAAAAAAAATTGTAGGCCAATATCCCTGATGAACATAGATGCAAAAATCCTCAACAAAATATTAGCATACTGAATTTAGTAATACATTTTTCTTTCTTTTTTTAATCCTCACCCGGGGATAGTTTTTCATTCATTTTTTTAGAGAGAGAGAGAAATATCAATGTGAGAGAAACAGAGGATTGGTTGCCACCTGCATGAGCCCTGACCAGGGCCCAGGCCATGGAGGAGCCTGCAACTGAAGTACCTGCCCTTGATTGGAATTAAAACCAGGACCCTTAGGTCCACAGGCCTACCCTCTATCCACTGAGCCAAACTGGCTAGGGTTCAGCAATACATTATTTTTTTTAAAATTATACACCAGGATCAAGGGGGATTTATTTCTGGAATGCAAGATTAGTTCAATATTAGTGATATGCCATATAAACAAAGTGAGGATAAAAATCATAAATCATATCAATAGGTGTAGAAAAAACATTTGACAAAATTCAGCATCTATTTATGATTTAAAAATCTCAGCAAAGTAGAAATAGAGAGACCATACCTTAACATAATAAAGGCCATATATGACAAAATGCTAACATCTTACTCCAGAAAAGCTAAAAGTGTTTTCCTTAAGATCAGCAACAAGATAAGGATGGCCATTTTGAT
>NW_006300376.1:3621460-3623760 GCF_000327345.1 Myotis davidii | reverse complement strand
TGCACACCCCCTTCAGGGTGGTGGTTCCCACTGGGGTGCCTGGCCAGTCTGGGTGAGGGGCTGAGGGCTGTTTTCATGCTGGCCACACTCTTCAGGGTGGGGGTCCCCACTGGGGGGCCTGGCCAACCTGGGTGAGGGGCTGATGGCTGTTTGCAGGCTGCACAACCCTTTCAGGGTAGGGGAGGCCCACTGGGCTGCCTGGCCAACCTGGGTGAGGGGATGAAGGCTGTTTTCAGGCTGCACAACCCTTTCAGGGTAGGGGAGGCCCACTGGGCTGCCTGGCCAACCTGGGTGAGGGGCTGATGGCTGTTTGCAGGCTGGCCAAGTCCCCCAGTGGGACCCTCACCCCATGGGGGTGTGGCCAGCCCTGGGTGAGGGCTGAGGGCCGTTTTCAGGCTGCACAGCCCCTTCACGGTGGGGGAGGCCCACTGGGCTGCCTGGCCAGCCTGGGTGAGGGGCTGATGGCTATTTTCAGGCTGGCCACACACCCCCGGTGACCCAAACTCCCAGCCTCTCCTTTTTTTCTTTTTTTTCCTGGGATTTATTTATCTTCTACTAGAGGCCCGGTGCATGAATTCATGCACAGGTGGGGTCCCTTGGCCTGGCTGGTGATCAGGGCCGATTGGGGCCAGCCAGATGAGGGGAGGGACTGCGGGAGGTTGGCCGGCTGTGAGAGGTTGGACAGCTGTGGGAGGTTGGCTGTGGGAATGCACTGACCACCAGGCGGCTGTGGGGAGGGGCCACAGGAGGTTGGCCAGCTGCAGGAGGCCATAGGAGGTTGGCTGTGGGAGCACACTAACCACAAGGGGGAAGCTCCTGCATTGAGCGTCTGCCCCCTGGTGGTCAGTGCACATCATAGCTACCAGCTGGTTGGCCAGTCATAATGGTCATTTAGGCTTTTATTTATATAGATAATTGAAACTTTATAGCCTTGAGCAGAGCCCAGGGCCAGCCAGGGCAGATGGGAAACTTGACTTCCTCCATTGCCGGGGGCAACTCAAGCCTCCTGCTCGCTCCAGCTCCATGGCCACCGCCATCTTAGTTGGGTTAATTTGCATACTCGCTCCTGATTGGCTGGTGGGCGTGCCTTGAGCATAGTGGAGGAATGGTTAATTTGCAAGTTTCTCTTTTATTATATCGGATACTATTGGAACTCCTAACCACAGTAATTAGACAAGATAAAGAAGCAAAAGATATTAAAATTGGAAAGGAAGAAGTAAAACTGCCATTATTTGCAGTTGACATGACACTGTGTATAAAGCAGGGGTTCTCAACCTGTGGGTCGCGACCCCTTTGGTGGTTGAATGACCCTTTCACAGAGGTTGCCTAAGACCATCCTGCATATCAGGTATTTACATTACGATTCATAACAGTAGCAATATTACAGTTATGAAGTAGCAACGAAAATAATTTTATGGTTGAGTCACAATATGAGGAACTGTATTTAAAGGGCCAGAGGTTGAGAACCACTGGAAAGAATCCTAAAGATTCTACCAAAAAAACTATTAGAACTGACAAATGAATTTAGTAAAACAGTGGATACAAAATTGATATTCAGAAATAGGTTGCATTTTTATAAATATACTAGAGGCCAGGTGCACAAAAATTTGTGCACTCAGGGGGGAGGAGGGGTCCCTCAGCCCGGCCTGTGCCCTCTTGCAGTCTGGGACTCCTTGGGAGATAACGACCTTAGGCCTGCTCCTGGGTGGCAGAGGGCAGGCCCAATCCCTAGGTGCAGCCCCTGGTCGGGCTCAGAGCAGGGCCAATTGGGGAGCTGGGGCACCGCCCCCTGTCATGCACAGAGCAGGGCGGATTGGGAGGTTGTGATGCCACCCTCAGTCATGCTCAGGGTAGGGACGATTGCGTGGTTGGGGCACTGCACCCTGTCACACTCAAGGCAGGGTCGATGGGGAGGTTGCGGCTCTACCCCAGTCACACACAGAGCATGGCCCATCAGGGAGGTTGGGACGCCGCACCCTGTCATGCACAGAGCAGGGCTGATCAGGGGGATTGGGGCTCCATACCCTGTCACACACAGAGCAGGGCCAATCGGGGTTGAGGAGCTCCCCCCTGTCACGCACAGAGCAGGGCAGATCAGGGGGTTGAGGAGCTCCCCCCTGTCACTCACAGAGTAGGGCCTATAGGGGAGTTGGGGCACCGTCCCTGTCACACACAGAGCAGGACGGATCATTAGGTTGGGCACTGCCCTCTATCACCCACAGAGCAGGGCCGATCAGGGGGTTGGGGTGCCACCACTGTCACACTCAGGGCAGGGCCAATGGGGAGGTTATGGCTCTTCC
>NW_006300376.1:3617743-3620809 GCF_000327345.1 Myotis davidii | reverse complement strand
AATTAGGAAGAAGGAAATAAAACTGTCATTATTCACAGATGACAAAATATTGTACATAGAAAACCCTAAAGACTCCACCAAAAACTTCTAGATTTAATACATGAATTTGGCAATGTAGTATGATACAAAATCAATACCCAAAAATTGATGGCTTTTTTATACACCAATAATGAATTCTCAGAAAGAGGAGAAACTAAAAAAAAAATCCCATTTACTATTGCAATAACAAAAAAAATTAAGATACTTAGGATATTTTTTAATCAAGGAAGTAAAAGACCTGTACTCTGAAAATTATAGGATATTGAAGAAAGAAATTGAAGAAGATACAGATAAATGTAAGCATATACCATGCTAATGGATAAGAAAAATTAACATCATTTAGATGCATACTACCCCATGTTTCTCTTTTATTAGATAGGATAATGAACTAACAGGGAAATTAAGAAAAAAATTTATGATTGCATCCAAAAAAATAAAATACTTGGAAATAAATTTAACCAAGGAAGTAAAAGACCTGTACTCTGAAAATTATAGGATATTGAAGAAAGAAATTGAAGAAGATACAGATAAATGTAAGCATATACCATGCTAATGGATAAGAAAAATTAACATCATTTAGATGTTCATACTACCCAAAGCAATCTATATATTCAATGCAATCCCTATCAAAATACCAATGACATTTTTCACAGAACTAGAACAAATAATCCCAAAATTTATATGGGACCACAAAAAACAACAACAAAAAAACAAAACACACACACACACACACAAAACAATAGTCACAGCAATCTTGATAAAGAAGAAAGTTGAAGGTATCATGTTACCCAATAGCAAATTAACCTACAATAATCCCATAGTAATAAAAAAGTGTGGTATTGGCATAAAAACAAATACATAGATCAATGGAACAGAATATAGAACCCAGAAATAAACCCATACCTATATATTAAATTAATCTATGAACAAAAACAACAACAACAAAAAAGAAAAGGCAAGACTATATAATGGGGGTAAAGGCAGTCTATTCAATAAATGGTATTGGGAAAAGTGGACAGGTAAACAAAAAAATGAAACTAGACCACCTTCTTATACCATATACAAGAATAAACTCAAAATGGATGAAAGACTTAAATGTAAGACCAGAAGCCATAAAACTCCTAGACAAAAACATAGGCAGTAATTACTCTGATATTGCTCTTAATAATATTTTTATGATCTATCTCTTCAAGCAAGGGTAACAAAATAAATAATAGACAAGTGGGACTACATCAAACTAAAAAACTTTTCCACAGCAAGAGAAACCATCAACAGAATGAAAAGACAACCTACTGAATAGCAAAAGATATTAGCCAATGATACATCCAATAAAGAATTAATATCCAAAATTTATAAAGAATTCACACAACTCAACATCCCCAAAAACAATCCAATAGAAAAATGGGCAGAGTTCCTGAATTGGCATTTCTCCTGAGAACATACAGATGACCAATACACATATGAAAAGATGCTTAACATCACTAATTATCAGAGAAGTACAAATTAAAACTACAATGAGATATCACCTCACACCTGTCAAAATAGCTATCATCAATAAATCAACAAACAAGTATTGGCAAGGATGTGGAGAAAAAGGAACCTTCATGCACTGTTGGGAATGCAGATAGGTGTAGTCATTATGGAAAACAGTATGGCGTTTCATCAAAAAATTAAAAATAGAACTACCAGCAATTTGAAAAGATATATGCACCTCTATGTTCACTGCAGAATTTACACTAAAAAATCAGAGGTCCTCAAACTTTTTAAACAGGGGGCAAGTTCACTGTCCCTCAGACATTCCACACATGCGCACTGCGGGCCCGGGACGAGTCGGCTGCTAAGCAGGACAGGCGGCGGCGGCAAAAACACCCGGCGGGCCAGATAAATGTTTTTGGCGGGCCGCATGTGGCCTGCGGGCTGTAGTTTGAGGACCCCAATCTAAGTTATGGAAGCAAGCTAAGTGTATATCAGTAGAAAACTGGATAAAAAAGATGTGGTACATATATACAATGGAATATTACTCAGCCATAAGAAAGGAAATGTTACCATTTGAGTCAACATGGATAACCTAGAGGGTATTATGCTAACTGAAACAAGTCAGACAGATAACATATGATTTAACTTATATGTGGAATCCAAAGTACAAAATAAATGAAGAAACAAATCAGAAACAGACTAATATATACAGAGAACAAACTGATGGTTGCCAGATGGGAGGGGCATTGTGGGACGGAGTTGTGAAGAGATTAAGAAGTACAGATTGGTAGTCACAAAGAGTCATGAGTATGTATATAGTACAGCATAGGGAATAATAAATAATCCTATCTAATAATAGAGAAACATGGTAATTAACCATAACTTCACTACCCTTCACATTGGCTAATCAGTGAGATATGCAAATTAACTGCCAGCCAAGATGGGAGCTGGCAGCCAGGCAGCTGAAACGAACATGAACATGAGGCTTGCTTACTCCAGTGATGGAGGAAGTCAACGTTCCCCGCCTGCCGCAGCTCAGCTCTGAGCTCTGGATGAAACAATGTTGCAATTATAGAACCTAAACAAACCCCAGAAACCTGCTTTCAGCCAGCGAGGCCTCAGAGCTTAGAGCGGCCAGTGATGGCAACAGAGTTTCAATTATAGAATCTAAACAAACCCAGGTACCTTCTTTCAGCCAGCAACGGCCTCAGAGTTGGAGCCTGCTCTTAGCTCTAGTAACAGCTATAGAAGGTAAATTAATCCCAGAATAAAAAAGAAAAAAGGAGAGGCTGGGAGCTTCAGTCGCCCACCAGCCTGAAAACAGCCCTCAGCCCCTCACCCAGACTAGTCAGGCACCCCAGTGGGGACCCCACACTGAAGGGGGTGTGATTAGCCACAAACAGCCATCAGCCTGTCATCCAGGCTGGCCAGGCACCCAAGCGGGACCCCCACCCTGAAGGGGGTGTGGCCAGTCTGAAAACAGCCATCATCCCCTCATCCAGGCTGGTGTTTTCACAGGGGTGGACAAAGGTAAGTTTACAGTTGTAAGTA
>NW_006300376.1:3601376-3615748 GCF_000327345.1 Myotis davidii | reverse complement strand
GCCTGGGGCCCTCATTCTCCCCCATTAACCCCCAATTAGCTTGAGTTTTAACATCTAAATAAGATTGTATTTCACAGGTACATAGATATTTAACTGAAACCATCTATTAGACACTTAGTTTATTTGCATTTTTAAATTTTATGACCAACATGAAAATATTAATTATTTTTTTTCATAAGACTGAGATCTTTGCTTGTATCTTTAATTATGAAAATAGTTTTGCCCTAACTGGTTTGGCTCAGTGGATAGAGCGTCGGCCTACGGACTGAGGGGTCTGGGTTCGATTCCCGTCAAGGACACATGCCCCAGCTGCGGGCTCGATCCCCAGTGTGGAGCATGCAGGAGGCAGTCAAACAATGATTCTTTCTCACCATCGATGTTCCTATCTCTCCCTCTCACTTCCTCTTTCAATAAAATAAAAATATATTAAAAAAAAGATTTAATTTAAAAAAAAAGAAAAAAAAATATTGAATGTCAACTGTAATTGAAAAATAAATAAATAAATAATTTAAAAAAATGATTTTTAAGGGATATATGCCACAAACTTTTGCAGCAAGGATTCAGGACCTGGAGAAGGGGCTGATGCACAAACGGATATACTAGACAAGAAATATAAATTTAGAAATTATTGGGGGAGCCAGGCAGAGACCTACTCTCTAGTGGCGTGGCTCCCTGAGTCTCCAGACCTATAGCTTTTTATTTACTAGAATATACATTTGCCCTTTAGCAAAGCAAACAGTCATTTCAATGGTAAGGTTTGGTAAACAATAAAAAGATTATTACGTTAGGGCAGTGGTCAGCAAACTGTGGCTCACGAGCCACATGCGGCTCTTTGGCCCCTTGAGTGTGGCTCTTCCACAAAATACTGACTTCTGCACACGGGCCACGAAGTTTTAATCGCACTGTACATGCGTGCCTGCATGTGGTATTTTGTGGAAGAGCCACATTCAAGGGACCAAAGAGCTACATGTAGCTCACGAACCACAGTTTGCCGACCACTGGGTTAGGGGATTGCCTTCAGCCAGCAGTGGGGTAATACTATGTTGATTCTCAGCCCTTGCTGAATATCAAAGTCCATCAGCCTCCTGACGGACTTCTCACATTTATATGTTAACTACTTGTTGGTCTTTGCCTCCAGCAAACATAAGCAAAAAGCTTTGGGATTCTTGAGTGCACTTTTAATAGTTTAATAACCCAATATAAGATAGATATGTGGAATGTAAAGCTTATGAATACAGAAAAATATTTTCTAAGGAATTTGTCATGATGCAATATAATGGCAACTACCATAGTATCATGTACTTTTGTGGTGCTCAGTAGGTTTTGTTTATTTAGATTGACTTCTATAACAATCGCAAGTGTTTTAAATTTTAAAGTTGTTTTAAATGGGCAAATATTTCTCAAAATATTTCCATAAGGCATAATCTGAAATCTCCTAAATATTCCTGGACAGTGGGAAATATGTCTATAAGAGGAACATGGCCGAAACCGGTTTGGCTCAGTGGATAGAGCGTCGGTCTGCGGACTGAAAGGTCCCAGGTTCGATTCCAGTCAAGGGCACATACCTGGGTTGTGGGCACATCCCTAGTGGGGAGTGTGCAGGAGGCAGCTGATCGATGTTTCTCTCTCATCAATGTTTCTAACTCTCTGTCTCTCTCCCCTCCTCTCTGTAAAAAATCAATAAAATATATTAAAAAAAAAAAAGAGGAACATGAAGGGGAATGAGCCTAAGGAAATATCAACAACTGCACCAAGCAAGTTAACTCAAACTAACATTTCTGATTTTAAAAAATTGCTTCTGACTTAAAATGGTGAAAACAATTGCATCATTTATTAAAATTTGCCCAAATAATATATTCTTAAAAGCAAATGCTGTTCCTGATTTGTATAACCGTTGTCTGAGAAAATGTTAGCTATTCTTTATTCAAATAATTCAATTGGATAATTTCTGAATATGTTTTCTTGAAGCTAGCTCCCTGATGATAAGAATGAGACTTAAAATCTTTTGAGATATGCAAATGTAATAAAATAGCATCTACTAGTATGTGGAATTTTTTCTACCATTGAAGGTAAAAAACTGCTTGATATATTTTGAAGCTTTTCCCTTAATTACAAAAGAACTGCACATACATATTAGAAAATTTAGAATATATGAATAAGCCAATAAAATTAAATAAAAATTTTATGTTAACAAGAAAGAGTAAGAAGTCTACATTAAGAATGAGAATATCTATAGCACATATGAATATTAAAATCTAGTATGCAGAAAATATTTTAAATATTCTGAAAAATTAGTAAGAAAACATTTATCAGCCCACTGAAAATGGGCAAAATGTTTAAATAGGTTGTTCATGAAAGATGTTCAAATAGCCAATTAACACATGGAAAGGGGCTTTACTAGCAATCAGGGAAATGCAAGTTAAAACCATAGTGTCACACTTCTAAAATCTGCTCATCAGAAGTGTGGGCTCACTCCTGTTGACTTCCTTACCTTTCACAGGCAATCCATCACCTTTTATTCACTAACAGGCTCTGGGGCATGCGAACACCTGCCAAACTCTCTTATGCCCAGTCATCAGGGTTTCGAAGTTCAATGGTTTGCCCTCTGCTGGCCGGACTCAGATTTGGTAGCTTTGCTTTCGGCTGGCTCTTACTGTTGTTAAGTACTGGGCTCCTAATGAGAGCTTTACCCTGCACCAACTGCTTGACCAATTCCCATTGCCCCTGAGTCCCTTTACTTACCTTGTGAAGTTTCTAACTCATAGAGAACTTTCAAATGCTTATGCTACATTACAGGTACTGCAAATGTTGTATGAGGCTCTCTGAAAGGAAGACTTCCCTTCTTAAGGCTGCTCACTTGCTCATGGCTAAACCTCTCTAGTGAAATTTTCTTCTAAGGCCAAGGTCTGAAGCTTGCTTTACTTTCTAAGCTACTGATCCCCTCTTAGTCCTCAAGTATGTTGTCCAACCTCTACCAGATCCTTAAAGTGGTATTAGACATCTCTTCCCTGAGGTACTACACATATCCTGGAAGTTTGCAGTGATAGCATTTGCTTCCAGTTTATTCTGATTAAGACCATTCCTGTGAAAAGTCGTGTGTATAGAACCTACAACTGTGATGAGCACTCATCCTGTGTGTACAACACTGAGCCAAACCAGCTAGGGCTAAATTAGCATTTTGATAGCTACTTCAGAAGTAAGTTTTTCACTTAATTAATATCTATTGAGTGTGTGTACCAAGTTAGTAGATGGAGATTCAGTTACAAAGATCAAACACAGTTCATGTTCTCATGAGCCTAGATTCTGATGGGAGACGAGTGTAGTAGGACCTGTAGGATAGGGTGCCCAGGGAACACAGAGGTCACCTAATGCAGTCTTGGAGAGATAGAGATGGGTTCCTCACAGTAATAATGTCTAAGCCACAACCAGAAGAATGAGTAGGAATTAACCAGGTACAGACCAGGAGATGGGGGTGAGGCAGGAGGTGAAGAATGTTTAATGGAGCATCCTATGGAAATACTGAGAGCTGAGGGAGAGAGATGCATTTGAAGGATCACGTTGCTTCGGTTCTCTTGGAACACATGGAGCAATGTGGGAATGAGGAGAGATGACTCATGCCGGAGAAGAAAACTGCTCAAATCATCCAGGTCCCATATAATCATTGTTGGTAGGGAACTAGGAGAATTGTGCACTGGTTTTATTTCATACTTTGTGTCAGATAATGTCATGGATGTGAAAAAAACAACACGAGTCAGGGTAGGCCTTGCCGCAGTAACAAAAAGATCTTAAAAATTCAGTGCCTGAGAAAACAAGAAGTTTCTTTCTCACTTTACAGGACTGAGTGGTTTCAAGTCAGTCACCCGGGGTAGGAAAGGAGAAGGTGGACTCTACTCCTTGCACAGACCCAGGATGGTTGCAGCTGAGCTGTCTTTAACACATGGCTTCCAATGTCCCCACCACAGAAGGGGAAAAGCAGATTTGAGTAGATGGTTTTTATGGGCCAGGCCTGAAAGTAGCATACCATGTTTCCTCTCACAGCTCATCAGTCAGAATGGAGTCTCCTGGCTACATTTGCTGAAAGGCATCTGGGAAATGGAGCCCAGCTCTATGCCAGGAAGAAGAGGATCGGGGGAAGAGCTGCAATCTCAGCTACAGCAATGGAGGGAAGAGCTGGTGGACTGTTAATCAGCATGACTGTTTACACTTTCCCCTCAAAGCCCTTTGTCTGCTTGCCTCTGGTCCTTATCTTCTTTCAATTCCTGTATAGGTCTCCATGGATTATTTACCTCAACTCTCCTCACCAGTCTTTCCTCACCTACCTTCGGTACTTGGAGCAGTCTCCTCTGACTCTCAGCACAGCAGGCTGTTTGCTCGCCCAGCCCTGTTGGTCAGTTGGGGCAACCAGAAATGCTGGCTGATGAATCAGTAGGTGGCACCCTCTACCAGCAAGACACTGATTCCAAAGCAACACAGGCTGCGTGCAAGGATGTAGTCCCATTCGGGAGAACACAACAACATTGGCTCACTTGACCTACTTCCTCAAGACCCAGCTTTCAAAACGAGTGACCACACCCAGACTGACCAGTGGATTGTTAAAAACAGGGATGTCAACATGCTCTGATCTGACTGCCAACAAAAATATTTCCCTTGCGTAGATGCTTTCTTCATGTTGCACTCAGGAAGGGCAAAGAAGTTCAACCTGTCTGGGTTGGAGAGCACTATGAGCTGCTCTCCTTGGGGCTTCTCCTTCGGAGTTATAGAAAGAGGTGTGCGTGTTGTTTTAATGGGAGTTGGAGCTACTACTTTCATAACTACTGATTAGTCCTATTTGCTCTTGGGAAATCCTAGGGCTCAACATCAAAGGCCTCATTGTTCGGCTATTTCTCTCTTTCATTGTGTCACCCTGGTGAGGTATCCTTTCACTCAGCACTATCTTCTGGGTCATTTTTCATCACACTGAGAAGGTGTGGATGAAAGTGGTAAAATAAAGACTTGGAGGCACCTTTCCTCATCAAGAGTTTGAAACTGACATTCAGCAGAGATGAGGAGGGATGAGAAATTTGTTTATGTCCTTGGGTCTGTCTCATTTTTGTACAAATTCAATATTTTAAAATTATAGCTGTGCTTCTAATTCATAGAGACCTCCACTGGCATGATAAATAAAATATAAGTGCTACTTAGAAAAAGGAAAGCTTCATGTAAGAATTTTTATTACTCTATTTAATATACAAGCCTCTTAGAAATTTGGGTAAATAATTTATTTTCCTTAAAGCCAATTTAGGTATTATAGAGTATAAGAGATTAGTACTTTGATATTATCTATACACATCACATAATTATTGTTGACCATCTAATTTATAGCCATATTTCAAATTGACTAGCTATATGAACATAATAATCCTTTATTAGTAATGCTCATCTCTTATTCTGTTAGTCTTTTTTTTAAACCTTTCCCTAAAACATCTCTTTCAAGAGGCCCTCCTTCAATCACCTCTACTTTAGTCATGTTGTTTCTTTATATTTTATATTTGTATCCTAGTTATCGTAATGAGGCCCCTGGATCAGTCAGGATAGGCCAAATAATGCTGTGGTAACAAATAATCCCCAAATCTCAGTGGCTTAAATCACCAAGTGTATTTCTACCTCATACCCCATGTACAGTATGGCTCAGTAGGGGGCTCTGTTCATGTGTAGATACTCAGGGACCTGATCCAGGCTGACAAGAGGCTCCATCCTAACATATGGTCCATCATCATCATGTTAGGGTGAAGTGAATGTAGCAAAATACACACTAGTTTTTCATATTTTATTGACCAAAGGAATGCACATGGTCACACTCAACTGCAAATCAAGAAGAAGCAAAGGATAAATTAACAAACATTACCTTCTATTTAAATAAGTCTTACAATTTTAAAGTACTTTCTTTTCTCAGGAAAGTAGGAAAAGTAGCTTTAATAATTTTCTATTTTTTATATATAAGAAAACAAAGGCTTAAAGAGATTAATGTATTTTAAGATCAGCCATGTTGCCGAAACTGGTTTGGCTCAGTGGATAGAGCCTCGGCCTGCAAACTGAAAGGTCCCAGGTTCGATTCCGGTCAAGGGCATGTACCTTGGTTGCGGGCACATCCCCAGTGGGGAGTGTGCAGGAGGCAGCTGGTCGATGATTCTCTCTCATCGATGTTTCTAACTCTCTATCACTCTCCTTTCCTCTCTGTAAAAACTCAATAAAATATATTTTTTAAAAAAATCAGCCATGTTCCTTTTAGGGTAGGCTATCATGACTGCTAGAGTTTTAAAAAGTTAATTATCTACAGTTTTTCAACAGATTTGTAATGTTTAAATGAACAACTGCCAATGTGTGGCACTAACCTGGTGTTGAGAGTGATAGAAACCAAACAACATTTCTCTAGCTATGGTGCCATCAGCAATCAAGAGAACTCCAAATCCCTTTAAGCTTCCCCTCTCCGCTACCCTAGGGTCGCAGGACATATTTGCTAAGTGCTAATCAATATGGTCAGCCAGGTGCCATGTGTCCTCTGTCCTTGCCCTGACTGCATGGCAATTCCTGCTAAGCCCTGAGGCCTGTGTTGAAGGGATTCATGCCCCCTCCAGAGGGATGATGCACCTGTAAAATGGGTTGGGGCTTCAAGGGGCTGTCTCCTTTCACTTAAGAAGCCAATGCCCACAGTGGGGAAAACTCTTCTAGCTTTCATTGACACTTTTGTTTCAGCTCTTTCTCTTTCAGACGCAAACATGAGCCTTTTGCGGCTCTGTGACGTGTATGGGATCTCCATGTCCTCTTGGGTCAGACATGTGGGCCTCAGCCCTCTTCTCTTCTAGATCAACTTTCTTTCCCGGAAAGCCCTTTCGTCACTCCTGCAAACAGACACCTGGTGACTCCACCTGACCCAACTTCCAGGCTTGCCCATACTTGTCTGATGGCCACATCAAATGGACCTCCTTGCTATGGTATGTTAGAGAGGCATAGAGTTGTTCCTCTATGTGGCAAAAAGTATTGCTAATGAATGTAGTGGATTTAAGCACATCAGTAGTTCATTATTTGTGCAAAGAGCACCATGAATTTCCGATGTTCTGCCACATAAACAGTGATAATAACTGGTACAAAAAAATAAACACTGAATTCCCAGCCCAAACCTAAATTTTAGGCTCAGATCTGTGCCCTGTGAATTACTTTGGGAAAGTAGCTTAGCCCTTCTGAGCCCTTTCATCATTCATAAAATGAAGGAAGTAGTATGGATGGATTTCTAAGGATTTTTTCAACTATGAAGTCTGTGAATTTGGACAAGATTTATTATTTGCAGTTATTGTCAACAGGTGGCAGCAAAATCCCAATCTTTACTGAGTTAAGAAAAGAGAAAACTGCTTTTGATTTATCTTCAGAATTTTAGAGAAGGTTTAGGTAATTTTGTTCATCTTAAACACATGAGAAAATGAAAGTGCCACTTTTAAAGACTCCGTGAAAAAGAAAAGTTGTACAATATATGTTTTAAAATTAATTGAAAGTATGGCTTTTAACATGAATGTGTTTAGAATGAATTGAGTACTTCCAGTAATTTTGAATGTGGTTGTGTCTAAAGGTCTTCAGGTGCTAAAACGACCATATAAAGTGATATTTAGAATGGATCATTTGTATCTTTGTCTTTAACTTAGCTATGGGAGGGTGGATTAACAACTTCAGAAGTTTCTTTTTGCATTTTGTATAAGTTTGGCTTTTTTTTTTTTTAATTAAGTGAGTTGGAAAAAAGTCAATATACTTTGCAACATATGCTATCATCAATTATATTTCACATGTTACCATAGCTCAAATCTCATTAAAATAAATTCCAAAGAACTATTAAAAATGTAAAATCTTATTCACTTATTAAAATTTTGCTAATTTTAACAGTTTGAAATGAATGGGCTATTTATGGAACTTTGACATTTTTATTATCCACAAGTTTTGTTCCAATCAAATAGAATCTATAATAATAAAAGCATAGCCGAAACCGGTTTGGCTCAGTGGATAGAGCGTCGGCTTGCGGACTGAAGGGTCCCAGGTTCGATTCCGGTCAAGGGCATGTACCTTGGTTGCGGGCTCATCCCCAGTGGGGAGTGTGCAGGAGGCAGCTGGTCGATGATTCTCTCTCATCGATGTTTCTAACTTTCTGTCTCTCTCCTTTCCTCTCTGTAAAAACTCAATAAAATATATTTTAAAAAAATAATAAAAGCATAATATGCTAATTAGACCAGATGTCCTTCCTTCTGGACAAAGCCCCAGTGGATGGGGGACTGCGTCAGAGGTGGCAGAGGCCCCTGGCCATGGCAGTGGCAGGGGGCCAAGGCCCTTGCACGAATTTCGTGCATCAAGCCTCTAGTACTAATATAAAATATATAGATGCATTATTAAAATGGCAATGCAAATGTATTTATGCCACTTGATTCCATTTGATTTAATAAAACTAATAAAACAATGATATATGGAACTGGGTAAAATGATATAGAAAAGACTTGAAGATAGGAGCTTTATTGTAGGCAGTCTCTTAAAGAAATTTACAATTTTAATAATGTGAATATTTAGATAGTATGTTATTCTTTGAAAATTAAAGGGAAGGTATATAAACCATAGTCCTGCGCTCTTCCTGAAATACAGACTTGTACATTCAACTCCTTCCTTGACATCTCCACTTAGGCTTAATATGGACAAAAAAGGCTTAGTACAGAGAACTTGATATGAGCATGAAACTTTAGGTAACTTAGATGATCAAATCCCTTAATCAGGACGTGATTACATTATTTATTAGCAGTGTTTGAACCTTTATAAAATTCTTTATATTAAAAAAAATGTTAGTTTAAAATCAGCATCATCAAGTTGACCATCAAGATTACAGAGCAACCAATAGACAGAGGAATTCTAAAAAACATACAAGGTACAATTCTTGTTGGTTAAATAGGAAAACATAGTTCATATAGAGTTCTGAAAAATACTCTCAGATGTTTATTGAAGTACATCTTTCTCTGATGTCACAAATTCCGATTTTTACAGCTGCAGAGATTTCATGGTGATAGCCAATGGGCATAAAGCCCAATACTCTCCAAACTCCACATTTGTGGGGTTTTTTGTACTTACACTAGTGCTTACCCTGATCCAGGTGCCATACTTCCTCCAGAGAGGATATAACCTGTTGTCTGTAGTTGCCCTGCCCAATGAGGTACCCACTAACTACATGTGGCTGCTTATATGTAAATTAAATACAGTGAAAATGCATTTCCTCAGTCATACTAACCACATCTCAGGTGCACAGTGTCTGGCCAATGGCTACCATTTTGGATAACACAGACGTAGCACATCTCCATTATTACAAAAAGTCCTATTGGATAGCACCGGTCTAAGATAGGGCACACTATGGCTCTCTATGTGTTCAGGTGCCAACTTTTACAACTGGAAAAACATAAAATACACATTGGGAGGAAATTACACACTCGCTTTGAAAACGGTCTCCTTAGCTGACGATTTATCTTTGTATAGCAAAGAGTATGTTAATTATTGTTTGGCTGGAGTGTGTCACAAGAAACAAAGTAGCATGACACCTTTGAAAGAAAATGTCTCTTGATAAAATCCTTTTCTAAGGTAACTTTGCATTATCTGATACAGGAGAATATTTTTCCTTCCATATAAAAGGTGCTCATTATTCTATTTTGGATCTGATAAACTGGATCCAGCTGGCTACAAGTGGATGGTTGTGACACCCAATAGGAAAGTTAGGCAGTAGCACAGTAGCTTATTCTCTGACCTACTTCATCTTGGACTGTCTTGGCAGCCTGTATTTAAGAAGTCCAGGCACAGGAGATTTAATCAGAGTAGACTCTGTGATATCTGCTTATTGATCTACGAGCGAATCTTGTCAATGTGACTACTTATTCTACTTTAGAATAGTTGTGGTGAGTCAGCCAACTCAAGGTAGCTACGTATTCTCCTTTAGGGCCTGGAGGTGTAGAAACATGTAGAAACATGTTAAACTGAAGTGTTTTCCCCACTGAAAACACTTACTACATTATTTTGTGTTGGCATGATATTTTACAACAATATTTAAGAACATTGTTGCCCCTTTTTATAGGTGAAAATAACTCAGAAGCTCTCAGTAAGGATAAACTACATCTTTTCTGGATGGCAAAATAGTTCTAATATTTCAGATGTAGCACATGTGTGTATATCCCAGACACAATCTTTGCATACAATACTTGATATCATGCCTTTTTTCATGGCACCTAATAATAGCTGGTTTTATTTTTAATTGGCTCGAAATGTTAGATTTCATAATAAGAAGTGATTCCCACAATTCTAAATTATTACAGTTTAGTATCCAGAGTCAAGAACCCTGACCTGTCTGTAGCACAGAGTCACTGGGTTCCCAGAGGTGTTACAAAACTGAGTAACCTTGCCTAAGCACTAGGATGTTCATGCTCCTTTGTTTGGGAAAGTAGGAGGGGCTTAGAAAGCTTGCTGGACATAAAAATTGTGAAGGAATATCAGAGCATACTTGCTGCATGTATTTTTAAAAGATATATTTTTTTTTATCGATTTCAGAGAGGAAGGGGGAGGGAGAGAGAGATAGGAACATCAATGATGAGAATCATTGATTGGCTGCCTCCTGCACGCCCCTACTGGAGATTGTTCCTGCAACCAGGGACCTTTCAGTCAGTGGGCCAATGCTCTATCCACTGAGCCAAACCAGCTAGGGCTCCTGCATGTATTTTTTTTTAATAATAATAAACTTATTAAAACAATCATTATGTAACAGAATTTATCTACATGTTTAAAAAGCTAGACAGCAGAGAGCTTTAGCCATCACAAAAGCTACAGAAAGCGAACACTTAGACCTCTTCTGAGTTTAAACATCAACTGACTCATGCCTGCCTTAGTGTCCATCCCAAGCAGGACAGTCGTGCGTGACTGTGCTGGTTGTACAATGGGCCATTCGCACAACCATAGAAGATGGCCTCGAGTAAGGCATTTTAGCTACATCATCAGAGACTCTCGGTCACTCTAAGAATGATTGGAGAATAAAGAAGAATGTTCTTTCCCTGAGGTTGAGGTCACTGAGGTGGAGTACACGTGGCTGAAAGGTATGGTGAGTGCTTTCTCTTTCTGATATGTGCTGAGGTATGTTGAAAACTTGCTCAGACTTTGAGCCAGTAGTAGTCTGCATATGCCTGTCTCCTCTGAGACTCCTGGGATTTAGAGTAGCTTTAAAGCAAAGAATGAAGAAATATTAATGAGTTTTAAAGTCCTATATTTAGTTGGTTATGCTGATACTTAGGTCACTTTAAATTTTATGTTATTGGGAAACTCTGGGCAATTATACCAAATTTCTTGTTGTGACACTGATCTCTCTTTAGGAATCCTATATAATAAAGAGGTAATAGGCAAATTGACCCTCACTCCCTCACAAGATAGCTGCCTATGACCAGGCCAGCAGGGGGATTAGTGAGAGACAACCAAATGACTGAACAAGCAGGCTTTACAAAACCGAGTAACCTTGCCTAAGCACTAGGATGTTCATGCTCCTTTGTTTGGGAAAGTAGGAGGGGCTTAGAAAGCTTGCTGGACATAAAAATTGTGAAGGAATATCAGAGCATATTTGCTGCATGTATTTTTAAAAGATACATATTTTTTAATATCTTTATATCTTTATGGGTGACCAGGCCGGCAGGGGGGTTAGTGAGGGACAACCAAACGACTGAACAGCAGGCTGCATGGGGCGACCAGGTTGGTGGGGGGTTAGGAGCCAGCAGTCCCAGATTTTGAGAGGGGCTGTCCAACTGTTGGTTTAAGCCCAATCCCAGCAGTTGGACATCCCCCGAGGGGTCCCGGATTGGAGAAGCAAAGAATGAAGAAATATTAATTCATCCCCCTGTGCATGAATTTTGTGTACCAGGTCTCTAGTTAACCAATAAAAAGCAAAGGCAGATGGCCAGCTGAGGATAAGATTACTTGTGTTCAGTTGGCATTTTGTTGTAGGGGATCTTCATAGTTTTGGGGCATGGAGTTAGGGGTTTTGGGTTGCCTTCTGGCTCTGCCTCCCAAGTCGTTCCTAGCTCATCCATAAAATAAAGATTTTGGGTGATATTAGTTCCAAAATCTCTTTTATGACATACTCTTTCAATGAATTTAAATACAATAAAAAAAGGATGTAACTCTTTTTTTTGTTGTTGTATTTAAATTCATTGAAAGAGTATGTCATAAAATAATAGTTTTAGATTAATACTAACCCACAAAGACTGGTATATATTTTTCAGACAATTAGAACTTTCATGCTTTAAAAAATTGTTAATCCCTAACATTGATATATTAAATTGTCCCTCCCTTATTCTCACTTTATTTACTTTTCAAAATTAAACCTTTATTTTGGAATAGTTTTAGATTTACAGAATCTTTTCTTGCAAAGATACTGTAGAGAGTTTCTGAGTACCTTGCACCCAGTTTACCTTATTAACATGTTCTGTTACTACTAGAGGCCTGATGCATGAAGATTCGTGCAAGAATGAGCCTTCCTTCCCCTGGCTGCTGGCACCACCTTTGCTCTGGCTGGCCGGAGCCACCTTTCTGCCTTCGTTCCGACCCGGAGCTGCCTTTCCACCTTCCCACGCTGCCCAGAGGCCCGGAGCGGCCGGGGGCAGTGTGGAACACCTGCGTTGTTGTTGGTGATGATGCAAGCATCCTGCCCCACCCCTGGCCTCTCAGCACCTGTGTATGCAAATTAACCTGCATAATCAATATTTCTGAGATAATTTGCATACGCACTTCTGATTGGCTAGTGGGCGTCGCAAAGGTACAGTCAATTTTCATCTTTCTTTTTTATTAGTGTAGATGATACATTTGTCATAACCAATAAACTGATTTTAATACACTGACATTAACTAAAACCCATACTTTATTCAGATTCCCTTAGTTTTTACCTAATGTCTTTTTCTGTTCCAGGCAGGATCCCATCCAGGGCACTACATTACATTTAGTGATATCTCCTTAGGCAACTCTTGGCTGTGAGTTCCTCACACTTCCCTTGTTTCTGATGACCTTGACAATTTGTGGAATGCTGTTGAGGTATTTTGTAGCTTGTTCTTTAATTGAGATTTGTCTGACATTTTTCTCATGATTTGACTAAAATAAAGGTGTGCTTTTTTAGGAGAAAGATCACAGAAGTAAAGTGCTATCTCATCACATTATCTCAAGGTTACATTTTATCTGCAAGACTTATCACAGTTGTTGTTGACCTGGATCACTTGGGTATTTGTGGGATGTCTCCATTGTAAAGTTACCCTCTCTCTTTTTCCATTCTGTACTCTATGGAAGAACATCCCTTTGCCCAGTCCACATTTAAGGGGTGGGAAGATTTAACTCATTTTTAAGCCACCATAAGTTAAATTTTAGAGTGAAACCTTCTAAATGTTTAGCCACAGTTTTGAGACTATTAGGTAGATTTAGCAACAAACAGTCTTGTTAGTCTTTACTAAACCGGAACAAAAGAAAAAGGATATAACTTGTCCTTCTTTAATATTTTAATGTTTCTCCCTTCTCTCTTTGTTAAAGATTTTAAAATTGGTTTTTAGAGAGAGAGGAAGATAGAGGGAGAGATAGAGAGAGAGAAGAGAAACATCTATCAGTGGCCTCCTACATGACACCTACATTCCACCTATCAGGGACTGAGCTTGCAACCCAGGCGTGTGTCCTGATGGGGAATCGAACCAGCAACATTTTAGTGCCCTGGACAACTCCCAACCAACTGAGCCACACTGGCCAGGGAAATATTTCTCCCTTCCCTTAAGGAAAGTTGAACTAACTCTCAAGAAGGGCAAAACAGGAGAGAGAAACCAAGATGGCGGCATAGGCAAACACCTGAAATTACTGCCTTGCACAACCACTTCAAAAATACAACTAAAAGGCAAAATGAACACCATCCAGAACCACAGGAAGGCTGGCTGAGTGGAAATTCTACAACTAGAAGGAAAGAGAAAAGCACCCTGAGACTCAGAGGAGGTGCGAAAGTAAAGTGCAGAGGTACAAGGGCTGATTACTGAGGATTCGGTTGTCTTTTTCAATCAGGAGGGAGTCACAAGCTCCCGACTGCTCTGAACTCCAGTTCTAGGCAAGTCTCTGGGGACCCAGACTCATACAAGGAGAAACTGGACTGTCTGGCAGCAGGTGGAACTTGAGGGTGGCTTTCTCTCATAGGTGCTTGCAGCGATTACCGCAGGACACTAAGACCCAGGGCCTCTTAGGGCAGGACTGAGGAGCAGCCATAGCTGTTTGCTCTGCCCTATTGATTCCCTGAGACCCCACCCCACCCAAGCTGTGCGCAGAGGCTTTTGCAC
>NW_006300376.1:3583499-3600110 GCF_000327345.1 Myotis davidii | reverse complement strand
AGCAAAATTACAGTTATGAAGTAGCAACGAAAATAATTTTATGGTTGGGGGGCACCACAACATGAGGAACTGTACTAAAGGGTCGCGGTATTAGGAAGGTTGAGAACTACTGAGTTACTAAGAGGGAACAACGAGCCTGGAACTCAGGCTAAGACCTCTTCAGAGATCTCATTCCCTCCTAGTTAAACACCCTTAGAAGGTGTGTCAGGCTCCTTGTTGGTACAACAGAGTCAACTCTAGCATCTATCAGATGCCTACAGGGGCTAGAATCCCAGAAAGTCTAGAGCAGTGCTTGAGCCAGCGACAGAAGCTATGAAACACACTCCAGTGCTCTGACACTTGGTGGTCAGATAATGTGTCTGGGCAAGAAAGAAAAGCCGGGCAAGAATGGTTATGGATGAGGACAGTGTGTGTGTGTGGGGGGGGTAAGGGCAGAGGGTGGGGTGGGAACCGGTTGGAGGGGATCTTTGGGGGGAAAAAAGAGGAACAACTGTAATAATCTGAACAATAAAGTTTTTTTTTTAAAAAAAAGAAGTGCAAAACAACATGATTTCCAGTCTTCCTCTCCCCCAGGGTCTAGTGAAAATAATCTACTACTTTAAAGTTGGAGGAAAACATGGTTCTCTTTAATTGCTTTAGCAAGGATTGGGGAGATCTGGGTCAACCTAACTTTTCTACGTTCTAGCTATGGGAATCTGAATATTTACATGAAACAGTTTCTATGCTTCAGCACCCTTGAAACTTCTGTTTGTCTCCACCCCTGTAGAAATAACAAATTCCCAAAGTGTGAATGTTCATGCCCAAACAAAACATTTTTTAATCTATTATTTTACCTTATTTTTTAAATTATAGATGTAATATGTTTTTATAATAAAAATTAAAACAATCCAGAAGTCCATAAAATATAAAAGTAGAAGGCTCTGCACATGGTAGAATTTACTGTATTATTAAATGTTGAATCCTTTTTGGCTTTTAATCAAAGATGCTGGTGTTGCTTTATTAAATAATCTCTCCTATAATACAGTACACAGAAATTAAAAGAGGGAAAGATCTGTTTAAAATTTGGCTTGGGCTGTTCATTTGTTATTTATTTAGCAAATATTTATTGAATGCCAATTATGTGCTAGGTGCTAGCAGATATGTGGGTGTATAAATGATGTAAAAGCAAATTGTCCTTCAAGTTGCTTACTATCAAAAGAGAGGAGCCGACTTCCATAAACAACAAAGAAGTAAACCAATGTCTTCATGCAAGCACATTTGTCTCACACAGAACTTTGACAAATAAATTTTTGCTTTGTTAATAAGATTATGCCCTACTCACAGTATACTTATTAGTTTGCTTAGTTTATTGAATTTGGAACAATATTAAAAGCTCTTGAGCGAACTTTAAAAATGGTGAGAACTGATTCTGTTTTAACTATATGAGACACTTTCACTATTTTTCTGAAACTGCACATGGTAACTCTGTTTTGATAAGATGATGAAAAAAGATTTTTTTCCACTGATCATGCTGTGAGGAGAAGATGTTGAATCTAGCATCCTAATCTTTTCAAGCATATCAGATACATTACACTTAAAACCTCTGATGCCAAAAGAATTTCTATGGTATAAGTTCGATGCCTAAAATCTTCTATAATCACATCGTCTATAATCACATAGATGGCAACAAACACCATTCACTAAACATGAATTAATTTTATTGTAAATTATCTATGATTAAATAAGCTTTTCAGTATCATATCAGAAAATTCTAAAAGAAAAAAACTCAAAGAATTTATTCACACTTATTTACAGACCCTTTCAATATATGTACAAATTATTTAATAATTTTGGTCTTTTGTATATACAGAATTTGATGTTTTTTACTCTATACTATATTTTTCTATGTTCACCCATCAGACTTATTATTATCATAAGTGCTTAATATTCACAGCACTGATCTTTTATCATCTAATTAGCCTCTATTGTTGGAAATTCCTTCCAACTTTGGATAGTATATATAATGTTACTCTAAGCTTATCTCTTTATTTAGAGTCACTTTCCAATAGTATGATTTTCTCCTCTTAAGTTGTTTTCTTAAGGTATGTTTCCAAAAGTAGGTATTGCATTACTGCCCATTAGATATGCATTGTCCACTTGTTCTACAAAATAAATGTTACCCATTCATAAACCCTAGAACGGTAAATGGACAAAACTTTTTCTCAAGTCCTGCCAATACTGTCATGATGAAATTTCATTAGTGCTAGGCCAAAAAACCAACCCCAAAACAAACAATGAAACAAAAACAAAACAAAACCAACAAAAAATCTCAGATTTTTTTGTTTCTAATTTTACTGGTAAATCTTGGAGTTATTTGGAAACCTCTTTTTACTAATGTAAGGCACATAACATCAATCCAGGAATCATGCCCCTAATGCCAGGACTGTGTTCACAGGGAGCAGAAACCTAGTGCTGGCTGCCTCAGGACCTCCACTGGTTGTTTCTTCTACTTGCCTCTCTCTCTCTCTCTCTCTCTCTCTCTCTCTCTCTCTCTCTCTCCCTTTTGTTCTCTTTTTTATTCTAAAATTAGATTCTCTGGGTATATATTCAAAGACAATGAAATTATGTCAAAGAGATATCTGCATTCCTATGTTCATTGAGGCATTATTTACAACAGCCAACACATGGAAGCAACCTATCTGTCTGGCAACAGGTGATATCTATGGAGTACTATTCAGCCACAACAAGAATCCTCCCATTTGCAATGACATGGAAACATGGATGAATCTTTAGGGCATTATGCTGAAGTGATATAAACCAGTCAGAAAAAGACAAATACTATATGATCTAATTTACATGTGGAATCTTAAGGCAAAATAAAACAAGACTTATAGAAAAAGAGTTCATATTTGTGGTTACTAGAAGTGGGGTGGGGGCAGGGAGAAGGGATGGGAGTGAGGAGAATTGAATGAAGGTGGTCAAAATATTCAAACTTCCTGTTATAAGTAAGTGCCAGGAATATAATATACCACATGATGCCCAGGGAGTAGGTCCTAAAAGTTCTCATCACAAGGAAAAATACATTTTTTAATTTTTGTATCTATATGAGATGATGGATGTTAACTAACTATGGAAATGCTTTGCAATGTATGTAAGTCAAGTCATTATGCTGTATACCTTCAACTTACACAGTGTCAAATATATTTCAATAAACTGAAAGAAAAAAACATTAGATTCTGAACTGCTAAAACTGGAACAGGAGCAACACAGATGAATAGTGTGTACACCAAAGTCATATCCCTCAAATGGCCTTTGACTCCCTGAAACTCCCTGCTTTTCTACACGGAAGAGGAGAGGATGGTGCCAGCTCCCAATCCTGGAAAGCTTGCTTAATAAAGAATGACTGATCCTCTTATGGGGATGATCCCCCATATGGTCTCCCTCGCCCTTAGTGAACACAGATATGGCCACTGGTGCCCCTCACAGACAGTATCAAACTAACACTAAGGGGGAAAAGAGCTCCAGCATATATTGTGAGCAAACGGAGTGCTTAATACAGCATAAACAACAGCAGCTCAGATTGCCCGGGAGAGTCCATCCCTACTAAATACAAGAAGGCAAGTTTTGCAGAGGTAGCTTTCTAAAGAGAACGCTAGAGTGGTTACACTAGGACCCACAGTCTGAACTTTGACAATTATGTGGAGTAAAGGACAAAGACGGGGTTATCAATAATAATAATTCATCAATGGGAGTGTGTTCTCTACCTTTCAATGCTCTGTGAACCCTTCAAATGACACCATTGTTTCCGTAGATGGCCGGGCAACCCCCCACCCCCACCCCACCCCGGGAATCTTTGTTGCCTTCCTTGAAAAACATTTAAAACAAACAAGCCCCTTTCTCTTCCCATAGACAGTACAAGCGATATTAATGGTTATCTACCTGTGATAAGTACAACAGTCTCATTTTACCTGACTTGAAAGGGTCATCTGTACTGCCAAGCCCAATTAACTTGTCTTACTCTCACACAAAGAAAGAAGGTTACTGAAAGGCCACATCTTGCCTTATATCTTGGCTGCTCTGGTACAATGGCTTGATCAAAGGCCATCAAAGCCGCAGGCCAATAAAGGCAGACCCTGCTTTTTTTGGAAACTGGCATAGAGCCACACACGGGAGCCCGTGGGTTCTTACTGAAAGACTCAGACGCCAAGACAGGATTTTATATGTACAGGTCCTCCCAGAGGCTGAGAGAGGCCCTGGGCCACTTCCCAACTTTATAACAGAGTTATAAGTAATTGTGGCAGATTTTAAATATTCATGGATAACAAAGTAATGCTTTTCATTCAAAAGCAACGCAATATAATGGAGCTTCTCATAAAATAATGACAGGGTTTATGAACAAATATTTAAAATAATACTCTATAGGTGGGACACCGATGATGAGACAGAAGCTTACATTTAAACGATGAACATCTTCAGTCAATCAAAAACTTCCTTTGGGAAAAAGAACCGCAAGTACGCATGTGAAGCCCTGGGTTCATGGGAAGACGGAGTTATCACATGTCAATGGCTCCACTGGCAGAGGTCCTACATGTGCATAGTTTAACTTGGCCACAAAACTCAAGTTACTTTCCTGGTCCACAGATCCTGGGCTAGTGCTAAAAATCCACTGGACACTCAAATATCTGTTGGTATATTTGGTGCTGTTCCATAGATTTCTAATGCTAGAAGGAAATAAACAAAAAAGCCATTTATTTGTCCTCCAGCTTTTAGGAAAGCCTGACTCTAAGTCACCCTAGGTGCTTAGCTACATATGCATGCCATTGTGGCTCTTGCTCCCATTAATGATTCATTTTGATGTTTATAAATCTGAATTTTTGAAGCAAAATTAAATGGGACTGGGATTATTTGATCTGGAAAAAAGAGGACTTTGGCAGGATTTCCAGATGTCCCATATGGATAAGGTTTTCTGGTAATTCTGTTTTTAGAAGAACACACACACGCACACACATGCACATGCCACCACTCACATGCACTTACACAATATTGGAGTCCAGATTAAACACTACAGGGCAGTACTGTTAGCACAATTCTTATCAAAATACAATCTGTATTCTCCAGATTTAGATTTGGCAAACCTAGCAAGGATGAACATTGATAAGTGTCTTTAAGTAACTAAACATCTTCTGTGTAAAAGAATAAATGGACTTAAACTAGGTTGGACAAGGTATACATTTCAGACAAGAGAACTTTCAAACTTTAAAATATATTGCCAAGAAAACTTGTGGAGTTGTATCCTCTGGTAGAATGAGGATATTAAAAACCAAACAAGATAATTTTCTTTGATGTAAGTGGTTTGATCTTTACGGTGGTACAAAAGAAAAATGAATGAAGAAAAACTATTCAAGGTCTAAAAATAAGCTAATGTACAACTTAAAAATTAAATTTAACTTCTCTGAAATAGTTGTAATACTCTTTTTTTGGCTACTCCTTTCTTATTACCCCAACTCAACTGGATAGACGAATTGATCACTTGAATTTTAAAGGTACAACTGAATGTATCTATTTTCCCTTAATTAGATTGGAGATGGAGTGCTGTTGTCCTGAGGTACTTTGGAAATGAAAGTTTAATACTTAGGAAGGAGGGAAAGCCAACACGAGATGAAACAGGCATATTATGAGCCACTTCAGCTGGACTGAGGGGATGGCAAGTGGGCATGGTGGAGCACAACAGAGCTTTGTACAAGAGCTCTTGGTATTCCTGGGAGTGTGAGATGATGGTCCTTATGAGCAGGAGAAGCCCTCAGTGCACATAACAAAGAACAAAAGGTTGTGTGACAGAAGCTGAGTGTCTTGATTCTCTTTTGTCTTATTTCCTTGCCTCTCTCCAAGTTAGTAGGCAGAGCTGCTGTTCTAGAGAAGTGCTGACACCAAGGTGTTCATATCTGGTAGACTTGACAACTTTACTACACATTTTGGGACGAAAGAGAGGCTTATAACCTAACTATAAGCGGATAAGTTGAACATATGTTTCTGAGAATGTCTTTTGGTACCACTGTCTACTCTGGTGGGCAGGATTAGGCCCCCAAAAATGTCCATGTACTAATCCTTGAAGCCTATGAATATGTTATCTTACATGGCAAAGGGAAATTAAGGTTGCTAATCTGCTCACCTTAAAAATAGAGAGATTTGCTGAACTGGTTTGGCTCAGTGGATAGAGCGTCGGCCTGCGGACTCAAGGGTCCCGGGTTCGATTCTGGTCAAGGGCGTGTACTCTGGTTGCGGGCACATCCCCAGTTGGGTGCATGCAGGAGGCAGATGATCGATCTCTCTCATCAATGTTTCTAACTCTCTATCCCTCTCCCTTCTTCTCTGTAAAAAATCAATAAAATATATTTTTAAAAAAATAGAGAGATTTTCCATGTTCCAGGTGGGCCCAATGTAATCACAAGGGTCCTTAGAAATGGAAGAGGGAGGCAATAGGATAGGTCAGAGTGGTGTGGTATGACAATGAGTATACCTATGTTTGCTGGCTTTGGAGAAAGAGGGAGAGAGAGAGAGAGAGAGAGAGAGAGAGAGAGAGAGAGAACCTGGAACCAAGCAATTGGATAGCCTTTAGAAGCTGGGAAAGGCAAAGAAATGGATTCTTCCCTGGAGCCTCCAGAGAGAAGTGCAACCCTATCAATATGTTGGTTTTAGCCCAATGAGACTCATGTTGGACCTCTGTTCTATAGAACTGTGGGCCTAGAGATAGAACTACCTATAAAATAAATAAATTTGCATCTATAGAACTATCTATAAAATAAATAAATTTGCATCATTACAAGCCACTAAATTTGTGATAATTTCTGCAGCCATAGAAAACTGATAAACTACCCTTGCAATTCCAAATGATTGTCCTCTCACCACACTAAGGAGTCCATTGGAGGAAGAGAACCAGAGCCATGAGTATTTAGTAGCCTTATACATATGCCATTCACCCATGGCAATGGGCTATTTGCAATGCTCTGTTCTTCCACTCCAAAGTAGAGACACCTACCAACCTAATAGCTAAATGTACTGACTTGCCTTCCCCACCTCTCCAACAAAAGCCCTCCACAGTGGCCCCTAATTTGTTGATTTCATTTTATTATTTTTCATCCAGAGTACACATGATAGAAGGTTTTTCACATGCATGACACATTTTGTTGGGAGTATTCAGGGTCAGGTTAAAATCCCTGGTAGTGCATTGTGACCCCAATCGTATTATTTAGCCTCCAGTTCAGGACTGGGGACACAAGTGAGAGATTGAAATAGTGATTTTCATTCAAACAAAATGCAAATTGTATACAATAAATACCCTAAACCTGCATTCTAAGATAGAGAGTAAAGGGCTGTGTAGGCTACATAAGAGGTTGATTTACTTTCCTATCCTTCTGGCTTGTAGTGTGTGTGTGTGTATACTTTGGGTTCATTGAACTCACTATTATTCAACAGTTCCAAATCATTCTTTAGTTTCCTGTAAAATAAGAGTGAAAATAGAATGACCTTATGCCTGACCACAAGGAACCACTGGCAAGGCTAAAAGTGCTTTTGAATTATGTTATGTCCTCTGGAAAGAAGAAACTGAGATATGAGTTAGGAATACCCCATCAACCTTCTTTTCTTACTAAATGCATATTATTAGTCTCTAGCATTTTTGGTGTTATGATAGTTAATGTTAGTTATATAGTTACATGAATTATTACATTTAAATCTCCCATATTACAGATGAGAAAATGAAGCAAAAAGAGATGAAAAAAATTGCCCTGGACAATGCAACTAGAACTTGGTGAATCCAGGATTAAAATCTAGGCCTTCATAGCCCTAGTTCTTAACCATGAAACTTTATTAGTCTCAAGGCCATCCCCTCTACTAGGAGAAGAGATAAGCTTAGCATGTGATTTTCTAGTACAACATAGGCAGGTCCCCTCACACCAGGAATTTTCCTAACTTTCTTTTCCACCTATCTGCACCCTGCTTAACACTTCAGCCCAACTCATTCCATTTCCTTCCCCCAAATTTTCCTTACCTCTAAAGGGCTTCGCACATAGTAGGAACTGCTGGGTAGTGTAAATCCCTCTGCTCAGAAGAGCAGGACTTGAATCTCTGCTTTCCCACGTACTAGCAGTGTGACCTGAGTCAGTGACCTCACTGAAAAGAAGAAGCAAAAAAGAAAACAATAGTAATACTCATCTCATGGATTTATTATGGGTAAAATATAATACTGTTATGGAGATAAAATTTGTTTATAAAAGTATTTTGCAAATTAAAGTATCATTCAAATATGAGGGGCAATAGGATTAAGTCAAATAAATGTTGTATTGCTTTTCTTGAATGAGTCCTGAAATTGGTCAACTGCGTCCTGTCACATATGAACACATAAGCATGAATGCATTATAATGCTGTTGAGGAAGTCTGCTGAGATCAGTATTGTATATCCTGGTAAGAGAAGGCTGAAGTGACTTTTCAAAACAAACTCCAAGTGTTTGTCTGTTCAATAGACAATTGTGAGCAACTCCACAAAGTCTCTGGCTTCAAATTAGAGCAAAAGGGATTTGGTCCAGACATAAGGAAATGCTTCATGAATATAAAGACTGTGAAACCTACTATTAAGGGAAATTGTGGAGACAAATAACAGCCACAAATAAGTTACTTCATGCTGCCAAATTGACCAAAGAGAAAAAGAAACACGTTTATTTTTCAAAATGTGGATGTTCTAAAGCAATGAAATATCTTCCCTCACTAAATTGACATTTTTTTTTTGGTTTTGATGGCACTACAAAATTAAATTATTTTAAAAAGAATTAAAATATAAGAGATGGCACCTCTTCCGGGGAAAAAGAGAAAACAAAGTGAAGAAAATATTAGAAAGACAAGTATTCAAACTATGTATTTGTGGACTATACATATTATAAATACATATTAAAATAATAAAATCTCTAAGAAATTGTCTCAATGAAATTAAAACCATCCCATTTCATGCTACATCACTCCATATATTTGAGCACTCACCATTCTTATGCTCAAATTGGGGACCACAACACCCTACTTGGCATAGCAATTAGTAGGAGTCGAGAGGCAGTGTGGCCTTAAATACCTATATGGATGTTACACAGATCAGGTAAAACTTGAATGCCATTACAGACATGGCTTCAGTCTAGCTGTCCTTTGTACATGTCTTTCAAAAGAATGGGACCATTTCTGTGATGACTGAATACTGACAGCAAATGTAACCCGAGTCCAGTTAAAGGTCACTGACCGAGTGCCACACTCCACAATGAGCTTATCAGGGCCATCTCTTGAAAGAATAGTCACTTCCAGGTCTCCTTCATCTTCTTCACTCTTTGCCTTCCTCCCTCCTTCCTCACCAGAGCCCACCCTTCCCTGTCAGGCTTGTATCCTTCAGCAAGGTTCTCTCTTTTCTTGGGCTTTTCCTGTTGCCATCACAAAGCCCTCAATGTCCTTTATGGAGTATCTTAATCTAACCTTGAGTCAAAGGCCATTCTTGCCTCAGGAAAAAGAAAACCCCTTCATTTAATGCCTTTCTTTAAATGGGAGAGGTTGGAGTTTTAAAACCAATACTAAATTAACATGTACTGAAGAAAATTTCTAAGCTAAGCTATGGCATTCCTTAATTTCCTTAGAGAATCTGGGAGTGAAAAATATTTCTGCCAATATGTGGAGTGTGTTGTGCAGGTAGCATTCCTTTGCATTTCCTGGGTAAATGACTCTATATTTCTAAATAAACTACAGAAGTCATTTTTCAACAAATGTTCCTACTGATTCTGTCAGAATGATTATCAAAATGGACTTGTGCCATCACTGCTCCAGGTCTTATGACACTGCAGGCACTTACTATCTTGAGCAGTTGCACTCCAACTTCCAAGATCAGCAGTTATGTGGAAATAAAAAGGATCAGCCTTTTATTGCAGCAAATGTGACTAGTTGATTGCCAAAGACAAACTCAGCTGTGCAGAGAATTGGCAAAATCTCCAAGTAAACTATATAGGCATTTCTCATGGCTGGGTGTAACTAATGATCCTGTGTAGTGTTTGGCCCAGAATAGTTTATTCACAGTTTACTCCCATTTTTATTTTGCAGAGAATCTACAGTGTTAAAGCACTAGAGGGGACTTGGAGTGAGTGAGACCCAGCCCCTGTGCTCAGTGGTCAGGACGGTTCTGAGAAGGCCTGTACTAGCTAGTCCCAGAACCCCTCCCTGCATACGTCTCCACTGACTCTCCTCCTGCCTTGCTATACGCTGTTCACACCAGCTTCCTTTCTGTGCCTTAAACTTGTTAAGTAAGCCCCTGCTTCGGGCCTTTTTCTCTGACACTGGGCCTGCCTGGCACTCCCAGATATATATATATCCCCACAGGGCTCCCTCCTCACTTTATTCTGGTCTCTGTTTAACTGCCCTCCTCAGAGAGCCTCACCAACCATCTTATCTAAGAGGGCATCCCTGTCACTCACCACCTCCTATCTTGCTTTAATTTTCTCCATACATTTTATAGATTTTGTTTTATTACAGCTATGCCCTCAGTGCCTCACCCAGTATCTAGCTTATGGTGAGTGCTCAATAAGCATCACAAAACTAATGAATGGCTGGCTGGCTAGCGGGTTGTTCAACCTAAAGGGGGAATTGGACACTTTCACATATAATTACAGACAGTCACTACCAGAAGTCGTTTGATGGTTCCCTTTATTCCCTCTCTCCTTAACCTGATTCTCCCTGATCCATTATGTATCATGTGCTTCCTGTGATGCTGTGGAAACTCCTGTCAGTAGGATTATCTACTCATGGATAGAAACTCAGCAGTTTTCTTGGCTCGGTCCGTTTACATATTGTAGAAAGGCTTCCTTCCTAAAAGGATTCAAATCTAAGGCAGGCACCCCACCTTTATAAGCATTCCACCTAAACAAGTTATATATTTTGGGAGTATGTAGAATCAGACTCAAACATAGTTCCCTCCTCTTTGTTAAATTATTATCTGAGTAAATTTAAGCTGGAACCTAACTGTAACAACAATGTAATGATCTCATCTGTGAGAGTTGTTTGAAACATTCCAGAGAATTTCGAAGAATTCCCTATTGAGTAAGACAAACAATCTTCCTTCAGGACACTCAGCTACCATGATTCCTGAGAAAGAAGGGTCAGAGAACTAGCTAGCATTTAGTAAATGCTACTAACTATATTCCATGCACGGACCTAGAGACTTATTTATTTATTTATTTTTATTATTTTTTATCCTTACTTTAGGATATGTTTTTATTGATTTGAGAGAGAGAGAAAAAGAGAGAGAGAGAGAGAGAGAGAGAGAGAGAGAGAGAGAGATTGGTTGCTTCCCAGTTGCATCCCAACTGGGTATCAAACCCTACCACCTAGGTGTGTGCCCTGACTGGGAATCAAAGCCACAACCTTTAGGTATATGGGATGACGCTCCAACCCACTGAGCCACTGGTCATGGCTTGTTCTAGAGATTTAGAACTTCATTTAGTAGACCCACCACAGATTCCTATTTGTCAGCAATAGGATACCACGAGGCAGCAATCAAAATACCAGTAGCCTATGAGCCTACCTCTAGTACTTCAGGCATCTCAAGAGCTCCAGAAACATATGCTCTCTCTTGAATGACTAAGCATATTAGATAATGTGGAGCCTCGGCTGCTGTTACAAAGAGCCCATAAAAATAATCAGGTTAGCCTGGCCAGTGTGGCTCAGTGGTTGAGCATTGATCTATGAGCCAGGAGGTCATGGTTAGATTCCTGGTTAGGGCACATGCCTGGGTTGGGGGCTCCATCCCTGGTGGGGACTGCAGGAGGCAGCTAATCAATAATTCTCTCTCATCATTGATATTTCTATTTTTCTCTCCCTCTCCCTTCCTCTCTGAAATCAACAACAAGAAAACAAAAAAACCCACATCATGTTAAAAATAGAGAAATTATTTTTTTTCATATAACAGCCCAAAGGTGTTCTAATAGGGCTGGAAAGGCAGTACTAACCTGTAGTCACCTAGGAACTACTGCTCTGTGAGGTTGTGCAAGGGCCAGGCTTGTGGGTTGCTCCTGACAACATCAACACATGCATCCCTAAATAGATCCAATGCAATTGGTCCAATCATTGCCATTTCAAGGACAGAAGGAAGAAGAAAAGAGGAAGGATAGGTTACTTTACTTTAAGAAAAAGATTGAAAAGCTACAAATGCCATATTTTTCTTACATCCATTGGTGATAATTCAGTCACATGGTCATATTTGCAAAGGAGGCTGGGAAATGTAGTTGCTAGCTGGGTGGTCATGTGCCCTTCTAAACTTGGAGAGAGTTATATTACCAAGAAGGAGAAGAAGGGAAAAATGGTTTGGGGTGAGGGATGGTTGGTAGTCTTTTACCAAACTAAGATTATTAATTAGTTAAATTTTAGACTGGAGGAATAAGTCCTTTGGGTAATGTAATGGACATTTGCATGCTATTGTCTGAGTAGAATCTTTTGAACAACTTTCCTGAATTTGGAGAATTTCCCACTTTATGAGTTCTGCCTCCTCAGTAGTAAGGGAGATGGCTTGTTTCTCCAGCACCTGTTGCAGGTAAGGCCCAAGCATGTGCCCCAAGCTTTGCTGGCCTGATACACTATTCAAGCCTTCAGTTCAGAGACCAGCAGCATGAGGAGCTATGCAGAAACCATTTTCTGGTGAGGCTGGTAGCAGAGGAATTTGGGGAAAGCAGTGGCACCGGCTCTGGGGTCATTATTTCTGCACAGATAACTCAGAAGAGGAAGTTTGGCTGCTAGTGGCCAATGAAAAGAGTTTCCTTCCCAATTTCCGACTTGGTTTAGGTTTCCTTTGCTTTGGACCTTGCAGTAAGAACACAAATAGAAACTGATTGTGTGTTTATTATTCCCCTCAGAGAGCCTGAGGGGAATAATGCTCTCCCTAGAAGTAAGGGTTCTAACTGGGGATAGGGGTTTTGGTTAACTTTTTAATTGGTTACGTCCTGGTGATGGTTTTTGTGGGATAAAAGCTCTACTTGTATTTCAGTCATTATGGACAGTGAGTCAATTCAGGACTTTAAGTGAGGTTCATTATCTTCAGAGATTAAGGCAGTAGTTTCTGAACAATTTTTTTTTAAAGTTTTGCTTAATTAAAGGGCTTTACTGGATTGTGTTCTTCATCGTCAGAGAGCCCTGTTGCTGGCTATTTCCTGTGTCAAACTTCCTCTTATCCCTCAGGTTTGCACTTATGATAATTAGAAGGGCTATGTCGCCACCACTGCCACCCACACCTCTTGCCCACTAGCACTGATTGAACATAAAGTTAAAAACTCAGAAATAAGACATGGATGGGAAGAACTAAGGACTCTCGTTGTGTTCTATCTTGTTTTATTTATATATGTCTCATCATAACCTATGCCAGAAATTCCAGTTGGATCTTCTATAGATGGTAGTCATAGGCAAGGCTCATAACTGGACCCAAATTATTAGGCATAAGAAGCATAATAGGCATTCAATAAACATTGGCTGAATTGAATTAAATGGGATTGAAACATGTCCCCACTGACATAGACCTCTTAAGGGACTGTTTGGTAACAAAAGCCAGAAAACTATATGAATAGCTAAAGCCCCAAATTGGAAATTTATTGGAAGGATATATGCATGGATTTCTTTATGAGAGAATTAGGAAAAGTGGAACTTTATGAGGAAGAATGCTCTTTAGGGTGGTAAATTCTCTCATTTCTGAAAACTCTCTCTCTCTCTCTCTCTCTCTCTCTCTCTCTCTCTCTCCAGATTGACTGTTTGACTTCTCAGTGTACATGACAGAAAATAGCATTCCCAACCCCATATAAATCCCTCTTTCAAGAGCTTAATATCTGTTCCAACTTGTGCAACACCTGGGAACTGGCTTTCTTTCACGTGTTGGAGGGACATCCTTGTCAAGCAGAATGCTTTCCCATTGGTCTTGGATATGCCTCACATTCCTTTTAATACAAAGCTCCAGACAGCCATTACCAGTTGTTTGAAAATTATCACCTCTGTTCTAATTCCTCTTTCGCTGGACAGTTCTCCCAAGAGATCTTCTGTAAGTATGTTGCCCTAAGGCTCAATAGTTTTAGTTTCTTGAGTTATATGACAAAGTTTTGAAGCCTCCCTTACTCTCCTGGTAACAGTAGAGTTGCACTGAAAGCTCATTCAATTTACAGAAATTCAATGGTATCTGTGTTGCACCAAACAATGACAATGAAGGTGTGTGTGTAGAAATCCCTTTACAACCCCCCCCACCCCCCATTTATACTCACCATTTCTACAGGAGCCATAGTGAGCCAGGGAAAGGTAACCCATAGAAAACATACACAGTGAAACAAAAGGAGCTAATTTGGAGCTTTTGACCTTTCTGTGACCCAGGTCCTGGCAATATAAAATCGATTTAAGGAACTTCCAAAGATAAAGTCTGTCATACATAACTTGTAGTGTGGTGACTTTAGAACTTGTACCCCATCTAAAATGAGACTCCACTCTTCTCTCTTGTGAAGTTGGTCCTATTTGCCCTTCTCTCACTTACAGAATAGTCTTTAGAGTTGGAAGCAGGACTCCCTAAGCGGCCTTGGCAGCGGAAGGCAATGCGGTTATCATCTGATCACTTCTAGCAGCGATAGTTCTGCGTATGCAGCACCTCAGCATAGGGCTTCCTGAAAGCCCAGTCCTGCATCTCTTCACATACATTACAATAAAACCCAAAGATCTGCACCCACCCATAACATCAATTCCGATCTAATAGTTAGCTCCCATCCAGCTCTTGTTCTCAATAACCTTGCATTATCTTACCCCACTGGGTAGAAGTCATATGACAAGGGTATGATTTTCCTATAATTTTCAAAATTAACAAGATACGCAAAAGCATTGAAGAGGACCCCGTACCGAGAAGATATTCAGTAAATGTGAGCCTCTCTTCCCACTACTTTATTATGCACAGGTACAGGCCTTTACCTGAATCATTATTGTTTTTACTGCGTTGTTTTTGGTTCATAATTCCAGCCTGTTAAGAACTTTCTGGTCCCAAGTCTATCATCGGATTTGTTTGCTATCCTCTCAAGGTTTGCACGTTTCTGGTTTGCCAACTGACTTTTTGACAGCATTTTCTCACTTTTTCACATGTCCCAAATGAGTGCAGACAGAAAGGTAAGCTATACCTGGAGCAAACCACAACAATGGTAGACAATAACCTCTCTCAATAACCGCACAACAGTGCAACGTCGTTGAAAACATTCTAAAATGTTATTTAGTGATTTAAAAAAATCACAGGTATTGAAATAACTTTCTGGGTTCAAGGTGGAATTCCTCCTGCCCAGGTGCCATGTGAGCAAACTGAAACTTAGATAAGTTTCTTGTTCCTGAAAGTGCTCTGCCTGAGCAGAAAAGCAGTATATCCAGTGGACCAATTCCCAAACGCCAAGTCAACTCTCGACCTTCTCACCCCAAACAAGGTTGACAATGTGGCCCCAGCAAGTCAGATATTTTCTATTTTTCTCTCCCATGTTCTTGATTTCTTATCCTATAAAAGCTTCCTGACTTCCACCCCATTTTACAAAAAGAGACTGCGTCATGAAGTGTTAAATAACGTGTGTTTGTATCACCTAAATTGTCCTCTCTAATCACATCTTAACACATGTAGCAAATTGAAATGCTAGAACACAATGTCCACAGCTGGCCTTTTGTTATGCAGCAAATATTCTCAAGTAGAAGAACAAGAGAATTAATATTTTATGATTGTTCATCCACTTTTTCTGAAGTTTAAGATACACTGAGTTTAAGAATTTCCTCGTCACCCTTCCATCTTTGGTCTTGCTTCCTTCCAGCAGCTTTCGTATAGGCATGCCTGTACTAAGCCTGCAATTACAGTAAGGCAGGAAAGCATAAAAATGATTCACAAAGGCTCTGTTGTTAGATCCTCCCAATGCGTAAGGATGGCACATACTAGACAGGAAACAGCCCTTCCACAGAGCTGAGGCATCCGAAGGAAGAATAAGTTCACCTGCATTATTTTAGGAAGGCTTGTGATACCACGTGATTACCAAAGAACAGAGCCCAGGTGTGGGGTAGACTAGAAGAGAAAGGGAAGAGATGAATTTCTCAAAGAGGGGAGAGAACTCTGAAGGGAACTACCAAGATGAGCATCAGGCTTAAAGTGGCTTGATTTCTATACATATAATGTAAACGCAGAAAACAGAATTAGATTGGAACAATAAGCCCTAATAGGCACCTTCCTCCTTGAAATTTCCAAAGATAAAGATCAGTATTTAGCCAAAACCGGTTTGGCTCAGTGGATACAGCGTCAGCCTGCGGACTGAAAGGTCCCAGGTTCAATTCCGGTCAAGGGCATGTACCTGGGTTGCGGGCACATCCCCAGTAGGAGATGTGCAGGAGGCAGCTGATTGATGTTTCTCTCTCATCGATGTTTCTAACTCTCTATCCCTCTTCCTTCCTCTCTGTGGAAAATCAATAAAATATATTTTTAAAAAAATAAGTTGTACATGGGATTGTTCTGAAAAGTTGCTTAACTTTATCATCTCCTTTTGTGTTCTATTAAGATTGCTCACACCATAAATTATTGTTTTAAATTATATG
>NW_006300376.1:3582725-3583084 GCF_000327345.1 Myotis davidii | reverse complement strand
GCAGTCTGATGCTTGGTTGTTTGATCGCCCCTCAATAAGCCCCCTGCCAGCCTGGCCGCCCTATGCAGCCTGTTGCTCGAGTTCCTCTCTGTGGAAAATCAGTAAAATATATATTTTTTTTAAAATAAAGATCAGTATTTAACAAAACCACAGAGGTTATCAACAAACACACACACACACGCCCGCGTGCGCGTGCTTACACATGTGTGCAAACTCATATATATACATATACATTATGCCAGAAATTTATTGGAAGGATATATGCACAGTATTCATATATATATACACACTAGAGGTCCGGTGCACGAAATTTGTGCATGGCGGGTGGGGGACAGGGGTCCCCTCAGACGCCTGCACCC
>NW_006300376.1:3581877-3582338 GCF_000327345.1 Myotis davidii | reverse complement strand
GCAGTCTGATGCTTGGTTGTTTGATCACCCCTCAATAAGCCCCCTGCCAGCCTGGCCGCCCTATGCAGCCTGTTGCTCGATCGTTTGGTCGCCCCTCACTAACCCCCCTGCTGGCCTGATTGCCCCACGCAGACTGTTTGGTCATCTGTTTGGTTGTGATGGTTACTTAGGCTTTTATATATATACTAGAGGGCTGGTGCACAAAAATTTGTACACTCGAGGGGTCCTAACCACTCACCTGCCTGCCTGCCTGCCTGCCTGCCTGATTGACCCTAACTGCCCACCCCTCCGCCGGCCTGGTCCCCCTAACTGCCCCCCCCAATCCGGCCTGGTCACCCCTTACTGCACCCCACTGCTGGCCTGGTCATCTCCAACTGCCCTGCCCAGTCAGGCTGGTCGCCCTAACTGCCGCCTGATGGCCTGGTCACTCCTTACTGCACCCACTGTTGGATTGGTCACCC
>NW_006300376.1:3577535-3580953 GCF_000327345.1 Myotis davidii | reverse complement strand
GCAGAGAGCTCTCTGGAGTCACCTTTAAAATGGAGCTAATCTAATTAATTATGACTCCATTCTCATGACCAAATCATGTCTCAAAAGGTCCCAAACCCAGAATAAATCACATTAGAGATTAGGACTTCAACATAAGAATTTTGTGATGATACAAACATTCAGCCTGTAACACTGTTGATTTTATTTAAATAAGACATAAAATGTAAAACTGAGAAGCTACAGTTACATTTACTTAGAGTCTGTGTGTCAGCCATTATGCTAGGTGCTTTAATTACATTATTCGATTACTTTATTTCTGCACTGTTCATGTAAGATTCAGCCTCAGCTTCTTCATTCAAGCTGTATAGTTTTGAAGACTATACACCAAATATTAGTTAGCCTAAAGGCTAACTTTAGGTGATAGGATATAGGTTATCTTTATTATCTTCCTTATACTTTCTATATTCCATCTTTTTTTATTTTGCAAAGATCATATGTTGCTTTTATAATCAGATTATTTTCCAGGTTCACAGATTTTACTACAAATTTCTTAATTATGCAGTTCACAATAATAGTACTAGAAAATCTATAAAACATTATTTGAGCAAAGTGTTCTGAGATTAAGAAATAGTTGAAGATATTGCACACTCTTATCAAAATGTTGCCTGCCTGGCTGCCGGCCGCCATCTTGGCTGGCAGTTAATTTGCATATTGCCCTGATTAGCCAATGGGAAGGGTAGCAGTCGTACGCTAATTACCATGTTTCTCTTTTATTAGATAGGATAAAACATTATAACATAAAGGATCAAGATTAAAGTATATCCTGATGCAAATATATACATATTAAGAAATAAGGCTGAAGAACTAAGGATCCTGCACAATTGGGGATGAGAGTTTTGTGTTACTTGTGATACTATGTAATCTCATACTGCCTAAAATGTTTAGGTCTAATCACTAATGTACTGAAGAGCACTGTGGGATAGAGAATGGCTCTAGGATAAGGCAGGGTGTCTAGAACCAGAATATCCCTGGTTTGTGTCCTTGCTTGTCCACTTGCTGTTTACCTTGACTAAAATTTTCTGAGTCCCAATTTTCTCAGATTTTAAACTGGCATTATAATAAAGTGACAACATGTTGGGTTCTGTAAAGTCTAAGCAAGTTATTCATTATGAGGAAACATTTGACTATTGACTTGACAGCTCTTAGCCAATTACTTCCATGATTCCACCAAGATTCATGAATATCCTCTCCTTTCCATTATTTAGTAGATAAGAAATTAACATAAAGAAAATTCCATTTATTGAGCCAACAATTCCTGGCTGTGCTGTTTGTTTATTCTCCTGTATGGTGTGTGTGTGTGTGTGTGTGTTTAATAATTGGGAAAAACAGGAATAATGGAAACATCAATTCAAACAACTCAAGTTAGAAAAACTAATGTGGCCAGAAAACTAATCCTAATGTCTATTTTTATACATCAGAAAAAGTATTGATTTTGTAATGCTATGGTGGGACTATCCCAATAGTCATCTGTCTTAGACAAGTTGTACTAATTATCAGTCTAAGTTATGAGCTAGAAATAGAAATGCCTCCAGCTATTTTAAAAAGGAAGAGACAATACAGAGAAATGGGCTCTGTGAAAATTACTAGTAGGGAAGGAAGTCACCACTGAAATGATTGAGCCCAAGAACATGCTGCTACTACTTCAGTGGCTTCACCCAACCTCCTCAGGGCAGTTTTGCTTGTTAGCAGGAAAAAAACCCCCAAACTACAAATTGTCTCCACTAACACTTGTAGAGAAAAAGGTAGCTGATAAGACATTGTAATGTGTTATTACTAAGAGCAAGTATTCAAGGCACAAGAGGGCACCTCATGATGTTTGGCTTTTAACTCCTGAGCTGATAATGGTGTTTTGTGGTCTGGGGGGTCAGGAAGACACAAACGCCGACTTACTTTATTTACAAATCTTTTTAATGAGGGAATCAAGGTTTAATATAACCACCCTGCTTCTTCAGTGTATACTTTTAAGAATGATAAAAACAATTTTTAAAAAAGATAAAAGAAAAAGATTCTTTGCCACTAGGGAGAAAAACAAAGTTTTATTTAACTGCCATTTCCCCTTTACATTATGGAAATTTCCAAAGCAGCAATTTTGGTGGCCTCTAAATTGAAGCTGAAGGAACTTCAAGATAATTACCCCGATGTGAGCCTGGAAAGTACCGTTGGCACACTTCTAGATGGTGGCTTAGAGAATGCCTGATGCACACAGCCTTACACAAGTTGGAATTGAAAGTTGGCTCTGAAATAATTTTTTTTTTTTACAAAATTCAGTAGCTTAAATCTCAAGTGATAATAAAGATTTCTCTCCGTTTGTTATATAGATGTATTCTATGATTTTAATGTCAAGGCATGTGTACCCATACTGTTTGTTTACCTATCTGTCCCCTTTCCTCCGAAGCTTGACCTTCGTGTACTTGGTTTGCCTTCGGCAATCCCAGGAAAATAGATGCTCTGTTTTCAGTTGACAGACATTCTCTGAACTGCCATCCCTGTACGGTGATGAGATGCAGGCGAGAACGGGCTTGGGCCAGGAGGGCATCAATGTGCACGTATAAAGGTGCCATCTTGCCCTGCTCTTGCTTCACATGCTCTGAAGCAGTGATGGCAACAAGGCCTGGATGGGAGGTCAGTTGCACTCTCTGCATCTGGTGCATGGGCATCCGCTGTTCTCAGAATGGTTTGTTTCTGACTGTAGCCACTGTTGTTATAGCTGCAGGATCAACATTTATTTTTTCGAAATGACTCAGATCTTTACGCTCTTTTGCTTTAGGGTAATACCTATGACAAATATTAGGATGTGATGGTGCAGGGCTAGAAAGCGTGGATGTGACAACTAGCACTCACCTTAGGATCTGAAGGCTATAAATTTTCAAGTCTGATGACTCAGTTACCCGAATCCCAGATACCTGTCCATCATGTTCCTATAAATACTGGGCATTGGCCTCAATTACATAATTTTATGTTAGAGAAGTAATAAAAATTGAATTTTATAACCAAATTTTGGTAACTGTACAGAGCCTGTGCTGGAACCATGAGGCATAGCTGTGATCAATTCTAAAGTATGGGTGGCACTGTTATTAATCACTCTTATCTGTTGAGACTTATATGCCAGGTACTTCCCCACATGGGGCAATTCTATGAGATAGGCCAGGGGTGGGCAACCCCTGGCACGCGTGCCAAACATGGCATGCCAGTAACTTTTGCTGGCATGCGAAACCCTCTCTTATAATCTTCCATTTACAATTTTTTTCTTAATATCAAATTTTTTATTTTTCAGATAAATTCAATGTAGGTGCATCTTAGATAAATAAATAATTTTATATAACAAGTTACCTTAAAGACCGTAGACATGGATTGATGAGAGAGGGGAAGAGCAATTTCA
>NW_006300376.1:3554646-3577354 GCF_000327345.1 Myotis davidii | reverse complement strand
ATGAATTTTATTATTTCTTCAAGGTTCTTCACATACGTACACCTTAAGAGATATCAAGTAGGTGTAACATGTTCTAAAAAAATTAGGGTTGGCCCGCAGAAGAATTTTGAGTCAGAGATTTTGCTGGTTTTGGCACGGACTCACAAAAAGGTTGCCCACCACTGAGGTGGGCATTATTGCTATTCTTATTTTATAATGGAAACTGATGCACAGAGGAGTTAAGTCATCTGTTCAAGGCCACACGGCAGTGGCATCATCAGAATCTAAATCCCAGCCTTTGGGATCAGATTCCTCCAATTTCTGTCTAGGTTACAGCTATCATTCTGGTCACCCATTCATTCGAGGGATGAGGAAAATGAAGCCAAGAGAACCTTAAATGACTCTCCTGAGGATTCAGATCTGGATCATAAAAAAACCAAGACTATAGCCACTGATGTTTTTCTATTACATCACACTGACTTTTCACTGCCCATTGTTATTTATTGCTAATGAGTCACCTCGTCTTGTCCACTTCCTTCCTAGCTTTTCTGATCTCTGTCTTTCCTTCCTATCCCCACTGCCATCAACAAAATCCAGGAGCTGGTTACCCTTTGCCTAGAAGATTGTGGTCAACTCTGATGAGCCTCAGGCCTGCCTAGCTTTTGTCCTTCAATTGGGTAGAAATGAGAACAAAAATACAGTAATTAGTAATTATAAAATCCACCTTTCAAAAAATGTTGTACTTATTTCATTCACTCATTTTCTAAATGTTGTCAAATTTCTCCTTTGTGATTGATAATTGTTATTTTTTAAACATCTTTAAACATCATTAAGACGTAATTCTCCCTTGTAATTGGATGCAAATTATTAAGCTAGAGTGTTTGTGGTGCACTGTGTGAGCCATATATCTCTGCTAACTTGTCCTTGACAAAAATACCTCACTTGTTACCTTTGCCCAACCTTCAGAATTTTTTAAAGGTATAAATCGTGTTTGTTATAGCCACCCAGTGCATATAAATAATTACAGAAGAAAGAATTTAAAATGCTTAGAATCATATTCACCCAAATCAAGGCTAACACACTGTATGTTGTTTCTTTTCTATTTGCAGATGTTTCCTTTTTATTAATGTATGAATTTGGGAACACACATAATTTTCCTCTTTGGTAAAATGTGGATAGTTATGGGGGTACGTTCTCTCTTCCCATGACCAGCGCTGAAAGAGAAATGAACCAGTTCTTTGAGTAGAGGTGCTTGGGATTGAGAAATGGATAAAAGAGACAAGACACAGAAATAGAAGAAGCTGGGTCCGGGTGTGGCGTCTGCCCTCTGATAAATGAGCAGAGCCCCCAACACTGGAAGTAAGTCTAATACAGGGGTCCTCAAACTTTTTAAACAGGGGCCAGTTCACTGTCTCTCAGACCGTTGGAGGGCCGGACTATAGTTTAAAAAACAACAACTATGAACAAATTCCTATGCACACTGCACGTATCTTATTTTGAAGTGAAAAAACAAAACAGGAACAAATACAATATTTGTATTTGCATGTGGCCCGTGGGCCGTAGTTTGAGGACCCCTGTTCTAGAGAATTTGCTACAGTTTGCAAAACCTGCCCAATAGCATAGTCTGCTGGCACTGTGAGTGTGGCCTGCACACAGTGTATTGAAAGGAAAACTTTCTAGCCCCTGGGCTGGAAATGTCAGACTGAGTGTCATCCTTGCCTCTTGGCTAGGACTGCCTCCAGGGCATGGCTCTGCCTGCGCCCTGGGTTCAGTTGACAATATTTTTAATAACGCCCGTTGTGCCTACCAATGGCCCCCCACAGATTGTAATAGCATTTTATACAAAATGGAGGTTGCTCTCCATTTTTTTTTTACCAAATTCAGTAGCTTAATTTACTTACTGTACATTGTTTTGTCAAATTAATTTTAATGTAATGTATACAAATACAACTGACCCTTGAGTAATTGTGTTTGAATTGTATTTGAAACAAGAAGATTTGAAATGTATGGACCTACTTATGCATAGATCTTTTTTGATAATAAAAACAAATTTAATAAAAACAATTTTAGAGGTTTGAGATATTTTGAAAAATTTATAGACAAAACATGTAGCTTAGGAATATTAAAAAATAAGAAAAATTTATAGAACATATATGTAGATGCTAGAGTATCATTTACTACCATATGTCTGAATATCATTTACTACCATATGTCTGAACAATTCTATTATAAAAAGTTAAAATTTCTCTAAACTTATGTGCACAAACACAGACCATTCATGGTGCCGTTTACAGTCTAAAGAAATGCAAACAAATGTATTAACTCTTAACCACATAAAATTAGCTGTAGTACAGACTGTACTGTGGTAATAATTTCTTAGCCACCTCCTGTCTCTATTGTGGCGAGCTCCAGTGTTGTATTTGCTTAAAATGTCATGTGACACTAACCACCTTTTTGTGAGCAGTTTGTCTCTCCAATAAACTGCCTGTCTCAGTAAAAAGCGATCTCTCATGGTTCTTGCATATCTTTCACTGTGTTTAGTCTGTTACTGTAAACCTGCAATAACACCATGGGGCCCGTATAGAGTGCCCCTGGCAATGCTGGAAATGTTCCTGAGAAGTGGAGGCAGGTCATGACATTGCAAGGACAAGGTGAAGTGCTGGATGCACACCGTAGACTGAGGTCTGCAGCTGCGGTTGCCTGCCAGTTCAAGATAAATGAATCCAGCATAAGGAGTATTGCAAGATAAGAAAAAGAAATTGGGAAATCTCACAGCAGGCATAAACACTTTGCAGTTATTTTTTGCAAAATACCTTTTAATCATATAGTGAAAAGGCAGTTTTTGTGTGGGTGCTGGATTGCTCTAAGGAAGGCATATCTATAGTCCCTACATGATTTAAGAAAAATCAAAGTCATTATATGACAACTTAAAGCAAAAAGAAGGATGTTAAGCTAGAGAATTTAATGCCAGCAAAGGTTGGTTTGATAATTTTGGAAAGAGATTTGGCTTAAAAAATGTCAAGATAACAGGAGAAGTGGCTTCCTCCAACCAAGAGGCAGCAAAGTCTACAGATGCCATTGAAATTATTGAGGAGAAACGGTACCCACCTGAACAGGTTTCAGTGCATATAAAAGTGCCCTATTCTGGGAGGGAAAGCCACAAAGGACATTTATTGGTAAAGAAGGGAAGTGAGTACCAGGATTTAAGGCAGGAAAGGATAGGCTAACTTTGCTGTTTTGTGCAAATACAGTCAGGTTTATGATCAGAACTGCCCTTATCCATAAAGCTTCTAACCCCCGAGCCTGAAAGGTAAAAAAACACCAGCCACCAATCCTTTGGTCGCACAGGAAAGCCTGGACAACAGGAAACCCTGTTCTGTATTGGGTCCAACAATGCTGGGTCCCTGAAGTCAAGAAGTACCTGCCAACAAGGGACTGCCTTTTAAAGTTCTTTTGATATTGGACAATGCCCTCTGGCCACCCAGAACACCATGATTCAACACAAAAAGTGTCAAAGTGGTCTGCTTACCCCTGAACATGACATCTATAAGCCAGTCTCTAGATCAAAGGTTCACGATATAAGGTCCTCTGTGGGAAGAATATTCAATGCTATGGAAGAGAACCTCCATAGAAAGTCTGGAAGGATCACACCACTGATGATGCGATTGTTGTTATAGAAAAAGCCATGAAAGCCAACAAGCCTGAAACAGTAAGTTTCTGCTGGAGAAAACTGTGCCCAGATGTTGTGAATGACTTCACAGGATTTGAGACAATCAAGGAAATCATGAATGATATTGTGGATAAGGCAAAAAAGTTGCGGGGGGGGGGGTCAAGGTATTGATCTTGGGGAAACTGAAGAGCTAATAGACACCACACCCAATGAATGAACAGATGATGACTTGATGGAGATGAGTGCTTCCAAACCAGTGCCAGATGCTGAGGAAGAAGACAGAGAGGAAGCAGTACCAGGAAACACATTGACCCTAGGGTTCCAACTAGTCAAGATTGCTTTGGACTTCTTTTAAAACATGGACCTTTCTATAATATGGTCAATGAAACTTAAGTAACTGGTGGAAGAGGAATTGATACCATATAGAAACATCTGTAGAGAAATTGAAAAGCACAAAAAAGTCAGACAGAAATTAAGATGAGTTTCCATAGAGTTACCCCGAGTGTGCCTGCCTCTCCTGCTTCCCTTCCACCTCCTCCATCTCTTCCGCTTCTGCCACCCCTAAGACAGCAAGACCAACTCTTTTTTCCCTCCTCCTCAGACTTGGCCCTGCTTCTCTCCTTTGGACTCTTGACTCCACAGAGACCATCCTTCTTTTTCCATAAGGCATGGCCCATGTTTGCACCTGAACAGCATTCTCAGCTTGATTCTTGCCTGTTAGAAGTTGTGGCCCCTAAGTCTCCTTTCCTTTTGAACTACTTCTGTCCCTTTCAGTCTAAGCTGATGTAATTCCTTTAAAATCTTTGTGGGTTTCTGTGTATCAAATTATAATCCACTCTATTAAACAAAAGCCTTATTCTGCTTGGAAATCTCCTTAGACAGATCCATCTTTCATGAAGTATCCTTTCTATCTCTTATGGCATAACAGGTACTAGTTTTTCCAGTTGATTGACAGTACAAACCCAGGTTTCCTGTTTTCCAGCCTCCAATAGCAATTTCTTCCCTGGCCTTCCATTTTTTGCTAATTCTATTGCTAATACTCTCCTATCTTCTGTCTGGTCTCATAGACAATGCCACCAATTTTAGGTTTTTACTATGTCAGCACAATACTTGTAAGAAAAAATTTCTACTTGTATATTGTTGTATTACAAATAGCCTCAAAACTTAATGCTTTAGAGCAACAGCAATGTGTTATTTCTCACAGTTATGTGGGTTGGCCAAACTGCTCTTTTGCATCATGTGGTATTGACTGGGGCTGCAGTTATGTAGGGCTGGAGCCTTGGCAGAGACAACTGAAAGGGGTGGCCAGTCAACCCTTCTCAAGTGGCCTCATCCTGTGGCATCTCCAAGGGTTCTCTCCAGCAGGGTCACCATATTTCTATCTGGTAGCTTAGGGCTCCCAAAATGCAAACACAGAAGCTGCCAGGCCTTTTTAAGTCTTAGCCCTGGACAGGTACAGAGCTACTTCCAATATGTTCTGTTGATTAAAGTGAGCCAGAGATTAACCAGGTACAATACAGAAGAGAAGGGATAGACTACAAAAGGCACGATTCCTGGGAGCTATGTTTCATTGGGAGCTATCTTAGAAAACCAGATGCCATACCAGATAAATGGGTGAGGTTGGGGGTGGTGGTGGTGGAAAGGAAGCTGAAAATATATTCTAGTAAATACCTTTAATAATGAACCATGGAGTTGACGTTAAATAGAGAATACAAGGTTAGGGGAATGGTCAGTGTACAGGTGGTAGAATCCTCATGGAGTTAAAAGATTCTTATTGAGATTTGAGAGAGAATGGACTGGAAAGATGGGAGGTAGCATGTGGAGAGTAAGGAGCTTGAAAGTGGATTATGGAGGAGTTGTAGTTATTGGTGATGTCAAGGTCTAAGGCAGCGGTTCTCATCTCTGGCTACATATTGCCATCACGTCAAGAGCTTTTAAAAATTACCAATGTCTGAAGGTTGAATAGTATATATGTAGGTATCACATCTTCTTTATTCATTCGTTTATTGACAGGCACTTAAGTTGTGTCTATATCTTGGCTATCACGAATAATGCAGTAATAAACATGAGAGTGCACAAGAAAAAAGAAAATTCTTCCATTTGAAACAACATGGATGGACATTAAGATAAGTGAGATAGGTCAGACAGAGAAAGGCAAATACTCTATGATATCTCTTATATCTGGAACCTAAAATAATGGAAATAATCAAAGCAGTGAGTAAGATGGTTGTTACCAGGGACTGGGGGGTGAGGAAAGGAAAGAGATGCTATTTAAGGCTACATACTTGCAACTACCAGATAAATAAGTCCTAGAGCTTTCATACATAATACAGTGGTTACGGACATCAAAACTGTGTTATAAACATTGAACTTACTAAAAACTATGTCTTACTTGTTCCCAACACTAGAATACATTATAATTATCTGTTGAGGTGTGTTGGCTTATGATACAACGGCAATTATATTGTAATATAAATGTATACAATCAATATGCTGTACATCTTAAACTTATACCATGCTGCATGTCAAATATAAATCAATAAAAAATAATTGTAAAAAAATTACCAATGTCTGGGTCTCTCCCACACTAATGAAATCAGTGCATCTGTGGTGAATTGGAAGCATTCTTATTTCCTTTTTAAAAAACTTACCAGGTAATTCTAGCATCCATTTAGGGCTGTGGACCACTTAAGGAGTGCCTACCATATTATCTACCCTAAATCTTTACTCACAATACCTCACTTTGTACTCAATAATTCCTTGAAATACATGCTATTATCTCCATTTTGCAGACGAGAGAACTGAGGCTCAGAGACGTTAACCAGGTCCCCAAAGTCATATTCTTAACCTTCTAGTTATTTGAAGGTAGTGCTATACATAGGGCCATTACAGTAGTTTTCCGTTTTGTTCCTTTCCTTTTTTATTTTTTGCCATGGATCTTTTTTGTTCAAATAAAAATTTAACCAGTTTTTCAATGTGTAAAACAGATAAAAGCAAGGCTTTTATATTTTTCTGAGGGAATGCAGAATGGGGCAAAGTACCCGTTTTTCTCTCTGCAGTGCGTGTGTTGGTGGCCTCAGAGGATGTTCCTCAGGATGGAATTTGAACATTCACCCCAACCCCAGTGGAGTGGGAGGACCCTGCCCTGGAAGCCAGAAGATTTGTACTGAAGATCTGGTTCTACTGGCAATTAAATTCAGCACGACAGTTACGCTCTCTTTCCTCTGGTGAAATGGGGATAATAACACTTGCCCATTCCAACTTCCGGGTGGTTGTTAGGATCAAATGACACAATAGACACAAAAGTGCTTTACAAATGGTAAAAATTAGTATAAACATGTAAAATGTCTCATTGCACTTATATGTCAATATATAATCAATATGTGAATATTTATTGATGTAGACAGACATTTATAACCTAGAAAACAGACAAACAAAAGTGCCCATTTAAAAAAGTTTTTGTGACTCTAGTAGTTTTGAGATAGAATACACCTAACGTTGAGATAGAATATCTTATAAGCAGGACACTGCCAATTTCACTAACCATCTAATGTTAGCAAGGTGACCTATCATTAGGTGCTTTATCCTACAGGTACCTCAAGACAAGTCTATGGGAGAAAAAAGGGAAAATATCTAGAGTATAAAGGTAAATTGTGTGCAATAAGGATAAATTCCATGAGCTCATGGGAAAAGATCACTCGAATTAATTGGCATTGCCATCAATCACAGGCTGTTGACTGTTCTAAGAACAGGGTTGTAAATCCCATGGAATGAAAAGCAGGGCTGCAAAGTCTCAATCCATTTTACCCTGCTGTTAAGAAAGGAAATGAGCAGCACTGTTCAAATGTTGTATTTCCACTTGCCAAATGCAACAATTAGACCCACGCGTTCATGAATTAACCTGCGAAGTGAATAAACGTTCTCTTCAACAGTTTCATGTCATTGGTTCAAATGGTGTCACGTTTCTTACACAAAGAACTTAAGGAGCATAAACCCATTAGGGAAAGTGGGGGGATTTATTGTCCTCCCAGGCTGTGCTTTCAAACAGACCTCAACTGTACTCGAACAAAAAATGGCCTTGTGTGTAAGGATCGTCAGCTGCAGCTTTGCAATGGGCATTGTAAGAAACCAACAAGCTGGACATGTATTTATTCCACCTCCTCACAGGGCGAACTGTGCTGCTTTGTGTTGGTGTCTCACCTAAGGCCTAGTCGTTGGCTCCCAGGAGATTAGTAGAAAAAGACGTGTGCCCCAGGTCAGCCATTACCATTTCATTCTTATTTATTTTTCCAGTGACATCTGTACTTTCTTCATGTCTACAACTGGGGCAGAAATAAAATCTGTAAGCTAACACACCGTTTCTGTTGGCCAGCTCGGAACCTTCCTGAAAACACCACTGACCAGTTGTATCATTTCCCCCAAATGCGCCAACTTCTTTCTGCTTTTCCTCTAGGGGCTAAAAAGAAAGGCGCTCTACCTTTTCCAAAAACATCAACAGCTCAGTGGAAAGCTGTTTATCTTTCTCCTGAAGCACATTAATGCTACCAACCAACCACAGCAGCTTTTCAGACTCAGGATGCAAGACTAGCAGGAGCCAGCCACAGCGCCCAGGCAGGAATAACACAGGCTTTTTCACCTCGGGCTGTTTGTGAGAAAGGATTTTCCTTTTTTCTTTTAGGGCCTCTTTTCCCATTCACGGATATCCACCCCTAACCCTACTTCAGGGAGAATGAAAAGGGCCCAGGAACACTTCAAAGTTGCGCTATTGGAATGTTAACAACACTTACTTGTAGAACAAGCGTTGGCTACAGCAAGATAAGGCTTTTCACATCAATCTATATCCATATTCTTTTACAGCCCCCTTGACTGGGAGATTATTTCTAAACATTTAAAAATATATAAGTTAATTACATATACAAAAATTAATTGTTTTTCTTATCAATGTTCTGGAATATTCGGGCTTTAGCTAGAAAACTTTGTGCCCGCTGCCAGAAAAGTTGAGCTTTCCCGCAGGAGTTCACTTTTATCTCCAGGAAATAACTTACCTCTTTTTTTAGCAGCTGCCTCTTGCACGCCTCCTACTGGGGATGTGCCTGCACCCAAGGTACATGCCCTTGGCCGGAATCGAACCTGGGACCTTTCAGTCCGCAGGCCTATGCTCTGTCCACTGAGCCAAACCGGTTTCGGCAACTTACCTCTTAAGATCTTTAGGTGGCTCCACAATTAGGAGTGCTGAATTAATAAAGGTGAGTCTCACAATGTGGATCATGGTAGTACCAAGCAAAGGTACTCATGGTTATTCCAGAAAAGCAAGTCCTAGGCCAATGATGGCGAACCTATGACACGTGTGTCAGAGGTGACGCGTGAACTCATTTTTTTGGTTGATTTTTCTTTGTTAAATGGCATTTAAATATATAAAATAAATATCAAAAATATAAATCTTTGTTTTACTATGGTTGCAAAAATAAAAAAATTTCTATATGTGACATGGCACCAGAGTTAAGTTAGGGTTTTTCAAAATGCTGACACGCCGAGCTCAAAAGGTTTGCCATCACTCTCCTAGGCAGTGCTTTTCACAGCAGCTCAACCTTTATGAATCCACTCCATCCATTCTCACCTCTGCATCTACCACAATTCCTGTTGCCTTCCTTTATTTTGTTTCAATATTCTTGGATCCTTTCCTCTATCTTAATTCCTAGGATTGTGTTTTCCAACAGTTCCAGTACTAGACAACAGTTTTTCATTAAAGTTTTGAAAGGCATTCAGAAAACTCACAGACTCTTAAACTAGCAAGTTGCTAAAAGTCAGATTAATTAGAGAAGGCATTTGATCTTTCCAAGGATCCGCGACTAATTTTTGCCAGGTCTATTGGAAAAGCCCAGATTTCTGGTCTATGTCAATCCACTGCTTTTTCCATTATACTAATCCAATCTATAAGATAATTTGTGGGCATAAAACTGCAGTTTTTCTCTATAAATACAGAGTTTTCTCCTACTTACAGCTCTCCACTCTCTGGACTCCTAGTCTCCTAAGGGAAGGAACGATAACTCATTCATTTTTATTTTCATACACAGCTTCTCACATAGTGCCTCATACATACTGTGTGCTCCAAAACATTGTGCATCATTCCCATTTACTTTTTACTTCTCTAACTGGCTCAAGCATGTCTCCCAATTTGATTCAAGCTCTTCAAGAATGTAAACTAAACCCTATTATTTTGAAGATACTACAGTGCCCAGGAGCATTTAGCACATGTAGGTGTGGCTTTTTTTTTTTTTTTCAATTGAAAGCATAGAGCAATGTCATAGAATGACATCAACTCAATTTTCCGAAGAAGTACTGTAGGAGGCTGAAAATGGCATCCCGAAAATGTCCATGTCCTCATCCCTGGAACCGTATATAAGGCACGTTGCCTTATATAACAAAGGAACTTTGAAGTGTGATTAAGCTAAGGATCTTGATTTGGAAGATGATCTTGGTTTATCCAGGTAGGCCCACTTGAATCATAACAGTCCTTATAAGAGGGATGCAAGAGGAGTCAGCACTGGAGGAGAAGGTGATGTGATGACGAAAGCAGGGAGAGGAGTGACGTGTTTTGACAATAGAAGAAGAGGACATACCTAAGCAATAGAGGTGGCCACTAGATGATGAAAAAGGCAAGGGGACAGTTTTTCCTTCAGCGCCCCCAGAAGGTACCAGGCTTTCCAACACCTTGAGGTTAGCCTAGTAAAATGATTTTGCACTCCTGACCTCCAGAACTCTAAGAGAATAAATTTGTGTTGTTTTAAGCCTCAAAATTTGTGGTACTTTGTTAGAGCAGAATCATAGGAGACGGAGGGTAATGTCTGCAAACTGAAAAAAGTAAAACATACAACCACATAGTTGACAAATGCATTGAAAAATAGAATTAGAAGGGACTTTGAGAAGTTGTCCTTTCTGATCACCTGACCTGAGGTAAAGGACAGTCTGGAAGCTAGATGGTGGGTGTTTGCCATGATACTTTTAAAGGTCTCTAAGAACAACAACTACATTTTATTTCATTTATTTTTCAGATTGGTAGACAACAAAATTCTGTTTGCCTTTCACTCATTTGAAACACATATATGTAATTTTATTTTTGTTTCTTTTTTTCCCCATAGGAGAAAAAAAGGCCAAGCTGTATGACTAGCTGGCAAACAACTTCACTGGCATGCTAATACAGATTTAAATCTGGAGATACGTGTACTAGCAACCAAGCAAAACAATCCAATAAACAGGTGGTTTGGGAGATGAAATATCTAGTTTTCTTTAAGCCAATTCACTTCTGCTGTGGTCTAGCCCTGACCTCAACTCTACTTTTTAATCCCACAATTTGGTGTGTGTGTGTGTGTGTGTGTGTGTGTGTGTGTGTGTCTGAACTAAGCTTACCCTTGGCTTATGAAACATGTGAATTGGAAAGCTGTTCTCAAAATGAGCTCCCTCCTGGAGGATTTCCCAAAGCTCAGCCTGCTTTAATTACTTACCCAAGAAGTTTTCAATGAACTGTTTTGAACCTGGCATTCACAATGCACTTGCCTTGTACTGAGCGATAGCTTTATGACAGGAAGCTTTGTTAGCTGGACCACCCGGGGAATGCAGCTTGAATGGAACATGGCCGCCTGTCAACTTAAGAATGCGGGCTTTTCTGGACATATCACACCTGTGTTCCCTTAGCTGCCCCTAGCTTCTGTTCATTTCCCATGTAATTCAAGGTGTTGAACTTAATCTATAGAACTTTGCATCAATAGCCTCATTTTGGGGTCCTTCTCAGGCCCTGGCTGTGCTAGAAACCTCTTCCCATGTAGCCTAAAGGTGCTCAAAGGCTGTGCGGATTATGCGTTAAATGATATCTGAGATATGATGAGACTGTGCTTATGCAACAGATCCAAATAATTAGAGAGTGAAGTCTTCAGTTTAGGGCTATTCCTTAAATATCCCATTTCCATTTGACTGAATTTATTATCTTAACTATCAAAAGCAAAATCAAAGTATTATTTAGGTTAAAAGAACCAAACAAAATTGAACACCTCTGGATATTCCTATAATTTCTATCCATGTGGTTAGTGTTCAAACAAATCAGTAGTCTTAGCTTGCCTCGCCACACTGCATCCTTCTTTTGGCAATACATTCTTTTTGGGGTTAGAACCCACTCCTTCTCTAGTTTCCTACTATTTATTAGAATAACTTTGGCTAACAGTAGAGCACATTAGCCAAATTAAAATGTTATTCCTCTCCTCTCCGTGATTGGTTCAGGGATGGTTCATGATCTGAGATGGACCAATCAGAGTAAATTTTGGACTTTCTCTAGGAATTTTGGGGAAAAGATGTTTGCTCCTTTAGAGAGATTTAAACCTGGACTAATGTGATTCTTCAACGTGCTACCAGTCATTTGCAGCCATGTGTAACTTAAGGATGAAGCCAACACTGAGAAATAAAGCCTAGAACTGGAGAATAAAAAAGTAGTTCCTAGAATCATTCTATCCTGAACCAATCAAGATGTTCCTGAATGTTTTAGTTACATAAAACACTGAATTCCCTATTGCTCTAGTGCTTTTGAGTTGGGAGTTTGTCACTGGCAACTGAAGGAATAATACTTGTTATGATGTAACATTGAATGATGCTGAAAGTTCAGATATTGTTCAAATCCAGTGGTTTAATGATGGCTATGAAGTCTTGTTCTTCATATGTACCTGTATTGATTGAGCACCGAGTACTTAAATTATTTTCTAGAACTCTCTCAGAAATTAGGGAGGTCAGACCTTTGCTACTATCAACATATCTAAAAATATAAAAACCATTTATTTGTCCTTGTAAACCTTTTCCTTATCCATATGTAAATACATAGTTGGCCTCTGTGGGGAAAATGGTTAAAATATTTGATCCTGTTTGTTTAATTTAGCAGCTCCCATTTCTTCATCAGGAATATTAGATATGAAAGTATTAGATGCATTTCTGTTGCAAAATTACAATTGTGAAAAAAGTAAGAATACACTTACATTTATCCATCCTGTCAGAATTACCATATAATACTTAGACAAATGGTGAATTTTTAGAATAGAGTGTCCTAATTATTGTTTCCTACTATTTATTAGAATAACTTTAGCTTTTAGCAACTGTGATGTGACTTGAACGTTTTTGCATTTTCCTTGTAAGGATATGAAACTTTTAAGTTTCTCTTTAATTGAGAGGTTTATTTTGCCTCCCTTCCAAAGATGGATAGCAATAAACCTTTCAAATAAATCTGCAATATTGTTGCAACATTATTTCATTGAAACAGATATGATGTATTAGATTACAAATTTTTAGTATATCGGATGACTTAATCAAATGAGAGAGGACAAATGATAGTATAGATAAATTATTTTTAGATATTATTATATTGTTAACAAATTCTAAAAATTAAGATGCTAACGAGAACATTATTTTACTTGAAATTTTATTTCCTGTTTTTGTCCAGCTCCTACGCAGCATCCTGCCTTTTCTTTGTTCCCCATCTTCTTTGATATTTCTTTCTACTCCATTAATTTATTTGGAACATAAGAACTTGACATTTTTTATAGGTAAAAAGTAGTTAAACTTTTCAATATTTTCAACCTAATAACTTTACTTTTTAAAGGAAATTTCATAGTTTTTAATTTCAACATTCAGGTTCTTCTTCCTGCCATAATCTTTATAAATGGATTTTTATTTTTATCTGTATCCTGATGAGAGTCTCTCTTTTTAGGACAAAACCAAACCAAACCGAAACATAAAAATCTAACAAACTAGTTGTCTAAACTCAGATATACCAACTAAACTGTTATGGGTTGAACTGTGCTCTGTCTTATCCCCCTTTGCCCCTCTCACCTCAAAGATACGTTGAAGTCCTAATCGCTAGTACTTCAGGATGTGAATTGGGAAATAGGTTCTTTGCTGTGAGCATCAAATTAAAATGAGGTTGAGTGGGCCCTAATCCAATATGACTGGTGTCTTTCTGAAAATGGGAAAATTGGACATGAGATCAGCAAGGATGAAAGACTATGTGAAGACACATAAGAAGACTATGTGGCTGGAGTGATGCATCTAGAAACTAAAAAAAAAAAAAAAAAAAAAAAAAAGCCAAGGACTGGCAAGCACCAGAAGCTAGAATAGGCAAGGAAAGATTCTCCTTCAGCGTGTCATACAGAACATGGCATAGAGGCCACCTGGATTTCAGCTCCCAGAATTGCAAGACAATATATTTCTGTTGTTTTAGGCCACCTCGTTTTTGATATTTTGGTACAGCAGCCCAAGGAAATGAGTACAGAACTATAGGCATATGGATCTTGCAATGGTTCACCAGCTCTCAAATGAAAGACTGCTATTATTAACAACTCTGTTTCTGTCTCCAGAATTTGGAGGAGAAATAGATGAATAGTAAAGTCTCTCTTGTCCAGCCCCTGTGATAAAATTTCTTTGTAAGAGTACTTGAAAAAATATGGACCAGAGTTCTAATGATGATTCCTTTTTGAAACTCTATTCACAGTTATAATAAGTGCCCTATAAAAATACAAGACTGGTTTTATAGAACAATTTTATCCCAATATATATTTAAATGGTTCTTAGTATATAAGATATGTTAGTAATAAAAAAAATCATTTTAAAGAATCCCTCACATCACAATAGACATAGAGCCTAGTTTTGTGGTTACAAAAATGTATCAAACTTTATGTTTTGGTAAAAATTAAGAGAGATGTCATTATAACTATACTAATGGCTGAAATTTTCATATTAGGCAAATGTCTGCAACTACTGAAACGATACGTGCCTAGTCCAAAACCTCAGCAAAAAGAAATTTTAGATGGTTTCAAAATAATAACTACCGTGACATTTTAAAGGGGGATTTGGCATATTTTTGAGGTCAATATGACTGGACACACAGTATGCCACTCTTTTCTTTCTTCTTACTTTTAGTATAACTCTAAAGAAGACAATAATATGGGTACAGACACAAAACAGTTTCCTAACTCTTTCCTTTAAAACATTCACATTATTTTTAAATTAATACTACTGTTATCATTTTGCTATTCTTCCCAAGTATAGTGCAAAAATACATCAATAAAAATTTAAATAGAAAATGTCATCTGGGGACTAGGTAATAGTGGCTATTAAAAAAATAGATATAAAGAGTACAGGACAGTTAGCCCAAATTCTAGAATTGGAAACTTGACCTTAACCAAGTATAACTGATATTTTTAGATAAATTTATTTATGGAGACACAACTTGCCCTTCTATACTGTACTTTCATTGGTAACTTATTTCAATTAATTCTGTATTTTTTCTTGCATGTTTGAATTGATTTGCTAAGAGTTACCTACCAACAAAAAGTATAGCTTAAACTCAAAATTCTCAATTCGTGGGATTTTTTCAGAATCAACTTTTATTTTCTTTCAAGATTTTACACAAGTTGCATAAAAAGAGAGATAAATTATCTGATTAATTTTAATGAAATATGGATATGCATTTTTAAATACATAGAAAAAAGATATATTCTTTTTTGTTTTTAACCTGATTATATTTTTTCTTTAAAAAGATGTCTCAAGGGCCAAATACATTTATAAAATGCATTTAAAAATTGTATATGTGAAAAGTCAATTTCTTTAAAAACTGTCACTAATTTCACCCTGGTTTATAAGTAGAAAAAAGTTATCAATTATTAAAAAATAGTTATACTTCTAAGGTTATACTATTTCACTCAGCATATTTAGACAGTGTGAAAATCCATGAGAAAAATGGAAAGTTATTTGAAAATGCATATGAGGTTAAACAGTGATTAGGAAGGAATTAAGTGTAAAGAAGACAACAAAAAGAAAATGTTTGCATGGTTTCATTATCTTAGCATCATTCACCTATTTTGCAAATTTTCACAGTTATTTTAAACATCTCAGGCCAACTAGTTCTTCAGTCATTATCATTCACTATCAGTTAGCCCTTGATTCTAGCAGCGTGCTAAGGCAGTCACATGAGATTGAGCTAAATGCATACCAGAAGGCATAGTAATTTAAAATGCATTCCACAATCAATTAGAAATTAATTTGGGTTATCGTTGGAGGTAGAAACGTCATCACAGGCAGTTGAGAATTGACTGTGCACATGTACTCATATCCTTGTGTTGTTGTACATGTTGATACGATTCCATGAAAGGAGGGGAACATCCTCAAATTATCTGGCTGCTTCTGTTTTATTTTCTGGTTGGACCGGCAACTGACATCACAAGTGACAGTAAAGGGGAGATGATAGTATTTCATGAAGTCTAGGCCTGCCAGCTAACCTGCAGTGCAGCATTCACTCCAGTGTTTGGCTCACCTCCAAAACCCCACTCATGAGCTGACCTTGTTATTTTCACCTGCATGTCTCAACTACATTGAGCTGAAAATGTGAGTATCAACCGAATGGAGGTACAGATTTTTCTATTTCTGCTTTCCCTTTCTCCTCCCTCTTTTCCTGTTCCTCCTTCTTTTCTTTCGGTTTCCTTTCTGTATACACGTGCATTATAATTTTCTTTGGATTATCCAGGCTCCATGCTAGACCTGGACTAGCCTGAGAAATCCTAAATCATTAGAACAGAGGGAGTCTAAGTGGCCTCCTTTTCTTTCTGGGCTGCTTGCCTTCTTGACAAAGCAGAACAAACTCTTTTTTCTGAGGGCGTGCTCATCCTTCTTTAAATCGGCTTGCAAATTTGCTTTTTTCTAGAAATTCGTGTATCTGACTCTTTGACACCCAAATGTCAGATGTGAATTTCATTTTTACTTTCACTTTGCTATACATATTTTTTTTGAAAGCTTTCCCCTTTCCTTCCTTTTTAAGATTGGATGTGTCAAATATGCCCCGACTGCTTCAGCACTGCCTATCTGTCTGGTGAAGGCATGCTGGAAAATTTACATTTAAACAGCACCTCTGCACGTTTTAATGATGTGGTGCTGAAAGGCAGCTGGCTCAAGTCCAAGTCTGGTGTTTCACTGCTCAGGCAGGAAGGTCAGTGTAGTCCTGAGGGGAAGGAAAAAAAATACTGTGCTCTGTATATCCTGCAAGGGGAACATTACAAATTCAGATGTAATATTTAAAATACTTCCTTCTTAATTTCAAAGTAACTGCTGTTAGTAGCCAGCGAACTCCCAATGGTCGAAATTATTAGCCTGAGACATTTTGCTTTAGTTTAGACAAAAGCCTCTAAGTGGCCTACTTTCATTTTCATCTGCTTGAACAGTTTGTGGTTGTAATATTTAAAATAACCTTTTATATGATCTTGGTAAGCGGGTAAAGGAGTTCAAAAAACAACAAAAACCACCAAACCTCAATTTTTTAAACCTTTTTCCTGAAGGCCTCTGCCTAATTGTTCCAATAAAGACATGAAAACTTATATCAATTATATAAGTTTCTCATAGTCTCAGAAAGCCAAGCAAAATGCCGGCGAGTTCTGTAGTATTTCTTAGATTAGCTACTTGTCATGCTTTTCGTGAATTTTAAAAATAGTTAAGCCTGTGTGAGGTGGAAAGAACAGGAGGTGTGACCTATCAGCTCAGAAGGAAAATCTTAGTGACATAGGACTGCATGCGAACTGCCAAGGGGATTGCTTACAGATGATGTGTGATCTCTAGTGATTCCTGAAACTCCCCTCAGACGATTAACTGGTTGGGAGGTGAAGGCTAGGACAGACAGATTGCCAGAACTACTTTTCTTCACAACTTAACTTATTTGTCAAATAAAATCTATGGGAAAGCTGACGCCATAAGAGAAGTTAGATAGCATCACCATGGTGTTATCACTTGCTATCCTTGAACTTTGGAGACTTAACGATCTGCAAATACGTAGGTTTTAAACAAACAAACCCTTCTTCAAACGAAATGAAGGACTGGAGGGTTTAGTTTATAACCATCACACACGTAAGTAAAAATTCCACATTCCTGACTTAATTTTGATAACAACAGAATGTGCTGAATAAGCCTCCAAGTCCTAAAATTAAACACTTTTTTCTATTTTCCACTGCTTACTCTATTGAAAACAAGGATGGCTATCGCTTTTGGACTTTTGAGCATAAACCATGTTGTTAAATGCACCCTGAAGCAAGCTGGCTAATGGAGTCAGTCACCTCAGAAGCTGCTCAAGGGCAGCATGTAAGTTATGTTGAGGTTTAAAGAAGTTCCTTATGCCATCACAGTGCAAAACGCAATAGGAAACTTCTCATTACTCTCTGTCCAAAGAATGCCCATAAAGAAAAGCTACCCTCTGCTTTGTGATATACTAGAATATTTCGATATTTTTGCTAGGCTTCTCCAAGAACAGAGTTTTATGAAGTCTGAGATCACTCTGAGAAGAGTCCATAAGAATGTGACTGGATCTTGTCTATGTGTAGATTCCTGGATTCTGATGTTGCTTATTCTGCTTGTGGGTTATGGACCTCTTTGAGAATCAGTAAAAGCTATAAAATCCAGAAAAATGTGCACACGACACACAAGCACACACACAGGCACACACGCAAGTCGCACGTTCTGTTAGGGAGTTCCATGAAGTCTCTGAAGTTTGTCCATGGACCCCTGTTGCACACACACTACACTTTGCCAGATTGATGAATTCATCTCGGGTTTTTATAACCTTTCCAGGCCCACTGCGTTTTACTGGTATTTTTCAGCAAGGGAGCCAAGACTCTAAACATCCACTAAGATAAAGAAAAGAAAGAGAGACTCCTTGAAATGAAGAGGTAACCAAAAGAAACAAACTAAAACCGCACCAACGCCAAAGATTCAGTTCCTTCAGGAAACTCTCTATACTTGATCACTTTTCCAGGTGTCAATATTTAATTCTTAATGGATGGGGTTCGTCTCCTTTCCTTCCCTTTGCTGCCTCTACCTGCTCTTCTATCTCCCTCTCACGGACCCCGACACTGACGAGGACACAAACACATTCTTTTTTTTTTTTTTAAATATATTTTACCGATTTTTTACAGGGAGGGAGAGAGACAGAGAGTTAGAAACATCGATGAGAGAAACATAGATCAGCTGCCTCCTGCACAACTCCCACCGGGGATGTGCACGCAACCCAGGTACATGCCCTTGACCGGAATCGAACCTGGGACCCTTCAGTCCGCAGGCCGTCTCTCTATTCACTGAGCCAAACCGGTTTCGGCACAAACACATTCTTATCTGTTCTGTTCCGAACCAGTGTGACACAATCGCAACTGCATGCTCATTTAACTTGTGAAACCAGGCCTCTTTCCTCCAGTGTATGCAATTTTGTCTCAGTGTATCTTCCCCTTTCTTCTGAAAAGACGTCTTCGAGAAGAATAAGTTCTGAACTCAAGAAATATTTTCCTTTCTCAAATTAGCTAGATAGAATGCATTGACTCATTTCAAATGTCAGAGACATGTTTTCATCAGTGCCAGTTTGCCCTGTACCCCGTAAACAAGTAAGTATGAGCTACTTTCACACCTCTCTCCCCTCTCGGCACCTGGTCCTTAGCTCAACAACCAGGAAGAGCAGCCTCTGTGAGATCCTATGGACCCTGACCTGAGGGAAGATGGGTAGTTGTCTCCCATTTAGTTTCTCTTTAAGTGCAGTTTTCCAGTTCTCCACTAGTTGGGGCTCTATACAAAGGAAAGAAAACGAAGGCGCTCCAGAATTATTTACTAACAACACACATTGTATATGGTATCTCTAACCCATATTCTGGGTCTCTGGGAATAAGCTTGCTAACTTTATTTTTGTCCCAATATGCAGATCATGAGTTTGTATTCTATTGTGGGATTAGTTGTGTTTGCTTTGCTTGGTTAGGAAAGTCTGAACCCAGTGTACTGCTTTGGGTATGATTTGGAGAGATCCAGCTCACTCAATGCATAGTTATTATAAAATATGAAATTATAAAATGCATCAGTGAAACATTGGGTACATAAGTAGCAAGACTATCTTCTTTGTAAATTTTTTTTCTAGGGTGAGACAGTAACCACTCATCTGTTAAACTCCATGGCACAGAGTCCTGCATGAACAGACCCCTAAAGATAGTGGTTTGATTTCTGTCTCCTCCTGAAGACCAGAATTTAGAAAAGATTATCTAATATCACTTCTCTTGGAAAACCGTTGGGAAAGTGTTCTATGTCTCTCTCTCCCTCTCTCTCTCTCTCTCTCTCTCTCTCTCTCCCCCTCTCTCCCTCCCTCCCTCCCTCCCTCCCAGCTTTACTTACTCCAGGTCAGGTTGAAAGATTACTTTGGATAGTCACAAATAATCAAGATCTCCTAGCACCCTGCTTACACTTGCCTGTTTTGTTTGAGGTTTGTTTATCCCATCTCTCTCCACCTCCCCGGAGATCCTTTGGCAAATCTAATAAACAATGCCTTTTTCTTGCTCAAGGCAGAAAGTCCAAGCGAATACAATGGGAGGCCAGACTTGGCTGAAATGCAGGCTGCAGGTGTTCTCCACATTGTGGTCATCTAAACCAGATGTGGGGAGTTGAAGCACCTGCTTCCCTTCTCTGTCTCCACTCCGGGGACTACCACTCTCGGGTAGGCTAGGCCAGAGAACCATGCCGGAGAAAATGAGGTACACACGACAGCATCCTTCTGACAGATAAAACGAGTTGCCTTATAAACAGTTTCACAAAGTTCTCCTTCAAGTCCCCATATGCATACAGGTTGATTTTCTGCTCTTTCTCTTCCTTTCCTGATCTGATACCACTATCCACTACACACACACACACACACACACACACACACACACACACACACACATGACATCATAGTCTACTAGAAGCAGACACTCAGAGGCAACTTTATTTTTCTCTGGATTATGTTATCTAGAAAGACAAGACTGGCCATGGACAAGAGGGTGATGATTTTTATGGTTCTGATAACCATGAGGACGCCAAAAGCCTTGCACAGCCTCAGACTTTATGAACATTTCTATAGGTGCCATAAATTTCTGAGCAATCCAGGAAAAAACATTAAATCTTCTATCTTGAATGTTGAACAATAAATAAGAGATCAGGGAGAAATTGGTCCCTGTGGGCACTAGCAGCCAGAGAAGTTGGTTCTGGTATTTTTATTAAGAAGATTCTAAATTATATCATTTAAGTTCAAAATGTTGGTAATAACCTGACTGCAGACATATGCATGTGTATTAAAACCCTTAAGAGGAAACCTGTATGAGTCAACTTCTGTCCTGCTGTTAGTATTTCTAATTTCAGTGTTACTTGTGGTCACAAATGCTCCTCTAGAACAGAGTTAATACTTCACATTTAAACAGAGGGATGTGTTTTCCTGCATATCTCACAGTGTGTTCCTAACAGTCAACTGAGAAGGTTTTTGCCTTGAGAACTGAACCCTGAGCACTGCACTCTGAGGTGTTCATGCACACACCGACAGGGGCTAGGCCACCACGCGGAGGAGAGCCATGCACTGGCTCCGTGTCCTTCTCAACACCACTCTCCCCTCCATCCAAGAGAAACTTGCCTGTCTGTGATCTCACAGCTGAAGGAAGCCCCTACATTTGTTCCCTGTAGCTCTTAATACACGGACATGTTTTTGTTGTTGCTTGCCTTGACCACGTCTACGCTGGAAAGAATAATTTTTGAAATAAAGGATCTGGGGTAGGTTTGTGAGCTTGAGAAAACAAGAGGGGTGGTAGGGTGGAGTCCACTTGAAATGTGGGATATATGGTATTTGATGAAAATTCTTTGAAATTAACCAAAGGGTTCACAACATATTTCCAAACAGATAAACAAACAAACCACTTCTCTTCATCACACGTACAAAGCCTCATTAGAAGAGGCCCCCAGACATAACACAACCAGCGAAAGAGAGATACTCTGATCTGATGTTGTGCAGAGTTTGGAATTCACTTGGGCCTAGCTAACAGGGTGGAGGGGCTGGTTAGCTGGGGATGAATATAGAAATGGAGATTACAATTTAAGATAAACAATGCATCTTTTATTTAATACCCCCGGAACTCTTTTCATTTATCGGCAAGACTCTTTCTTTTGTGCCTCTTAATTTGTCCTTGAAGTTCTGTATCTAATCATTAGCTGAGCAACCAATAATTCTCTCTCAGTCCCCCACCCATTTTTACAACCAACTTTAATCTTTTGAGTCAGTAGAAAACATGCTTCCCCTATCATAACTGGTTTAACAAAAATTCTCTTTCAAGTTTAGATTGCTCAGATACAATGGCTTTCCTTCAGCTTCATGCTAGAGAAAGGAATTTACATTAGAAAAGAGATTTATGATAGCATTGAATTTCCATTTGAATATGGAGAGTTAATAACATGCATATGTTTTATTATTATTATTATTTTAAGGTTTAAGGTATGCTATAGGCAAGAGGAAAGCTGGAAACTACTGGGGCTGGCAGGGCTCAATGAATAATTCAATCTGGATTTCATTCACAAACAGCGGCTCGGTCGGAGGGAAAGGACTGTTCCTTTCCCCAGGTCGGAACTGGAGTAAGTGCCAGGATTTCCTGATTTGTTTACATTTCTCAAAAACTTTTTTCCCCTGGACTAGGACAGAATTAGACTTCCTTTTCCACTTTTGGCTTCTTCCAAGCTATTCTTGATCAAGGTATTCTCTCCCCTTTCCCTGCATTCTTCTTTGTTGAAGTCTCAGCTGGGTTCTTTTGTTTCACAAAAACACTGAGCGTCAATGAAAGATGTTGTCTGAAGAATAATGGTCATAATGTCAACAATAAGCCCACCATAGCTGGGTTTTCCTGGACATAGTCCGAACTGCCCAGGCTTTACATTTCAAGTTTTCTGTCTCTCTAAGGCTGGGAAAGGGCTCTGAGAGGCCAGAGTGTATTGTGTCAAGTGACTTTGTGATGTCTTTGTCCTCTAAAACAGTGGTTCTCAACCTTCCTACTGCCGCGACCCTTTAATACAGTTCCTCGTGTTGTGGTGACCCCGCAACCATAAAATTATTTTCATTGCTACTTCATAACTGTAATTTTGCTACTGTATGAATCGTAATGTAAATATCTGATATGCAGGATGTATTTTCATTGTTACAAATTGAACATAATTAAAGCATAGTGATTAATC
>NW_006300376.1:3544221-3549861 GCF_000327345.1 Myotis davidii | reverse complement strand
ATTGAAGCATAGCGATTAATCATAAAAACAATATGTAATTATATATGTGTTTTCCAATGGTCTTAGGCGACCCCTGTGAAAGGGTTGTTCCACCCCCAAAGGGGTCGCGACCCACAGGTTGAGAAACCACTGCTCTAAAAGGAGAAATGGAAAACACCTCCATTCATAAACTTGCCATTCAGGTGATGAGGCCATCATTCAGATGGTAAAATTTCTGCCAGACCTAAGCTTGGGATGTGAATGCTTCCCCTTCTGTGGCCAGGCTCTGGGACCTGTGGCTAAGGGCCTCTATGCCACCCTGTTCTTCTCACTGCCCAGTTTGGTTTCACTTTCACCATCTTGACCATCTCTAATTGTCACCAAGGCTTGTTTTGAAAATTTACTCCAAATTCATTTGTGTATAAATGTTTGGCAATCTAGGGATTAGCTTCTTCTCTTAACAGGGGAAATATAGGCTGCAGTCAATGGCCAATCTGCATGAGTAAAAGGCAACCAGATCTTGTTGGGTCCCCAAAAACAAGAATAAGTCTTAGAAACACAGAAGCCATTTGAGGGAAAAAAAGGCAGGTTTATGAAAGGAGAGGTATAACTCTTGTTCATTGACACTCCTATTTCTTTTTTTCCTTTTCTCTTGTTTCTGAGGCTAAAGGTCTCTTTTGATTTCACTAGTTAGGTCATCTCTGTTTTGAAACATGCCTGCCATTCTGGCCCTAGGATGATTGTGAAAATTGCCTTGGTGCAACTCTATCCTCTCTTCTTGGACATCTTTCTCCCCATCTTGGATTCCCTGGGGCAGTCCTTGTCATTTGTCCTTTTTGCTTCCCTAGAAATCAGACCCAACTTTTGATAGAGAATTAGATAACTCTACTTGCACTGGCATATGAGTCTAAATACTAGCACTTTCCCAGGGTATCATAAGAGAAGAAGAAACTTAAGGTAAAGGAATGAGTCTCTAATTGTGTGAATTTATATCAGTGGAGGCTCTTGAAGCAAAATGTTTTCCAAGTGCTCCTGAAATCACATCATATCTCGGTAGATTATGTTTAATATAGGGGTCAAGTCAGGCACACCTGTTTACTTATATCTCTATGTATGTGTGTGTAGATGTACCCACAAAGAGACGACATAATTTATCACCAAGACCCTGCTGCTGCGGTGCAGACTGATGAAGGACCAGGAGCTGTTTACGAACCATACGCTAAAAGAGGTAAGTTACAAATCAAGACAATATTTTGCTCTTCTAAAATGTCCTTTCACAGCAGCCCTCTACTCACTCAAACAACTGTGGGAGGGCCTACCTTTTACGAGGCCCGGACAGACTCCCTTCTATGACCTCCTGCAAAGTAAAACTGAGCAAATGTCCACATTTTCATTATAATCTAAACATACGTTAAATGCACTAGTGGACTAATGTGCAAAAAGAGAGTTTAAAGGAACTCTAGAACATTTAGGGACATCAAAAGAGTAAACTTGTTCTCTTTTCCTCCTATTTGTTTCAGAGAAATAAATAGGTGGCATATGCACCAATGTGCATAAGTGTTACCAAGGAAACTACCTTAAAAAAATCCCTACTTTGAGTTATTTTCTACAACAAGCACTGTGAACTGACCAGCTGACAGGTGTTAGTGAAGCACATATTCCACAATCATATACTTTCCTCACCAGAGTTTAGAGAAAGATATAAAATGAGTAATGGCATGAGGTCCAATGCAAAATCTATCTTCTAAGCGGGCAAAAAAACCCTCACAAACAAGTGTGTTGAGAAGGGGGGGAAAGCTGTATTTAGAATAATGTTAATAGAAAACCTAAAAATCACTGAAATCACATGAATAAAGGTGTAAATTAAATGGCATAATATCATACCTCTTATTTTTTAAACACTTTATTGAGGTATGCTTGACATATAAAAAGCTGAACATATTTAATGTTTACAACTCCATGAGTTTGGAGAACAATATAATACACATTGTATTTTATATATATGTCTGCAGATATCAGTATTTTGTCATATGTGTTGATGTAAAAAATGTCCAAACATATAGAGAATTTCTGTAAGAGTTTACTTGAGCCAAACTGGTAACCTGTGCCAGGAGCAAGATTTAGAATGCCCCAGAGAGTAACAGTTTTGCAGCTTCTTTCATGCATTTGAATTTAAAGAGGGAAGGTAAGGAAATTTACATGAATGTGGGGATAAAACCATAGGCCAGTTAAGGAGATTATGTACTCTGGAAGGTGTTTAGTGCTTATTGCAGAGGTATGTTAACACAGATGCACAAAGCTTGCTTAAGGCAAAGGTCAACCTTTTGCTAAAAAGTAATAGACCTGGGGCATGACTACTCACCATGACCTGCCCAGTTAGGAATTTATGATCAGATCACCCTGTGAGATTACTTTCCGTGGACCTCTTCTCCCTGATCCGTGTCCACATATGTTTCACACAACGTTGACTATTCTTAATTCCAGGTCTTCATTTCAAGAGAAGACCAGATGCAGGTGGCTTATCTGAAAGGGTTTTCCATACCTATATGAATACACGAATATTCTGTAGGACCCTCAGCTTTCTCTGGTTTTACTAAACAAGGCCATCTGGTTCATCTGGGGGACCCTTAGCAGTCCAGCTTGGGGTGCTCTGAGGCCAACCCAGTGGTTCTGTTGGTGATGAAACAGCACCAGGTGTTAGGTTCGTGGAGCCAGACAGGACTTTGGTTCAGTACTTGAGTTCTGGCTAAGAAAGAATTCAGAGCAAGACTCAGACTATAAGAGGAAGTTTACTTAGACAGTCACAGAGGTAGAAAAGTGAGCGGTGGAAGAAATGAGCGTGGGCTCAGGGAACAAGTTACAAAGGCAAAAGAACAAAACTTAGGAGAAAGAGAGAGGCAAGGAAAACGTGCTTGGGGGAAGGGGGTGGGGAAAAGCACGGGCCTGCTCCATGGAGAGAGCCTTACTAGTTTCTCAGTCTTGAGGGTGTTTATCTGGAGGGTGGGGGATCTCAGTGGATTATTCATTAACATCTAGGTGTGTCTTTTCAGGGTCCTGGTCTCCACGGATCGGTCTGCCCAGGGCAGGGATCATTAGTAAATGCAGCTGGTCCTTAGGTGAGCCATGGCATCACTTAACTGGTTTTGCTGCTTTTCTGGACCTGGAGCTGGAACACAACTGAGACCTAGATGTTATCCCCAGGGGTTAATGCTTAAGAGAGTGGTTGTGCAAGGGCCCGCATAGGAGTTGCATGAGGCTACTCTTCAGACCCTTGCTCCACCTCCAAGGGGGTTTACCTCATGAATAGTGACATGCCGGGCCAGGAAAGGTCAGGGGAGGGTCTGAATGCACCACCAGCGATGTAAAAGGTCAGGGGCTCTAAACCGAACGACCGGTGATAAGCTAGGGGAAGAAAGGTGACCCTGGCAGTGAGGTCCTTGTTTTCCCATTACTAGGCACCCGGGGCTTTCCGCCCTGGTGACCTTCTGTGCCTGGCCCGCCGTCCTTGCTCTGCTCATGTCTGTCTAACTGCCGACTACGTCCTTTTGGGCTTGTCTCCAGTGCTAGCCTAGAATTCTGGAGCCTGACAGTTCCAGTGCCCCAGGATGCTAGAGATGGGATGCATTTCTATGTAGCAAGGACACATACTGGTTTTGCCTTCCGATGGTCAGAAGCCTGAGCAGGCCAATGCACCGTGAATAGTTTGAGACTTGGTAGACTACATCGCCTTCGTTGCCTGTTACTCAAAGACTTTTCCTTTCATGTAAAATGTGTGCTTGTCTTTCTCTGGGATGTTGAGAGAGAGCAAAGGTCCACATTTTTTAGGTCCTGAATTCTGTCTTCTTACACATTCTTAATTCAATAGCTACAGAGCTACTGTATGTTGAATAATATGTAAAACTATGGTATTGTACAATATTTTCTTTTAATAATTGCCACACTGACATGACTTCAAATATGTACATGGTGGGCGACTTCAAATATGTACATGGTGGGCGAGTGGCCGAGACCAGATTCCGGTTGTATGCAAATGGCTTCATGTTTTTTAAAAGAATTATTTTGTGCTTAGTATCTGCCCTGTCTTCACCAGGGCTTGAGAGTTCCACCAAATTATCACTGGGTTCCCTTTGGCCCTCAGGGAGGTGCTGTAGACAAGTCTGCTGCTTCTAGTTTCCCAAAGGAGACTTAGAGGGACTTGCTACCTGAGTGCATGGATCCTGAGTAGTTTTAGTCAGGAAGAGACCAGCAGAGTCTCCAGGTACGGGGGCAGTAGTCAGCATGAGGGGAGAAGAGAGGGTAAACCAGAGTGAGTGAGCTGATCTAGGGAGCGTGTGCCACAGGCCTGGCCCAGTCTGCATTTTACTACTTCATGCTGCAGATGGAGTCGGTAGGGGGATGATCTGTGACCATAGGAGGTGGGCAGCAGGGTTCTAAGACCCACACTGCAGAAAACTGGAAAACAGTGTTGGTATGACCAGCATGAAGATTGGGCCTTTGTGACATATCTCCCCACTCCACACTTGGCAGATTGTGTAAAGGCCTCTATTCCACAGGAGAGAAAACTGTGGGACCCAGATAGGCCTCAGCATTTTTGAGCTGGCTAGAACTGCCTTCCTCATTTCCTTTACCCCTCCCCATCCAGCTCTGAAACCTCTCCCACCACATAAGCTTGACACAGTTAGCCCCCCTGGAGAGAAAGGGACCTTGGCTGGGACAAAGTCCACACCCACCTGTCCCACCCTCCTTGGACAATCTTGTTATCTCTCCTTGGAGTGTGATATAGTACCACATGACACTAAGATATGATAACCTGAACTCAATTACTTCGGGAATAACTATTGAGCAAAAAATGCTTGTTGGAATAGGTCTGTCGATTATAGCAACCAGGTGTTATCTTGGAAGAGGATGGAAAATAACCCAGAGCCAAGAGTTGTTTTGGATGGCTAAAATGGATTCAAAGATAGATGAACGGCTGCCCACGCCTTAAGAAAATCCTTAAAGATATGACAACAGTCAAGGTCGCACTTAGGAGCAGTTATCACCTACTTTTTGTTTTCTGCTTCATCAGCTCTATAATCCTGTAAGTTTCATTATTAGGATTTCCTGCTACACTTTTAGTTCTCAGTTACAGATTGACTAGGGACTGCCAGTATGTCTGGCCTACTGATGTTTGCTGGTAGATTATCCTTGTATAAATATTACTGTTCTGAGCTTTCATTTTTTTTTAAAGGTAATGAAGAATGACAATTCAAATAAAGTCCATGGCCTTATTGCTTGGGATGACCCAACAACTACAAACAAAACAGAAAGATGGCCTCATTTTAAATAAACATTCGTGTTTAAAATAAAATAACAAACAAACAAGTAAAAACCAAAACAAAACAACACCCCAAGGTTGAATTTACCAAACTGAGTTCAGACTTCACTCAAGCCGGGAGTGATGATTGACATCGGGATCAGGGATTCATTTTGTCTTTTCTTAATAGTGAATGGAACTCCATTTTTAAAGGCCTATGATTTATTGTCTAAAATTGGAACTGGGACAAATTCAAAGCAGGGTGAAAGGAAGTCTCCAAAACAATAGCATTGACATTCTCCCAGGGCTTTTGAATTGTGAGAATTCAGTGCACCTGAGTCACTATAACTGTGGCAAGGCCTAGG
>NW_006300376.1:3542150-3544181 GCF_000327345.1 Myotis davidii | reverse complement strand
TTCCTGGTGTATTTTTGAATCTCATTCTAAGGAGGTGGCTTCCTTTGGTGAAATGAACACGGATAGGAACTTTTTTCTATTTTGTTGAAAATATTCTACAATTTTCCAGGAATTAAGCAAGCCCTATTTATAAGGGAAAAGAAGAACGTGTTTCAGTCTTCAATCCAAAACTTCAGGGGCCCTTATTGAGCACTTACTGTATATGAGGTTCTAAGAATCATGCATTGCATACATTAGTTCATTTCACCTTCACAACAATCTTTTTTTTTCACAACAATCTTATGGATGTAGTACTATTCTTACTCCTATCTTACCGATAAAGAATCAGAGAGGTTAAAGGAACCTGACTAAAGTCACATGTCTAGCGAGTGGCAGTCCAGGATTTGAACCACTTGGTAATACTGTCTCCTAAGAAAAATAAATTGCCAGGTACTAAAGGCCTTGTAGGAACTGATTTGTGGTCCACAGAAGCCCAGCATGTGCAGTTTTTGAGATAGATCCTGGTATCATTCTGTTGCTGAATTATGAGACCAGATAGGTTGAATCTGCTATGTTCTTGCTACACAGCTAATATTCCCAATTTATTTAGTTTTAGTCCCAATCTACCTCTTTTTGAAAATGATTGAAGTAGCTTAGATGCACTTATTCTGGGCCTCTTCAGAGCTCCAGTCTCATTTTAACCACCTCCTAAGTATTACAGCTGAATTCAGGCCTTCATGCACCCCAAGTATCTACAAAGAACTTTCTGTCCCCACCTAAAGTAACTCTTCCTTTGGACTTCTCTCTTTCTGTAATGGTGTCCCTCAGTCACCCAGACTCTGAAGATCAGGATAAGTTTATTTTTCTTTCCTATACTGTCCTCTGCTCAACCCCTCCCCCCAACCCCCACCCTCGCTTCACCCCCCACATATAAACAATTAGTCATCAAGACCTGTAGATTATCTTTGCCATATCTGTCCCTACTCATCCTATGCAATGAACTGAATTTCTAAAGCTATATTTTGGAATAAATTTCCAACTAGTTTGCCCACACTCAGGCTCTCTGCCCTTGACATAGTCACCAAGTTAAAGTTGTGAGTCAACTTCTTCGACAAGAGTTTTCTGTGTTCTATGATGTGCCAGGAAGTGTTCTAAGCTGCAGATTCCTTACCTCTCTGCCTTGTTCTTGCTGTCCCTTCCACTTAGAATATCCATCTTCACTCTCTCCCCTTGGCCAATATTTCTGCTTCCAGCCCCAACAAGCTCTTTGTCTCTGCCAGGGGACAAAGTCTCAGGTTGTTCACATGCCTTACCTCTGACCTATGGCAGGGGGGATTTAAGGAGCTTTAGCTGACACACAAACTACGGTAGAAAATCCTTTATGATAAGTTAACTTGTCCACCTTCCCCAGTTACTGCTTTAATTCTTTGGAATGAAAGGACCTTAGTCCTCAGTCTTGGTAACCTCCTACTTCGTACATCTTACACAGTGATCCCTTAATAGAATCCCGCCTCTGTGAAACTCTAACTTCCCCAAAGACTTCGCAGTTCTGAGAGCCTGCCTGCCTCTTTGGAAGCTGAATACTGTGGTTCATTGATCCCACAGTCAAATACATGTTCGTTGAAGCTATCCTTTGAGCCCGAGCCTGGCCACACAATATATAACAAGAATGACAATTTCTTATTCTCATAGTTTTGCTTTTTCACTGAGGCAAGTGCTTAAGTAAAGAAGCAAGGTGATTTGGGCAGGGACAAAGACGATGAAGAAGACAAAGAGGGCTGCTGAAAGGGGAGGCAGGGGCTGGTTTCGGCAGGGTACTCAGGGGCAGCATCTCAGGTGAGACTCCAATGATGAGAAGGAGCCCGACACACATTAAACTGGGCACATGTTTCCAACAGAGGAAACTGCAGGGGAAAGATCCTGCTGGAGCCACCAGCCTGGCATCCTCCAGAAACAGGAGGGAGGCCAGTAGGTCAGACCAAAGGAGGGGCAGTGGTAAGAGAGGAAGGAGGCAAGGAGAACAGGGGCCTTGCCACTGTGTTTCTGAGATGG
>NW_006300376.1:3526693-3542124 GCF_000327345.1 Myotis davidii | reverse complement strand
CCCCCCCCCCCCCCCCCGCTCTGGCTAGATGCCTGGCTCTTCAGGTCTTCTGCACTGTTCCTCAGATGGATCCTACCTTAGCCCCTTCCACTCTGATTTGCCCTCTCAGCTCCATACCCCACTTCAATGGCAGGGTATAGTTAGAGACTCTTGGATTCCATTCACTGACCTACCTCATGGTCATTAAGTGGGCAATGCCTGGATGGCACCTCCAAGAGAGGTGGTGGCCATCTAAGTTCTAGCTGTCCTTCAAAGCCCAATTTCCATGCCAGTTTCTTTAGGATGTTTTCCTAAATGATCCCGGTTGGATAAAGATCTTTTCTCAATTGCCTGCCTTGGTCTGAGCCAGCATTCCTCAGATGCTAGTTTGTACTGTGGTCTCACCTTCCCTTCCAGATTGTGTGCCTTTGAAAGTAGGAACTGTGCTGGGTACAATTTTGTTCCACTCAGATTAAAAAGCACAGGGCTGTGCTCTCAGTAGCCATGTGAATGTATTTGTAGAATAAACTCTTTGTGATGGTATCTGGCTATTGTCATGAGAATTAAGAATATTTGTGAATCACCTAGGATGGTACTGACACATAGTAGGTTCTAAATAAATTATACTACCATTATTATTAGCATAGTCTTGTGACTTTGGTTATAACTATCTATGTTTAAGTGATGCTGCTGGACAGAACAATTTCTACAATCTCTTCTAGTTCTACCCTAGCTGGTTTGGCTCAGTGGATAGAGTGTTGACCTGCAGACTAAAGGGTCCCAGGTTTGATTCCAGTCAAGGGCACATGGATCCCCAGTAGGTTCCCCATTAGGGAGTGAGCAGGAGGCAGCCAATTAATGATTCTCTTTCATCATTGATATTTCTACCTTTCTGTTCCTCTCCTTTCCTCTCTGTAATCTATAAAAAGGTATTTTTTTAAAATAAAATAAAATCTCTCCTAGTTCTAAAACTTAATCATGTCTTGAATGAATACTCTGAAAAATATCAGAAGAACAGTCTTAGGTTATTAGGTAACTTTTTCCCCATGGGAAAGCTTGCAGGCATTGGAGATTCTTTTATGGCACTGGTGGTAATGAACAATGCATTATTTTCATTAATGCTGCAATTATGCATTTATTCTTAGTAATAATATTTTAGGCATTTTAAGTGTAGAAACAGCAGTAATACGTTTACCAAATGTGCACTTGCAATAGCAAACGTTGTCAAGATGTGGATAAACAGAAATTCTCATACACTTCTGATGGGTGACTACATCAGTACAGTCTCTTTGGAGAATGATTAGAAAACAGCTAGGAAAGTAAAACACGCACATACAGTATTATATGATCCAGCAATTCTGCCGCTAGAGAAAGCCTAGCATATGTGCACACAGAGGTTTATTCCAGCATATTCGTGGGAGATTTATTTATAACAAAGTTTGAAGCAACCCAAGTGTCTATGAACAGGAAGGAAAAATAAGTTGCGGTATGTCCATATACTACCATTAAGATAAGTGAGCTATAAATACAAATATCAACAAAGATAAATCTCGGAAACAATGTTCAGTGAAAAAACAAATTGTATAATCATAATAAACTGTAATACCTTTGATATAAAGTTAAAATATGTAATATATAGTATGGATATGAACATATAATGTAAGTGTGTAAGAACATGCATGGGAAACACTAAATTCAGAACAGTAGTTAACTCAAGGAAGGATGGCGGGAGGATCGTGGTATTAGGAGAAGGGAATATAAGGGGCTTCAACTGAGTATGGAATATCTTTTATTTTTCCCTTAAAAAGGATTTAAAAGACAGAGGGAATATATTAAGATCTGACAAAGATAGATGCATATTATCAGGCACTATTAGTCTATTTTGTGTATTATTATAATAATTAATAAGAAAAATATAAACATCAAAATATACCTGTAAATAGTTAGACTTGAAAGAAAATAGATAATTTAAACTATCAGTGAAGTGGCTATCTAAAGGTTAAGTCTGCATGCTTGTATGGTGCTCACATAAGAAAAGTACCTGGATTAAGATGATGCATTTTGAAAAGTGTTTCTTACTCTTGCATCCTGGAGGCATAATGCTTTATTTTCCTTTAGACAGATTTCATCTTACCAAATGCCCATTTAAATAGTTGTGTGTTGTTTTTTACTTTCATTTAAATATTTCGTGAGCTTATCATCCCATCTACACTGACCCAGAACGCATTTCGGTTAGTCTGGAGTCTTTTCTGTCAACAGCATGCTGCTTTCCCATTCAATAAAGACTTTATGAGGGGAAGGATAAATAATCATAATCTTCAGGCATTAGTTACTCTTGTATAAGAAATCAAGACACTCCTTAGAACATAGCAGAATTATTTACCTACTAAGTAATTGGATTTTTCCCTAGGGAGTAGGACATGACAGTATTCTTTTCCACAGTATGCAATTATCCTAGTTTGCAGAGCACTACAACAAACAAACTGACCTGATTGTTTAACCCAGAGTTTATAAAAACGCACAAGTTAGTTCTTTCTGGAGAAGGCAGCTGACCTCCCAGCACAATGTGAGATGGTTTCCCCTGTGCTGCCTGTCATCCCCCGTTCTCACCAAGACACTCACACCTTGACCCTCGCTTTTATTTTGATTGACACTTGTATTTCTCAAAGGCCAAAGTCAGATTTTAATATTCGGACCCGAATACTCATTGAATTCTCAATGATGGCAGGAAAAATGAGAGGATACAGGCCCAATTTTCAGCAATGTGGATAAAAGCAATCTTTATTCTTCTCTAATAGTGAGTCGGGCTTTGAGGTTCTCTCGTTCAACCAGATATAAAGCCAAGCCTTTGTAGTGTGTTTTGTTTTTTTTCTTCTCTTTTTTTCTTTCTTTTTTTTTTTGATGTAAGCTGGCATCGCTCATGAAAAGATAAAGGCATCAATTAATTATACTACCAAACCTTAAGGATAAAAGCTATTGTTGTGAACAGGAGTTAGGCACGCACATGGTATCAAGTAAGGGCCTGGGAACAGACTGCTGCCAAGGAAAACAGATGTCTGTCTCTTCCAAGGAACCCAAATTATGTGAATATTAGCTATTGCTGATCTCCTGATCGACGCAATAATGACGGTATTGATGAACTAATTTGGGTTGAGTGCAATCATTGCCATGACCATGGTCACAATAAAATTTAAAAACCAATTCAACCAACTAGTAACAAACAACAACTACCACAACAACAAAACCATAGTGAAGAAGCCATCACAAAAGAGAAGAGGATGCATCGAATCCTGAAATGACAAAGGGTCAGACGGGCTCTGCTTCTACCCTTTACTGTAACGGCAAAAGTCCAGATGTGGGTAGGAGAGGAATTCCCCCACATAACAATGAGTAATAATGACTAACTCACAATCATAGGATGTATGAGACAATGATGAATTGTATATTTCAAGCCTATGGAAGACAATCCAATTGGTCACTTTCTTCCTTAACGGAATATACTCGCAAAATTGTAACAGAGAGAAAATTCCGCTTGAGGTTCTATGCACTGTTTTTCCTGTTTTCCTGACATGGTTATAAATAAGAAAAAGTGCAGATGTTCAGATTCTCTTCTCTGTCCCATGACCGTGTTTCATCCTTTTATTAGGTTGCTCTTATTGTTCATTTTATGTCGTTGTTTTTTAAACTCCTCTGCACATGCTGTCCTTAGGACCTTTGGTTTCTTTCTTTCTCTGTCTCTGCCTGCTGCTTCCCTTTCTTCTGCATTTCACATTTCTCAGGATGATTGGGAGAAGAGGGAGAGGAGAGTTAGGCACAGATCATGAGCCAAAATCAAGGGGAACGGAATGAAGAAAAGAGTGCCCGTCTAGAAAAGAGAATGAAATATGATCTGGCAAAGCCCAATTTACTCTCTCTGCCTCCTTAGAGGCCAGTTCAGTTCCCATTCATCCAGAAATAGGGCAACTTGAAGGTTAAATACCTTTAGCATGACCAGGAGGTCATGAGAACATGGAAGAAGTTCTGAAGTCAGTCTAGAAGTTCAGGTTCAATTTTGGGAAGCGAAAGGTCCAGTTTAAGAAGTAGTGCCCGATGTCAATACAAGATTAAATTCAAACTTTGACTTGCTTCAGAGCTGAGCTCTCTGCGATCCTTTCCCAGGATTTGAGGAATAGACATAAAAAGGGGCCTATTGGCTGAGTGATGGACTGCCAAGTCATTTGAACTACAGTGGGCTTTGTTGTACTTTTCTTTGTTGTTCCTCTGACAAAGCCCTATTAACCTAAGTGTTTGACTCTAAGCTCTTTTCATTTGTTAAAAAAGAATAGCCTTACTCTTAGGAAGGTCTTATGAGAGTCACAGTCCCTATTAAAGTCAGGATCAATGATGACCAAGTTCTTGGGCTTCATTGCCCAGTGGTCCAAGGCTATGTCTACAAGATACAAAACACCTAGATGTATCCAGATTTTGGATGTTGGCCTGCCTGATGTCAAACATCTGGATAATTGAAATCATCAGGATGTTTGGCATCAAGCAGACAAAACATCTGGATGGCTGCTTGAGTTTTTCACTTTTTAACTGGATGTTTGGTGTCATGTAGACACAAGCTGAGGCTCTGACTTCATCTTGTAACAGCTCCCAGGCTGCCAGGCTGGCTCCAGATTCCTTTTATTGCAACTGACATTTTTATAAGAAAACTTTGCATTCTGTGTGATGTCTGTTGCTCTTATGCTCAGAAACAGATTCATTACTCAGAAAAAACAGCCCAAACCAACCCTTAGAGGCCCCAGGCTTGAGCAAGGGTTGAAGAAGCTGGAGAATTTCAGAATCACCACTGTCTTTGTGAGAAAAATCATAACACAGCTTTAGTAAGAGGGGCTGACTGGAGAGAGAAGGTCTCCAGAGTGGTAAAAGTGCCCGATTTCATTCTCCCAGTCCTCAACTGGGCTCACTCCCATTTTAGCCAAGCAATATGGTCCCCATGCTGGCAAAGGTGGCACTTCCTACCTTATTGGATATAGATTAACGACAAATGGCCACACATTCCATAGACCACACAAGTGATTCCACAAATGAAATAGTGGAAACAGTTTTGAAAACACCAGTTTTTCCAGAATTTTTTGCAAATAAGGTGCTAAACTTTCCCTAGTTTGAAAGAGTTTCACAATCCAAATGAGGGTTTACGCACTTCCCCGCTTGGAACAGTTGTGCTCATGATGAAAGTAAATTATCAACAACTATTGAGTGAACGTCTTCTATGTTCCTGGTTGTCATGAACTTCCTGACTTCACACCCTATTTCATCCCTGCACTTGCCAAGTTACTTGTTACCTTCTCTGATGAGCTCATGCCTGCCCACGTGCTGAATGGCCCTGCTCTGAGGCACAGAAGGATCTCTGGCCTTGGAAAGCTGTCGGCACAGGTTCAAGCTCCACTCCTTCTTCTTACCCCTCCATCTCTGACATACACCCCCTATCCCCCTTGAATATTGACACCTCAATCTCTGGCCTGTGTGTTTATTTCTGTTTGAGTCCCTCATCATTTAATTTTTTTAGTCTCAGAGACTAGATTCTTTATCTCTGGGCTCCCAACTGCCCAGCTCTGGATGATGATAATTGTCTATTGGAATTACAGAAGTTACTGTTTCCTGCCTGCCTTACTAGCAAACTCTTGTTGAGTACAGGATCTAGAACTGAGTTGACTTTTTAAAAATATATTTTTTTATTGATTTCAGAGAGGAAGGATAGGGAGAGAGAAATAGAAACATCAATGATGAGAGAGAATCATTGATTGGCTGCCTCCTGCACACCCCTGAATGGGGATTGAGCCCACAACCCAGGCATGTGCCCTTGATTGGAGTCGAACTCAGGACCCTTCAGTCCGTAGCCTGATCTCTATCCACTAAGCCTTACCAGGTAGATCTTTTTAATATCCTACCTTATTAAATCTTCACGAGGCCCTAACCAGTTTGGCTCAGTGGATAGAGCATTGGCCTGTGGACTGAAAGGTCCCAGGTTTGATTCCGGTCAAGGGCATGTATCTTGGTTGCAGGCACATCTCCAGTAAAGGGTGTGCATGAGGCAGCTGATCAATGTTTCTGTCTCATCAATGTTTCTAACTCTCTATCCCTCTCCCTTCCTCTCTGTAAAAAAATCAATAAAATATATTTTAAAAACATCCTCACGAGGTTGGTAGAATAAACTGCTAGTTCAAGGAGTAGAGACCGAGGTTCAGAGCAGTTTAACAACTTATAAACACTAACAAAAGCTAAAATTCAAATCCAGGATTGACTCTAAAGCCCAGACAGTAACCACTAATCAGTACCGCCTCAGCTGGCCTTCTAGACTTGACCACCGCCCCCCGGCCCCCCACACACACACACTTGGCTGGCCCACGCTCCGTCTCCACCTTCCGCACTTTGATTTTGTTTACTCGACTGACTTGACTCAACCCTATGCCTGACATGAATTCACTCTCTCTTTCCTTTATTGGGCAATCTATCTTGAGTGCCCACTCTGTGTCAGGCACTGTGTTTTGTGCTAAGAATAAAATGATGAACAAGCCAAGGCCCAGGCTCCGGTGTCATGGGCAGACCAGTTTAGTGCCTAATAGGGGAGACAGACAAGGGGAAAGGCAATTTCAATGTGTTGCAAGGAAGTGCAGTGACACAGGAGCTATTTATAGTAGCTGGTGGCTAAATTCCCAATCCTGAGTCCTCCTGATCTTCTCTGATATTGGTCCCATCTGGTCTCTTTTCTCTCTCCTTGACTCAGCTGACATTTGGTCCTCTGAGTCCCCTACCAGCAGGCTCATTCCCATTGTGAACGGAGGCAGATGGAAGGATGGAAGGTCAATAACCTTAGGCCCACCATCAGAGGGAACTAAAATTGAGCTATATTCCCCATATCTGGAACTCGATGATTCAGTCATAACTCCTGAGCGTCTGCTGAATGAGCTGCCTTATTGCAAGCATTTTCATCAAAGATCACAGAGGCTATAAGGTTCAGCTAAAAGTCCCAAGTTTTTGGCTTAAATTCCTTCCTCAGTTTCTTCCAGGTGTTCTCTAGGATTGGGGTCACAGTATCCCCGTATTGCAGGGCAGAGGTTTGTTTTCCAGGCCTCTGGTACCTGGGAGGGGTCCTCTGGTACCTGGGCCACATGACTTCTGACTTGGACTGCTGTTTAGAGTCCTTTTCTACCATGTTTCACCTCCTGGAGGGGACCTTCTCATGCCAAGGGTTACCTGAATCATATGTGAATTTGCTACACGTGAATCTACATTGAGCTTGGGACCACCAAGCTGCTCCACCCAGGGTCACTCAGTGCAGCCTGGCCAATTTGACCTGGACCTTACTTAACACTGGTAATTTTCTTAGAAACACAGAGACCTAAATGGAAATATAATCTCTCTTAAAGCAGTGATCATACGTGTAAGTAAATGCTCAATAAATATTTGCTGAATAAATGAAAACAAAGTTAAAACAAGAACTGGTGCCAGCACTCACGCAGCACAAATCCTTATACACTGGTCACTCAGTAACTAGCTGCTGATTTTAATTTGTTTGAATTGAATTGAACTGCAATATATCTGGGGAGATAAGATTTATAGATATGAAACAATTAAAGAGCAATAAAAGACAGCATTCCTCAGTGTCTCTGTATCGTATCGACTGCCCTGTGGATAACGGAGACAACCCTAGGAATCAGAGTTGTCAGCAACAAATGTATAGAAGATGAAGGACTTAAGATGGACTTGGGGCTGTTAATGCATTTTATGTTTATCTAAATGACTTTCTCAAATAATTCCATAGCAGATATAACCCTCATTTTACCCACACATACATCCCCCATGCCCCCCCCCCAACATTCAAAAGGGTTGAGAGATCATTTAAAGGGAATTCATATATAAGAGGATAATTTTGTTCAGATTTGGCAAATATTGATTGCCTACTAAGTGCCATGCTTTATAGTCAAGAATTAGACATGGTGTCCCTTTTGGGGTCCCACATATGTGTGTCTGGGCTATAAATAAGAAATTTAAGAACAATGCAGTAAGTTCTAAAAAGGAATATTTAATAGGTGCTATAGAAACCCAATGAATGAGTGTTATAATCAGCCTTTCTGGCCCTGGCAGGGATGGGACGACATTTGTAAGAAAATATTGTGGGATCTGAGTCTTGAAAGATGCCCTTTAGTTCCCTGTTGTGGGGAGAAAATATCAGAGAGAAACTGCAGGGGCGATGACCTGCACGGGAAAAGAATAGGGCAATGGTCTTTCAACACACATCGATGCTGGAGAGGAAGGTGAAGAGTCGGCTGTGATGTGCCTCCAGCACCTTGCCAACGTGGCTAAAGCGGGGCCTCTGGACTTGGTGCTGACTTCTACTTCTAGACTCTGCATTCGGGAGGCTTTTTTCTCCACATTTCTTCTTCTCTCCACCTTAGCATCCAGACCTGCATTGTCTCTACTTGGTTCTTACTATCTTGACCTGCTCAGGCGCAGGCAGCAGCTTCAGCAGAGGCCGAAAGTGCGGCTGTGGTCCCTGTCCGCTCTCCACAAAGATGCCGGTGACTCAGGCCATCTGCAGGAATCTGTCTCTGTAGTTGGAGTCTGCATTTGTTTTCATGGGGAAAAATCTAAAAGGATGCCCATGACCCTCTCACAGAGTCAGAACAACTAGTTTTGCATATTCCTAATGATGCCCAGAAAAGTTCAAAGACTTTACTGCATGGGAGGGACAGCACAGAATAAGTTCTCCCACCATGGTGTTTACCCTGGCTCAACGAGCACTTATTTTTAAAGATGGCAAAGGATCAAAGCCAACCATGTCAGATATAGTCTATGGAGTTGCGTATGTGATTTTTCCCCTCCAATATGTTAGATAATTTCCATTTCCATTTTAGCTGCACAATGGTTTTAAAATTCTTTCTTTTAGAAGTCAGAGTGGCCTGACAGAAAACATCTCCAAATTCACTAAACCATGGAGAGAATCATCCTTCTTTCTGGCCCCATGACAATGCACTTCAAGAATCCCAGGTGTGTGTTTCTATTCTGGGACTGGGCTCCAGTTTAGAGATTTGCACGGTCCATTAAATTATCTCTGTGTCCTGCTAAGCTTTCCTGCTATGAGCCTAGAGCCGTCCTGCTAAGTTTTCTTGCTATGAGCCTAGAGCCCTCCACATAAGCATGAAAATGATGGAATTCCCTGTCAGGAAAAATAGAGCTTAGACTAAGCTCAACACATCAGGGTTTTATCCTTCGACAGCATTTTAAGGGAAATGATACATGTTAGAGACCAGGCTCGGATTTCTGCTTAACTCCCTTCTGCAGGCCAGACTGTGCCATGTGGTTGATGAAGCCTGTCCGAGCGCTGTCTAAGTTTACAAAATGGCACTTGTCTATCATGAATTTTAGATTAACTTTAGTGATTATTCATCTTTCCTAAAATATTTATTTTTAACTTTATATCTTCCAAATTTTAGATGGCACAGCCAGATTTCTAGTCTCACTTGATTACTTACCTAGTGCTTCTCAAACTTTAGTGCATATGAATTTTGAGGATTTTGTTAAAGAGCAACTTATGATTCAGGAGATTGGGTAGGCCTGAGATTCTGCATCTCTAACAAGTTCTCAGGTGATAACAACACCGCAGTTCTGTGGACTGCATTAGGAGTAGCACAACTATGTTAAGTTCCTTCTATGGGTCAGGCATTGGGAGAAGTGATAAGGGCACAGCAGGAAGAGGACAGAGGGTGTCCTTTACAATCTTACAACCAGTGTACAATCCTAATTAGCTAATTAGTGAAACCTGATTTTATCCTTGATTGAGAGTCACAAGTGACGTAAAGTTGGACTCTCTCATCTAATTTTATCTACAGATTGTTGGTTTATTTATAAGCAGAGTCTTCTAATTTTCCAGGAAATATAAAAAATCGTTAACTCTGATTTCCCAAGATTTGTTCCTCCTTTGGGGTAAGTAGAACACACAATGATTTATCCCTAGAGGTGAGTGCTTCCCAATCTTTTCATCTCAGGACATGATAGAAAAATACAATGTTGATGTACCCCCCAAGGAGAAGCTGCTTGCCTCTGGGTGGCTGCTGGCCCTTGCAAAGCACCTGGCCTTGGGCTGCCAAAGGAGAGCAAAACCTTGGCATGGTGGTGACCCGGGCACTCAGGCCCCTGTTTGGCAAGCTCTTATTTGCTATAATTTCTGAGCTTCAGAAAATCATATTTAAAAATATAAATGCCACTGGAACAGTAGCACCAAAGTCACTATCAACTAAGCGTCTAGAGGGGATTCACTGAGAGTTAACCAAAGTAAAGGAGAGATCTGGGTGAGACCTAGATGAGGCCAAAGAAAAAGAGGAAAGGCAGAGGTCAGGGCAAGGCAGGAGTAAAGGGATGGTGGAAAGGCATCAAAGGTAGGTTCATGCCCTAGCTGGTTTGGCTCAGTGGATAGAGCGTCGGCCTGCGGACTGAAGGGTCCCAGGTTTAATTCCAGTCAAGGGCGTGTACCTTGGTTGTGGGCATATCCCCAGCAGGGGATGTGCAGGAGGCAGCTGATCAATGTTTCTAACTCTCTATCCCTTTCCCTTCATCTCTGTAAAAAAAAAAATCAATAAAATATATTTTTTAAAAAAGGTGGGTTCACCTTCAAATTTTGCTGAAGGTCTGCCAGTTTCATCATTGATCACATTTGCTGCTAATATTCCCCCTTCTCCCTGCATATATTGTGAATTTACATAAAGACCAAATAATAACCCTGGCCTGTGGCTCAATTGGTTGGAGCATCATCCTGTAAACTGAAAAGCTGAGGTTTGGATTCCTGGTCAGGGCACATAAACAGGTTGTGGTTTTGATACTGGTCAGGGGGCATATGGGAAACAACCAAATGATGTTTCTCTCTCTTCTCTCTCTCTCTCTCTCTCTCTCTCTTTCTCTCTCTCTCTCTCTCTCTTTCTCTAAAATCAATAAAAACATATCCTTGGATGAGAATTTTAAAAAATTGGAGATCAAGCAATAAAAATTAAAGTGGTAAGAAACATGGGCAGGTATCTGTCTTTGCATAGAATTTTATTTTTTCTCAGTGAGTTGGAAGGCAATGACTTTTAAAAAAATATGTTTTATTGGGAGAGGAATAGAGAAATAGAAACATCAGTTGGCTGCCTCCTGCATGCCCCCTACTGTGAATCAAGTCTGCAACCCATGTGGGAGGCAACCAATCAATGTGTCTTTCTCACATTGATGTTTCTCTCTGTCTCTCCCTTCCCTCCTCGCCCCCCCTCTAAAACAAAAACAAACAAACAAAAAAAAATGGAAAAAAATCCTCAACAAACAAAACAAAAACAAACAACAACAAGAAATAAACCCCAAACAAAACAAAACAAAAATTCTGTGAAATGTTTCTATAATAAGAAATTAGTATCAAAGCTTATGTTAAAAAAAAAATCCCTTCCTACAACATGTGTTTTATTCTCTTTAGATAAGAGTCAGCAAATATTTTCTATAAAGGGCCAGATAGTAAATATTTTAAGCTCTGTGGCCCATACACTATCTGTAGCAACTACCCAACTGCTGTAGCATTCACAGGGAGTGTTTAAACAAAGAGGGATGGATGTGATCCAACAAGCCAAACCTAACTAACGTCATTTACACACAATCAGGAGGTAGGCTGGATTTGGCTCATGGGCTGTAGTCTGTGACTGTTATGAACAACAAAAAAATACATGAATTTACCAAAAATAAATGTTGGATGTGAAAAATAACAGATCGTATCTACTTGCAGGGCAAGATGGACAGTCACAGAGGTTTGCAGACAGATCCTTCCCGAGCACCAGAGGCTGAACACAAATGCCACACAAGGGTTTTGGAAAGTGATAGCAACCCTGGCAAGTTGCCCCAGAGTAGAAGGTAAGTAGGAAAATTGAGACTTAGTTAAGGCGAATGTTCTATGAAATGATCCTTCTAGGTCAGCTTGTTGCATAGATTTGAAACTCTGCTATTTTGCATAAGTTTTTATTTTTTATTTTTTGGTCAGAAGTTTTCTTTTACCAGCTCATAGTCATAGTCACACATGAGATGACACAGAGAAGCAGTAGTCTGTAGAATTACCACACAGTTGGTATAGATTGTATTTTCAGGTTTTATTAAAATGCCTCTTTGACCACATACCAATTTATCTCCGTCTTTGAGCCTAGGAGACTATGCTAATTTGGATGTCTGTGGTTTACGAAGTGGGGCTATCTAGCAGTTTAAATTGTACTCTCTGAGTTTCTCAAAAGAGGCCAGATATAGACTTTAAATATTATGATCTCAAAATACAACAGACAGATCAGTGAACTTTTTAGGCCTGCAAAATATACATGCACACTTATTGCACATACCATTCAAATATGTACATATTTAGAAGTTGAATTTTTCTTCTTGTGTGGCCCTACCTACATTAACTATTAAACTGTATTTTAAACGTAAATTAAAGGTATCTAAATACAAGCGCTTTTATGTTAATTGCACAAGTAACAATTTACTTCACTCAATTACGTTTCCATTTTTGTTTTGTTTTTATAGGAAGTGAAATCCCTGCCACCAGCTAGAACAGTAGGTAAGACTGGGATTTCTTGTTTGTAATAAGTGTGTTGTTCACATTATGTCTTCTAACATTTATCCTAAATCAACCCTTTAATCTAGGAGTCTTTGATCCTAGTTCCTTTCTAGAGTCTTCAATACCAGAACTTCCCCTGAGTTATTCCTGTGTAAATCGATATCATGGATGTTAGGAGGCAATAAATGAACAATGCCACATCGAGTATTTATAACAACAGGGATTATTAACTTAATTACCTTATCCTTTTGAAATACCTGAAGAATTATGACCTCGGGGACACCAGCAGCAGCCACCTAATCTATTTCTTAAGTTATAGCCGCAAAGTCTCCACCAGGCATCCCTGTGTGGTCTGGCTTATTGCAGCCACGATTGGGCATTAGCAGAGTGTCCTGTCATGGAATTCCAAAGGCAGAGTGCTCATTTCAAGAGTTTTGTATTTCCTTAAAAAGTAAAATTTCAAAATTAAATTTTGGACCAGAGTGGGAGTGGCAACTTTTAATTTTGTCGTGAGAACAATAAGCAGAAACCTCCCATTTATCCTATCCATAACTTTAAAGAGGGAAGCACACTTGTAACACCAAAATAGTAAGTAGGAAATAATCTCAAACTGAAGACAGATCTTTATGAAAAAACTCACTATATTGTTTTTATTTCATTTTTTTCCATTTCAATGCTGATTAGAGGTGGGGGGCAAATGCATAAATGGTAAAGAAGACAGAGGGAATTAGGAAATCTTAACATTTTAAATGGAATTAGAAGAGTTCTTTTCTATGTTTAGATGAAATCATTTGGAACTATTCTTTTATAGTAAGTAAAGTTAAAAAGTGAAGGAGTTAAGAGCTACAAAGTTCTCCCATCAAGCACTGTAATTCTAGGGAACATGTTCCTTCAACAGGACATCATCCCTGGAATTACAATGTGGGGACATTCATCTCAACATTTTCTAAATGTCTCAGGTGGTCAAATGAAAGCCATTATTCAAGAGAGCTATTAATATGTTATTTTAATTGGTAGTGATAAGAATAACCGTATACAATCATTAAAGAATGGCACTCCTTCTATATAAAGCCATATTTCCTGGTAAATCTATTTTAAAAACAGTTTGGATGGAAAATTATCATACTCCACACAACAACAAAAAAAAATTGCAGAAGATGTTTTCAGCTCCTTTCCTATCCAATTCTCATTTCCTGTCCATTGCCCTCAGGGGTATAAGCCCAGCAAAATTTCAAAAGCTCTTGGAAAAACAGAAGCTGTGTGTGCGTGTGTGCGTGGGTGTGTGTGTGTGTGTTGGGAAGTAGAAGGACAATAAAATCAAAACAGATGAAAACTGTCCCTTTATTTTGTAATTTGCCTGTTTCTTCCAAAGGCTCAGACACATACATGCGCTGGCTTTGAGAATTTCCCTGTGATAGGCCTGATTGATAATGTGTTATGAGGAGGGAATCCAGTGGGAGCACTCCCTGCAGGAACATAAATGGCTCGGGAGACACCAAAGCTATCTTATCATCAGGGTTATCAATAAAGCTGCCATAAATATCAACACTCAATCCATTACATAGTAAAAAGCATGGAGGACACTAACTGGGACCTGGATTGGGTATATTCCAATGATTCAATATCCTTTGGGGTTGGCGGGTCAGGCTGGGATAGCGCCGCCAGTTGGAACCGGAGAGTAGAAATTGGTGGGAGCAGCTGTGCCGAGAGCTACGAGTCAGCATATGTTCAGATACAGCAGCGAGCATTGCGATGTGGACAGGCTCACGCCAAGAGAGAAGGGATCATTAAAAAGTGAAATCCTTGCATCGTGAGATTCTACAGCAATACAGGAAATCAGCATTAGGATCTGTGGTTTCCTGCAGATGAGGAATCTAAAAGAACATAAAAAATAAGCCACATGTTTCCACTCCCCATGAGGATGTTACCCAAAGACTTCTCACTCTGTGTCAGGGACACACATCTGTGGGATAAAATGGCAGGTTAAGAGAACAGTAGTTCTAGAAGATAGGAATAGGATGTGTGCAAAATATTCGTGTATAAAATGTTCACTGGGAACATTGAAGATAACCTGTCAGGAGGTGTAAGGCTGAGTACAAGTAAATGAAAAAAGAATAATGAGAATCACGGCTCAGATTTATGGAGGAATGGTTTTGTTCAGGGCACCATGAGGAGAGCACTATTCAGTTACTAAATCCATACTTCTGAAAGAGGACGGGTGGATTAATAAGAAAATCAGTTATCAGTTGCTGCCTGTTGTTACCACCACCAGTGAATTTACTGTCTTCATTATGTATTCCAGGTGACTAGATTGTCCTTTGGCTATTAGAAAGAACAAAGTCAAAATACTGAAAAAGGATAAATAACACACAGACAGATATTTTGAAATGACCCAGATTTGGAAAGTCCTACTACATTGCCAAATTTGCAACATTGCCCTTGCCACAGATTGACTCCTCTGAGAACAAAGCTATTGCTGACTTCAAAGATCTCCAAGGAAGTTCAGTGGATGGAAAGAATTTGGCCGGCAACTGGATGATTCAAATCTAGAGTTTTCCTTTCTATCACTGGTATGACTGTGAGTGTATGTATGCAAAGCACATGACTATTTCTACAAAATTTAACTAACTACTGGAAGAATTTCTCCAAGTAAAAATTCACTGGAGAATGGTAATGCTGCCTCTGGCTTGTTCCATACTTAGGCTACTACTCCTAGGTGATGTGCATTATGGACACCAGTAGTTCCCAAACCTAGCTGGGCCTTGGAATCACACGGAGAGCCTTAGGAGCCTATATTCTGGAATCCTACCACAGTCCTACTTGATCAGGCTCTTTGGAGGGTGGCATATAT
>NW_006300376.1:3524671-3526573 GCF_000327345.1 Myotis davidii | reverse complement strand
ATATATATTTATATAATGATGCCAACACCAGTTTGGATATACTCTTCCTTTTAATTCAGGTTGTCAGTGAATCTTGTTAACCACTCATCTAACCTACTCAGCTGCCACTCAGGATAGACCCCTCAAGGGCTTTAACTTGAATGGACTGACCTCTCCACACTGCCACAAGAGGCCCTGCTTTGCATTCTTGCTTTTTCAAGAACATGTTCCATCTGGAAATGTTAAGAGAACCTGGCCAACTTGGCTTTGAAACTGTCTGGCTGATGGGACTGAAACCCCCCAAATGGCCTTACTATCTGCTCTCATCAAGATGCCAACATTGGTTCCAAACAAGCAATTCTAGAAATGTTCCCAAATGCCACATGAGATGTTATAAATAAGCTCTTGGTTGCACTGTGTTCCTCTTTTAGTTTTCTGTGTTCACACAGTTCCTTGGTTTTAGAACTCTTCCCGCTCTAACCCCAGCTTATTAGAGCTCTCCATTGGACAGGGTTGCCTGCAGGAGACAAGGGCACTGAGCTGCCAGCTGAAAGTCCTAAGGCCGTGGCTGCTTGAATTTTCAGGCCACTAGGTCTCACTGGAGGACAGCCCACTTTAATTACTGATTTTCCTTTCTTGAAAATTCTTTTGGCAAATCAACTTTCACCAGCATCTCATTTGGTGTGATTGTGAATTTGGTGAAATAAAGCAGGGCGTTTTCAAGATCTCAGCATTCATTCATTCCCTGGAGAGACAGGGAAATGTGCACTTGTTCTAATCCCTGGGGAAATGGCCCCTCATGAGTCAAAGATGCTGTGCTCTTGGCCAGGGCAGCTTCGGAGACACCGCCTATCCACTTCCTATTCCAGCCTTCTCTTTCCTTTGGGTTTCAGTGGTTATGGAGGCTGGGAAGAATGAACACCTTATTGCTTTTTTTCATTGATTAACTTGCCTCAACATTTATTTCTCATTGCTATGTGCCAAGCACTTTGAGGTATATGAGGTGAACCATGGAGAGAATAAATTATATATAATTTGAATACAAAGTAGAAAGTGATTGGTAGCATGAAAGAAAAATACAAAAATTGTCACGTGAGCTTTGTGTCAGAACTTATATAATGGAAGAGAAGGTTGTGCAGGGATGTTCTCTCTCTTTCCTTCCCGATCTCCAGTCCACATCCCTACAGCATGTGGTATAATATAACTCCAGAGCTTTCTGAGCAAGGAATTCCTGCTTGCACTGCAGAGATTCAGATTCAGTACTGGACTTCAATTCCTACATGTTTTTTAATCCTCACCTGAAGATATTTTTTCCATTGATTTTTCTTTAGAGAGAGTGAAAAGGAACTAGGAATGGGAGGAAGAAAGAGAGAGAGAGAGAAGGAGAAAGAGGAACACTGATGTGAGAGAGACACATTGTTTGGTTGCCTCCTGCACGTGCCCCAACCGGTACTGGGGAGTGAACAGGTGATCCTTTGGTCCACTGGCCACTGCTCTAACCACTGAGAACACTGGCCAGGGCCTCAATTCCTAATTCTAACAATGGCTGAGTACACATGCAGTGTGCTATTGACAAAAGATCTTTTTCTGGTCCTACCCTTTGAAACAGATAGACAGAGAGAGGGAAAAGCCTCCTGATAAGATTCCACTAATTTTTTCTTAAAGTTGCTATTATTTGTAACTAGAGGTCCAGTGCAAGAAATTTGTGCACAGGTAGGGTCCCTAGCAGCTGCTGGCTGCCAGCTGGGGCTTTCCTTTGTTTCACGCTTCCCCTTGGTGGTCAGCACATGTCATAGTGAACGGTTGCTCAGTTGTTCGGTTGTTTCAGTTGTTCTGCTGCCATTCGGTCTATTTGCATATTAGCTTTTTATTATATAGGATGTGTCTTTATCCCCCCATTGCTCCCTCACCCCCCCCCCCCCA
>NW_006300376.1:3509508-3520993 GCF_000327345.1 Myotis davidii | reverse complement strand
AGAATAAATTATATATAATTTGAATACAAAGTAGAAAGTGATTGGTAGCATGAAAGAAAAATACAAAAATTGTCACGTGAGCTTTGTGTCAGAACTTATATAATGGAAGAGAAGGTTGTGCAGGGATGTTCTCTCTCTTTCCTTCCCGATCTCCAGTCCACATCCCTACAGCATGTGGTATAATATAACTCCAGAGCTTTCTGAGCAAGGAATTCCTGCTTGCACTGCAGAGATTCAGATTCATAGTACTGGACTAAGTCCCTTGTATCATCCCCAGGTACATATGCAAAATTCTCCCTGGCATTAGGCTAGTATCTCCCGAATGAGACAGTCAACTCTTTAAGGGTCATAACCCTGACTTAAACTGATTTTATGTCTCCCACAACCCTAATCCAAAAGAAGATCGGAAAGAAAGTTAGAGTTTAGTACCTAAAAGCCCCCACTTCATGGCCTTTAATTCTTACTGCCATGCATTTCACAGATGTGGAGACACGCTGAAGAAAGATCAAGTGGTTAAGTAGAAATCAAAGGTACCCGTACTTGGTGGAACCTGGCTCCAAACTCAGATCCCCTGACTCCAAGGCCAGTGCTATCTCCATGTTGTCTCACAGGCCACGTAGTAGTTACTCAATCAGTCACTGTTGAATGGATTGAATCAGAGACAAAGTAGTGCTTCTAGAGAACTGGAGAAGCCCCCAACTCTCTAGGAGATGCATCAAGTCCTCTTTGAAATTCTCTTAGTTTTTTCCATGAACACCAGTAAAGAAAGCTGTACTTCTCTGGCACCTTCCTCAAGCAGGTGCTAAGTGCTCAGCATAGAGGGGACACAGGCAACCTGACACAGCTAGATGAAGTCTGCAGCCAGTCCTGCCATCACATCTTTTCCCTTCTCAATTCCTACATGTTTTTTAATCCTCACCTGAAGATATTTTTTCCATTGATTTTTCTTTAGAGAGAGTGAAAAGGAACTAGGAATGGGAGGAAGAAAGAGAGAGAGAGAGAAGGAGAAAGAGGAACACTGATGTGAGAGAGACACATTGTTTGGTTGCCTCCTGCACGTGCCCCAACCGGTACTGGGGAGTGAACAGGTGATCCTTTGGTCCACTGGCCACTGCTCTAACCACTGAGAACACTGGCCAGGGCCTCAATTCCTAATTCTAACAATGGCTGAGTACACATGCAGTGTGCTATTGACAAAAGATCTTTTTCTGGTCCTACCCTTTGAAACAGATAGACAGAGAGAGGGAAAAGCCTCCTGATAAGATTCCACTAATTTTTTCTTAAAGTTGCTATTATTTGTAACTAGAGGTCCAGTGCAAGAAATTTGTGCACAGGTAGGGTCCCTAGCAGCTGCTGGCTGCCAGCTGGGGCTTTCCTTTGTTTCACGCTTCCCCTTGGTGGTCAGCACATGTCATAGTGAGTGATTGAACTCCTGGTTGGTTGAACTCCCAAGGGGACAATTTGCATATTAGGCTTTTATATATATAGATGGTTGTGTGAACAGAGCTCACACCCTGTCTGAACAGGTTATACCAGTGGTCGGCAAACTGCAGCTTTCGAGCCACATGCAGCTCTTTGGCCCCTTGAGTGTGACTCTTCCACAAAATACCACGTGCGGGCGTGCATGTACAGTGCGATTGAAACTTTGTGGCCCGTGCGCAGAAGTCGGTATTTTGTGGAAGAGCCACACTCAAGGGGCAAAAGAGCCGCATGTGGCTCGCGAGCCGCAGTTTGCCGACCACTGGGTTATACCATCCAGAAAGGGCACAACTCTTAATGAGTAATGAAGGTAGCTGAAAGTTTGCACTGGTAGCCATAGTAGAGTTTTCTGCAGTACATACCTGTAATGTAGTTTTCCTTCAAGGTATTAAAAATCGCATTTATCTTTCACTTGATGTAACTTCTGTTAGTTACAGGAAGTTTTCATAATAGTCTATAAATCAACTGCAGAAGAATGTGAAGTGAATGTTAGATGACTAAGTTGACTAATGTATACATGGAAAGTTGTGATCTGAGGTATTCAGATGAAAACTCTTTAAATTCTTGGTCCCATTAAATATTTTCTGTGTTATGACACAAAAATGTTTATAAGCTTTATTTTCCCTTCATAATTCAAAGACTTTATGTTGATTCCACGGACTTTGGGGTTTCTTCTTCAGTGCTAGGATTCACTGGTCCCCTGTCTTTTCACTCTATAGCAGCTGGGTTTCCCACGAGGAGCCTGCCATATATTCTCAGCAGCAAGAATTAGCCTGAAGAAATTTGGGGCTGAGACAGTGGCTCCCTGACTTGTTTGGGTCTACAGGGAGACGGCCAGGACCAAACAAAACAATAAGCAAAAGGAAAAGCTACCAGGTCCTCCTGTGTTTGGACAGCGCAGATGTTATTTACAGCCTTGTTTATGAAGTATTTTCTTGACCCTGCTGGCTAAGATCCACACACTTTGTCATTTTAGAGTACACACGTCCTGTCACATGGTGACAATGTGCCCTGGACAAGTAAACAGGCTGAAGGACTATTATATTATAAGGGTAGAGAAATCTAACAACACTGTGCTCCCCTACTCCACTTCCAAAAACGATGAAGGAAAGCACAGAGGAAGAGAACTGATAACTGTTTTATTTTTAGATTAACTGTAACCAATGCAGCCATACTGAAATTCCTACTGTGTTCAAGGTGCTATGAATAAAGAAGTTGGAAAGTTGATGAGCCAAACTGTCAAGCTCCCAGTCCAGTGAAAGGCAGATATTAATAAATACAGTGAACCACATAAACCTGAAGGTGCACTTGGGAGGGGTATTAATTCTAGATTATTTAGAATACAGAGAAAGGATATCTCATACCCCAAATGAAAAAAAAAAAAAAAGGATTAACTAGATTAAAGTCTGTCCTTACAATAGAGGGCTTCGCTGCCTTGTTTATATCTATCATTATCAAATGCCTCCTCAGCCTCTTGTCCCTGATGGTGACCCACGTTCTGTAGTATGATTCAGTCTCCCACTGTTCTGGTCACTTCAGATGGGGGCAGAGAATGGACTGACACAGGCTGCCATAAGCCAAGGAATGCAAGGAATGCGGGAAACCACCAGAAGCTGGAGGGAAGCAGGGGACAGTTTCTTCCTCAAAGCCTCTGGAAGAAACCAAAAATTCTAACACTTGATTTTAGACTTGTGGCCTCCTGAACTGTGAGAGAATAACTTTTGGTTGTTTGAAGCCACCATGTTTGTAACATTTTTGCAGCAGCCCTCAGAAACTAATATAGCCCTCTTTCCTCTTATATGTACAGCAAAAATCCCAACACTGACTAAACCCAGTTCTCATTTTCTTGGTGCCTGCACCTAATTGGATTTAGGTGAGAGAAAATTCATGGATGTGCTAACTAGTCTCACTTTACAGTTTTGACCACAGATCTTATTGTCTTGTGACATTTCCTGGCAATTCAATTAACATTTATAGTGTATTCCTTCTATTTTCTGGGTCAAGTATTTCATACTTTCTTTTCTCTTCCAACCTGGTGACTGTGCTTTTTATTACACTGAGCAAATAGGAGTAATGAGATGAGAAATCATTATTTTTCCTTCCACCAAATTTGATGTTAATGGGCATTTGTACAAATATTTTTCTATTTTTCTCCCTGTTTCATTTATTTAATACAAAGCAAGTACTTATGAAATGAGTACTATATACCAGGCAATGTTATACATTCTGAGGACAACAAAGTCCCTTCCCTTTTAGTGATTGTATTTTTGGGTAAAAGACAAACTAAATCATAAACACATCCAATATCATATGAGACAGGAAATGTGTTATAAAGGAAAGCAAAAGAGATTGAAAGCATAGCTATAATTAGGAGGTAGGTTACAGTTTTAGGGAAAGTGTTCAGGAAAGACACCTCTGTTAGGTCTGAGCAGAGATCGGAGTAGAGTGAGGCATGAGCTGTCCTTGCTTCTTTCTAATGCTAACACCTTGTGCTCTAGATCCAATCTGCATCTACATGTTAGGTGACCTCATCCTGGCTTTAAACACCATCCATATGCTGCTGACCCAGATTTTATCTGCAAGTTCTCAGAGCTCCAGACTCATGAGTATCCAATTTCCTATTCAACATTTCTACTAATAGACATGTCAAATTTAAAGTGTATAAAACCAAACTTGATTTCCTGATCTAACAAGTTCTCACTCTTCCCCATCTCATTTAATCCCAGTTGCTCTGCCCAAATGTTAAATATTCATTATCCTGAACTACTTTGTCTTTCTATATCCAATCTAGCACCAAATCTGTGAACATCACTTTCAAATCACATCATCTTTTAGCACCTCTACAACCTCCACGGTCTCTCTCCAGGTCGGCAATAATCTTCCTAAGTGACTTTCCACTTGCCTCATTTGTCCTACTTCACTGGTTACTCCCCATGCATTATCCAGAGTGGTCTCATGAAAACATGAAGCAGACCCTGTACCAAGTGCTCCAGTAACTTTCTGTTGTATTCAGAATAAAATCCAAAGTCTATATCATGGCTCAAGAGGCCCTATGTGATTTGGCCCCTACCAATCCCTCCAACCTCAGTTCTCACCACTCTGCTCCAGTCATCCTCACCTTTCTGATGGTTTCCACCAGGACAAGTGACTTTGTAATTCAAAGTCCCGTGTACTTCTCTGCCCGAGAGGCTTTTCTTCTTGGCTGTCGACATGGCTTATTCTTTCATTTCCTTAGGACTTTGTTCAAATTACTTCCTCCTGAGAGAGGCCTTAGCTGACCTTATTATTTAGAATAGCTCTGCATCTATATCACATCTAATCATTTTCTATCTCCTAGCCTGCTTTATATTTCTTTGTGGCATTTATTAGTTTCTAATATTATGTATTATATCTAGTTATTTACTGGTTAATTACCTTACTAAAATATAAATGTCAAAGGGTAGGGAGTTTGTCTTGTATACTATGTTAACTCTAGAATTTCAAACATGGTAGTAATTAGAGAAATATTTAATTAATTGAGTAAAAGTTATTTTATGAAAAATTTAAGTGCATGGGGAAACTTAGGTTAATAATCAAAATAGTTATTAATCACTGACTGGATTGCAGGCAATTTTCTAAGTGCTTTACAAATATAATCTTTTAATACCTTTTATTAACCAGAGAGCTAAGAGTATTTTAGTCTCCGTTTAACAGAGAAGGAAATTAGAATTTTAAAAGTTTGAGAAACTTGCCTAAGGTCATATTAGTAGGTCAAAGAACTGGTATCTAACCTAGATTTGTCTGGTTCCAAAGTCCCAGGATACAAAATCTCAACCATGTAAATGATTAACCTTATTTATGATAGAAAAAGGGCTGGTGATATTAATGAAATAGCTATATTAGATGATACTCCTGATTAAAATGTTTCAATGAACTATCACAAAAAGAAGGAATTCAACAAGCACATAAAGGAGACCAGGAACTCTGAGAGAGAAACAAATTCTAAAAGTGGGATCCAACCTGGGGAATTCAGATAAAACGTGGGAACACTGAGCTTCTCTGACTACTGCTTGGGGTTTAGGGAATGAACAGATAAAGCTCAGAGCTTCACCAAGGTGGGGAATCCTTGCATAAAGTTGGCAGTGTCTCAAATGCATGCACCCCCTACAAAAGGGAAACTAAGACATACTGGTAAACCCCACTGTATAGGAGTGGTACAAATAACCAGCTATCTAACCTTTGGTTCTGGAAAACAAGATAAATAAATCTCACATAGAATTGATAATCATATTATGAAAAGGTTAGCTGTTAATATTTATACTTTCAAGCTGAGAATTTAAATAGTTTCCAGTTGCTAACACTTCCAGGTAATTGGCGGAAGTAGATACAAATCTCCTCTTGACAACTGGAAGTTCAAGCCAAACCTCAAAGGATTTTTACAGGAGAGATGAGAAACCCACAGTCACAAATCACAAAACACACTAGAAAATAACAGCAAGGAGAATTTCAAAGAGCAGTTATTGCCAACAGACTCTGAAAGACTTAACCTGTTTGATTTGTTTGGTGCCAAATAGAAAATATACTTACTTGAAGAAATATGTGAGAAACTGAAAATATGGATAGAAATAAAGCAGGTGTTTTTTTTTTTAAACCAACCAAATATCTAGAAATTAAAAAATACTTGAAAATTCTGGTTGATGACTTCATCAACAAATTGAATACAACTGAATAGAGAATTATTTCAGATGGAACTGTAGTCTCGAGGGCCATGCAGTGAAAAGCTGAGCCAGCAGCTCAGTAGTGGAAGTGACTAAGATATATGGGATAGTCACCCAGAGCATCCTAGCAGGAATTATGGAAGCTGAGACTAATTTGGCCACCCTTCATACATTTGGCCACCCTCTTAATGGCTCTCTGAAGGTTCAACAATTTTTATCAAAATGAGATACTATTATCCAACTTTTTAAAATTTTGCAAATTAATATGAATTTAGATTGAAAATTTAGTTAATTTTTATCTGCAAAGTGGTGTTGTGAGATAAGTGGTATTACTTATAGACAAAATTATTGAGCTACATTTTCTCAGTACATCTGAATATACAACATTACTACATTTGTGTAAGTTTTTATTTAAACTGGCTAAATTCCCATCTAATTACATTCAAATCTAGTCTGTTTTATTACTTCTAAATTTATAACTTTGATTGGAAGATAAAACTAAAGATATAGAGGAAAATTATTTTACCACAAATTTCATTGTTTCGATGCACATGACTCTAATGCAAGTTTCATGCAGCACTCATGCCATCTGTTAAGTAATAAGTTGTTTGAATCTTTGTGCCTGGTCCAGAGATCTGGCTTCTGCAAATCTTTTAAGTAATTCTACAAGTTTGGTAGGGGGAGGAGACAGAAAGAACAAAAGAGTGTTTCTGATTTCTGCTCATGTGAAAAATTCCTGATACCACTTAGACATCAGAGAGCATAGAGCATTTGGGGTGGGCCTGGAGTAAGGATTGAGATGCTAGGGTAGCCTGAAGTATGTCCTGGTGGTCATTACATCTCCTGTTTCAGGGCAGTGATTTGTACAAATATAAAGGACAATTGACTGGGCAGTGAGAAGAGGGGTTTTTGCACCTATAGCAAGAATTGGAGAGCCATCAAATGCCTAAAGGCAGACAATGATATAGAGGTGCTGAGTCAAGATCCAATGACTGTGATGTCATTATCCATTTTGCTGATTCATTGAGGCTACCAGTCTTTCATTCATGACTGGCCCAATGGCTGAGGGCTGATTAAGATATGAATTGCTCCAAAAGAGTACCTACAATAATTCCCAACAGCAGAGGGATATGATAGGAGGAAAAGGAGTTTTGTTTCTGGCATGGACCCCATGGTTGTATGCTGGGTTAGGAAGGAGAGACCAGGTAAGAATGTATAATTTTAGCTCCTATAGTTCATATTGCTCTTACACTTGAGTCAGGAAAAACAGCTTACAGAAGAACATGGGATTAGCAGGTCAAAATCTCAAACTCAAACTGAGAGCCATGGTGGATGTTGCTAAATCCAGCCTCTGTCTTGCAGTGGAAACCTGCTCTTGGCTCCATGCCCTTTGCCTTGTGTAGCACTTTTCCTCCACCATGACCGGGAGGCCCACTGTTTCAGGATGGGACATAGTCTTTTATGGACCAAGGGCTGTCTTTCTTGCAAAGAAGCCCGATACTTGATTCATGTGGTTCATGTCCAGTTTGACTATGGGGATCACCCAGAGCAAGTTTTTGTCCTCATCCAAAGAGTGTTCTTCTCCTTACCTATATTGTAGTCTCCATGTTTTATTACTATCTCTGCAGACTTTTAATATAACCTGTCCAAAATCTGCTAACATTCTAGTAAAATTATCTTTCCCAACTTGTAATTTTGTTGCTTTGAAATTTCATCTGTACTATGTTAGAGTCTATCTTAAATGCCACCTCTTTAAAAAAAAAACTATCTCTAAAAATGATATTAAACATTGAAAATGTGTCAAATATATTTATAATTAAAATTAGTCTTAATTAATCTTAATCAAAATTAATCTTGATTCAATGCAAACTTAATGTAATATTCATGACAAGCTATAAGGAATAAATGAACAAAATGATTAAGATTCCAAGTTACTGAAACTTATATAACTTGAAGACAAGGAAGAGGAGCTCTTCCTTCCTTTAAAAAGAGATCTGATAATTTCTTAACTCCTTTTAGATAATGACTAAGTCTATTCAACTTTTTAAATAGTTCTAAAATTTATTCCCATCTTTGCATTCCTACCATCATTAATTAAGATTTCATTATTTCTTCCCTATAGTCTATGACATTAAAATGAAAGCAGAGGGAGAGAGATCAGTGATAGGAAGGCTCACTATGTACTGGGTAGCTTGTCATATGAGGATTTAGAAATGATTAAGATGCAATCTTTGTCCTAAGAAAGCTCATAGTCTATAGGGGAGACAGACATGCAAACAAGTAATTATATTAAATTGTTACTAGAGCAATCACATGAGACATAGCATTAGCATTGATGAAGAAGTAATTAACATCTGTGAAGGGGTATTAGAGAATGCTTTCCAGAAGTCACTCTGAGCTGGGAGTTAAGGGAGTAGCGCAAGGCATTCAGGGAAGAAAAGAAGAGCAGATACCTGGCCTGCTGTGGATGATCCATCCCCAGTCTGCCTACTCCATTCTCTACTTCACACTTATGGGTTCAGGCATTATCAAAATGCTCATAGTTCCCCCATAATTCCATGCGGTATTATGTCTTTTTATTTTGACATGTGTTGTTCCCTTCATTTCCCACCTTTATCTTGTATTGATGATAACTAGGGAAGATTTTTAAGGAAAGAAGAAGCATGATTAAACTTTGTTTTAGAAATATTATTTTTGTGCTTTGATGAGGCTGAACTGAAGTAGAAAAAGACAGTAGTTAGAGAAACCAATCACAACACAGCAAGAGTTAATAAGATGCTAAACTAAGGCAAATGAGGTGGAAAGATCAGAATGAATACAAGATGCTAAAAAGGTGGGCTCAAAACTGCTTGACATATTGAGTGAGATTAGTAGGGAGGAGCAGTAGGATGGACTGAGAAAAATCTATGATACTAAGGTTTCAGCTTGGTGACATTAGGTGTTTGGCACAGGACAAGGTAGGGAATGTAGGAAGAATATCACAGTTGAGGGGAATATTTATTTCATCTTGGATATAAGTATCCTCTGAGTTTTTAAAAAATATATTTTATTGATTTTTTACCAAGAGGATGGGAGAGGGATAGAGAGTTAGAAACATCCATGAGAGAGAAACATCGATCAGCTGCCTCCTGCACACCCCCTACTAGGGATGTGCCCGCAGCCAAGGTACATGCCCTTGACCGGAATCGAAGCTGGGACTCTTCAGTCCACAGGCCGACGCTCTAGCCACTGAGCCAAATTGGTCAGGGCATCCTCTGAGTTTTTGAGGTAGAAATAAAACTAAGCAGCTGGAGTTGAGGCTAGGTTTCCAGAAAGTGGTCTGGATTAGGAATTTCTACTGAGAGGCACACTATCAAACAGGGAATAGTTAAAGGAATACATTTAAAAAATGGAGAAAGTGTGGGTGAAACTCATGGTTGAATTCTAAGGGAAGGAACTCACTAGGGTCACTGCTGTGATAGAATCTGTTCTCAGAGTAGTCCTACTGGACAGAATGCTACAGTTCCCCAAATAAAACAGACATCAACTTTTCTAATCTCAGATGACTAAGAATGGCCTATCCATGGTAGGGAGGGTCCACCCTCTCAGTCTGAGGCCCTTAAGCACTTGCCTCCCTGAATATAAGATTATCTGGGTGCAAGAAACCTTCCTGGATGTGCCACCTGAGAATTTGAATAAGGTGCTTTCCTTTCTAAGTAATTACAGGCAGACTTGCAACCTTGGGAGAGATAAGTTATGAAATTAATTTTAAATGAAGGAAAGACATGGTGTAGTAACAAATGTGAAAAAATAAAAACCCAGTCTTCATAGTCTGGTAAAAGAGGGACAGAATACTGTCTGTATTTCCCCAGCTATTATCTTAGATAGGACTACAATGACTTGCTAACAGATAGAAAATAGTTAGAATAGTAAAGTAAAACAAAAGTCTCTCTTAAAATCACATAGTGACATTTATTCTGATGAGCACATAGTAAAGATTTAACAAATTTTTGTTGAATTAATCAATGACTAAGTTGCATTTGCCTTTCCAGGTAAACTCACCTTCTGGAAAGAGAAATGTTGACTATTGGATCTGGATATATAACTGTTGTCAGAGATCTTCCTCCTATGTATGGCACATACTAAGTGCTCAGTAAATATTGAGGGAGAAAATAAAGGAAGGAAAAAAGGGTGGGAAAAAGAAAGAAAAAAAGATTAAATAATATGTTTATATGCATTTGCTCTCAAGACTTTGGGTTGTGTAGTGGTTTGTTCTAGAACAGTGATTCTTTTTTTTTTTTTTATAGTCTCATTTATATATTTGATTCTTGTTTTTTTTTTGTTTTTTGTTTTTTTTTGCTTAAAGTATTACAAAGGGTATTACATATGTGTTCTTTCTTTTTTTCCCCACCCTTGACAATCCCTGGCCTCCCCTACCCCCCAGTGTCTTATGTCCATTGGTTATGCTTATATGCATGCATACAAGTACTTCGGTTGATCTCTAACCCCGCATCCCTCCTGCCCCCCAATCCTCCCCGGCCTTCCCACTGCAGTTTGACAGTCTGTTTGAGGCAGCTCTGCCTCTGTATCTATTATTGTAGAACAGTGATTCTTAACTTTGTGTCTGAACCACTTGAAATGCTTAAAAATAGAGAGACTCAACAAGATTCCATCCCAGACTCATTGATTCAGAATTTCAGGAGGTGACACCAGGCTATGTATAAGTTTTAAACCTCTGTTGATGACTGATTATGTTGGACAACCTGAATTAGGAACTGCCATCCTCAGATCTGAGAAATCCTGGCTACATTAATTAGTAAAGTTCCAGGCATGTAGAATTCAGAGACCAGATCTTGAACCAAGAATATCTTTCCCAACATATAGGACATGATTAGGCTCCCCTAATCAATCTGCTGGATCTTGTTGTCTTAACTGTGGAAAGTCATGAAAGTCTACACCTTGTTCACAATGCATAACCCCATGCTGCCTAGTAAATGAGGGTAGAAACCTGGATTGATACTTGAGTAATTACTACGTTTGAGGGATTACTGACTGCACCAAGCTTGTTTATCCTTCCCTAGCCACACTAGTCTGGAAAGGGTTCTTATGTTCTTGCTGTTCTTTTTTTTCTCAAAATAAACTTCTAGCTCCTCTGCCACTATTAGGACAAATGAAATCACTAGACACATCTATATCTACACTAATAAAAGACAAAGATGCTAATTGACTGTATATTCGCTATGCCCCAAGCCAAGCCCACTAGCCAATCAGAGCGACTATATGCAAATTAACCCAACCAAGATGGCGGTGGGCAGGCATGGAGATGGAGC
>NW_006300376.1:3507113-3508746 GCF_000327345.1 Myotis davidii | reverse complement strand
GCTCAGCCACAAGCCAGGCTGATGGCTGCCAGTACAGTGGTGGTGGTGGGAGCCTCTCCCGCCTCCTCAGCAGCACTAAGGATGTCCGACTGCAGCTTAGGCCTGCTCCCTGCTGGTCAGTGGACAGCCCCCGAGGGCTCCTGGACTGCCAGAGGGATGTCTGATTGCCAGCTTAGGCCCAATCCCCCAAGGAGCAGGCCTAAGCCAGCAGGTGGTCATCCCCCGAGGGGTCCCAGACTGCAAGAGGGCACAGGCCGGGCTGAGGGACCCGTCTGAGTGCACAAATTTTTGTGCACCTGGCCACTAGTATATATATAAAAGCCTAAGTGATCAAACGACCAAATGACCGGATGACCGAATGACTGGTCGACTGGTCGCTATGACAGGCACTGATGACCAGGGGGAAGATGCTCAATGCAGGAGCTTCCCCCTGTTGGTCAGTGCGCTCTCACAGGCCCTCCCCACAGCCAGCTGGCTTGATGACCCTGATCAGAGTAGCCAACCTCCTATGGCCCCTATTCACCCTGATCACTGGCCAGGCTGAGGGACCCCACGTGCGCATGAATTCTTGCACTGGGCCTCTAGTTTTACATAAACACTAGCCACTTAATAATGGCTTATAATGTACTTGTAAGATCCCTGATGGTCAACCCCAATGTTCAAGTTTTATTTTCATTTTTACAGGAAAAGAAAATACCAGCAAATCAACTTCACCTATCTCAGTTATCTAAAAATGATCATTCAATAAACTTCTCATCCCCCAATTCAAAGGTACTATTTCCCATGAGGCAGGGAAATGGTCAGGGACCTCTGAATCAGACAAGGTTGTACCTGGATAGTATTGTCACACTCCTTTTTGGGTTATATGCTCCAATTAAAAGATGGTTCTACCATTTGTGAAGGTTTTATAAGGGGCAAAAATAGGAAAAACTGTACTGACCTATGTCAATGACCACATAATATCATCAATGTTTCCTATATCTCTGAGTAGGAAGCATTCTCTAAATGACTGAAACTAGTTTGAAGCACATACTATTTTCTCTCCTGAAAATTTTCACTTTTACTTTTTAATAGATTAATATAAAGATATTTGCTTAGAGGTTTAAAAAAATAAGGCTTTACTGCCATAAATATCAGAAAATGCTTTCTTTTCACAGGCTTGCTTTCTTTGTATGGTAATAGCCCTGTTTAGAATACAAGAATGCAATCAATGCTTTTATGATAGAAAACCAGCCAACTGGAAATCCTTCCTTCATTCCAAAGATAAACACTGCGTTTAGTTACTGCCATTTTTAATTTTTCCAAATTCAGGTTATCTTTTTGATGAAAAAAGTTGGTTTTAGTTTGAACAGACTGTTCATAAATGTCACTGAAGTTGGGGTTGGGAGGGGAAAGGCTTCTTAGATCATCGCAAGAAGCATGAAGTCACGTCTGACAGGTGGGACAGGCTCAGGAATAACTAGCCCTGAGAACAACCTTCCAGAGAAGATAGATCATAGCCTCAAGGGAAAGTTCCCTGACAACTCAACAAACACACAGTCTCAGACTCACACACACACTGATGCTAGGACAGAGCCATGGGCAAATGTTGCCTTATTCTGAGATACACTAGTCTACATCTAAATATATGCAT
>NW_006300376.1:3505365-3506954 GCF_000327345.1 Myotis davidii | reverse complement strand
AAGATTATTATATTAGATACACATGCATATGTATACTCCTTCACTAGTAAGAGAGTGATTAATACTGATTGAATAGCTCCTTTGTTTAAGACTTTTCTTCAAAATGTGAAGTGGTGGTGGATCCATCAAGGTTCCAGTAAGGAATCAGATGGCATATTAAAAAATATTTAACTGAAACTAGTTTAAAGAAAGGATTTTTTATATGCTCCAATTAAAAGATGGTTCTACCATTCATAATAGACTTATGATCAAGATTAAGAAAGGCAGCAAGGAGTGTTGCAACACCAAGGGACAAAGGATCATCAAATAGTTCTTATTGTCACTGTGCCAGAATGCCCAAGGAAGACAATGCAACCAGAAAGTGGGGGCCTTGGAGACCTGGGAGGAGCTTCTCCCTGCCCCAGTAGAAGCTGTGGTTATAGAGAAACTCGGTGAGTCAGGGAAGGAGAAGTGATGGGAATAAGAGGATTACTCCATCTCTTTCTTCCCAACATCAGATCTATTGCTGATGCCTTCCATTGGCCCAACCCCTTAGGAACCTGGTGGGCAAGGAAGTGGATCTGCAGGCCAAACAGTTAGCCCCTTAAGATCCAGAGCAAAGCAGAGAATAGATTTGAGGAGGCAAATGAAGAATAACCACCGCAATGAGGAAGCAAACATACACAGAAAAGTTAATTAAGGATATGATACAGTAAATGGCAAACATCAAACCTATAGAGGACAATAAATATAGACAACAGGGGAGAGAGAGAATACAGTCTAATGGTTAAGACCATGGACTTTAGAGGTTGACAGGCATTCCATTAAATCCAGGTCCTACCACCCGCTGTAGTACCTATGACCTTGTAAAAATTACTGAATCTCTCTATGCCTCAGCTTCATTCAGATGCAAATAATAGTGTTTACTCTGTAGGGTTGTTATAAGACTTAAATGAGACAACATACATAAATCGTTTGGCTTGGTACCTGACATACAGTAAGTATTCAATCAATGTTCATTACTGTCATCGTCTTCATGTCATCATCATCAGTAGAGGAGTTTAATAGAAGGACTTACCAATGATTCCTGGGGTAGGAAAAGGATGGGTAGAATTTGTTAAGATAGGAAGAAAGAGGAAGGAGAAGTTTCATGGGGAGGGATGACCTGAGTAGATTAGGAAGCAGGAATTCACAGAGCATGGGGTTGTATCAGGGGCAGTAGATTCTGACTGAGACTCATAAAATATAGAAGGATGGGATGACCCAGTGATCGAGGCCCTTGAACATCAAGTCAAAAGTTTGGCTTTTATCTAGTGCATTGTGGAAAACAAACAAAAAATTTTAAAGCAAACAACAAGGTAGGAATTGTGTTTTTAGACTGTGGTATAATGTGTGTGTTTATAATATGGAAGAATTTAGGATGATTTTAAATAGAGAAACTAGTCAGGTTTAACAATAAATTATAAAATTCTTTGAAAAAACATGGGGAAAATATAAGTAAAACATTTATTAATATCTACTGGTTATTTTAAGTATACTTTACCATTTATCCTCCCAACAGTTACTGCTACCTTTGTATTCCCTGGGTCTTGGATGTCGTAGTCATTAAA
>NW_006300376.1:3478454-3504896 GCF_000327345.1 Myotis davidii | reverse complement strand
TTCAATAGATCCAGTTTTAGCATTGTAAAATTTAGCCTTCCTTTGCCCCTAAGTCAAAGAAATGATTCTTTTTAGTGGTTTGGAAATTTCAAGAGGCATTTTGCTTCTCAGAAGTCTAAAGTGTAGATTTTCTAAAGAATTGAAGATTCTTGACTGTTCTGCTAGGTGTGGGAGTCCTATAAAAAACATGTTGCCCTAACCTGTTTGGCTCAGTGGATAGAGTGTCAGCCTGCGGATTGAAGGGTTCCAGGTTCGATTCCCGTCAAGGGCATGTACCCCAGTAGGGGGTGTGCAGCTGATCGATGTTTCTGACACATATGTAATTTCTTAATCAATAAAAAATATATTTAAAAAAAAAAAAAAAATTTCAATCTGCTTTTGCATTCAGTGATTCCAGTCTTAGTACTATTTGACCATTAGTTTCTTACAACTTAAAAAATTTAAAGAATAGTTATTCTTTGGTTCATAGGAGAAACAAGGGTTTTTAATGATAAAAGTATGCAGTTGCTGTGTTTAATATATTTTAATGCATCTAATCTTCATAACAAACCTATGAAGAAATTCTATTACTATTTCCATTTTACAATGAGAAAATTAAGGCCTAAGGCATTTAAATAACTTATGCAACACATACAATCAATTGCATTTACTAGTAGAACCCAACTTTGTACACAGCTACCTGTGCTACATGTTTCCCTAAAAAGACACTTGCAGAATGCAGTTTCAGTTACTAAAGTTTGATCTCAATGATATAATTTTGTCTTGAGCTACATTATATTTCATCTCTCTATTTTTTTTCAAAGTCATTTGCTATTTACAAAGTTTATATCCATGATCAGATCTGATCTTGACCATGATGAAATAAGTTTGAAGTGATCATCTAATTTGTTCAAAGTTTCCAACTACTAGATAGCACAGCCAGGACTTAAAACGAGGGTCTTCAAACTCTAAATTCTGTAATTTTTTTGCACCAGACAAAAGAGATTTAAGTAAGAGCAAAAAACATAAAGAGGCATCTATTTACTCATGTAATAATCATTTAGAAAGCACATGTTAGGTCTCTGACAACATCCTGGGTTCTAGTACAAGGGGAAAATACTCTGCCCTCTTCAAGGTACTCATCACTTAGAGAAGAGTCAGAGAAATACATGCAGAATGCGAGGCTATCATCCTGTTGGTACAGACACTAACTAGGTAAGCACCATGAAAGGACTATTCAGCCTGGAATGGGAGGAGATCACAATTTTGGTGGATCATGACTGGTGTGAAAAGAAAAGGTTTACTGAAGAAGTGATATATGAGTTGAATTTTAAAAAAACATATGTGTGGAAGTGGAAAAGCAGAGAGCTTGTGCAAAGATTTGGAGGCTTTGAGCACATAGATTGGGGAGGTGCATGAACCCTGACCTGGTAGGAGCACAGGATAAAGGGATGAGGCTGAAGAACAAATCCAGGACCTGCCAGTCCAGGATAAGGAACTGGGACTTCAGCCTGCAAGAGAGGAGTAATGTGCTAAGATTTGCATTTTAACAGCCTCACTTTGGAAGCAATTTAGAGGATGAATTGGAGGGGACTGAAACCAGAGGTTCAGACACCCACAGATGGCTTCTAGCAACAGACATAAAAGAAAGCACCCCATGGACATGTACAGGATGCATGGAAGGATAGGTGGACTTGAGTGACTAGGAGGGAATCATCAGAGCTTTGTGGCACTTTAGATGCAAGACTAAGGGCAGGAGAAGGGTCTCTAGAATTATTTCCTGATTTCTGACTTGGGAAACTGTGGGATCTAGTGAAAGTAGAAAATAAGGTGGTGGGACAGGGGAGGGGCCATATGGGTCACATGAGATGTATTCTGCTCATTCTGTGTTTGAGATGGATGTTGAAAATTCAAGCAGTGATGTGCCATAGGAAGTGAGATGTGTTTGGAAGCAGAAAGTTGTCTGAGCTGGTAATATTTAGAAGTCAGCAATACATAACTGGTGCTAAACAATAATAAAAGTTCTAAATATTAGTTGACAACTATGTGTTAGGCATTAATTTTTTCTAGGCATGCCAAATGTTTTATTGTCCCATTTAATTATCAATAAGAAAACTTTTTGTGAAGGACATTATTTTCCCCTTTTAATGGGAGAGGAAAATGAATTTTAAAGAGTTTAGAAATTAGTATGGTAGAATGAGAATGGGTGAATTAGGGAGAAAATGTAGGAAAAAAGAGTAGATACAGAGAACAAGTGAGCAAAATAGGTAAAGGTGGCCTAAAGGTAGCAACTTCCAGTTATAAAAGAAATAAGCCCTGGGGATGTAATGTAAAGCATGGTGACTATAGTTATTAACACTGTATTGTATATTTGAAAGTTGCTAAGAGAGTAGATCTTATAAGTTTTCATCACAAGAAGTACATTTATAACTATGTGTGGTGGTAGATTTAACCAGACTTATTGTGATGATCATTCTGCAATATATGCATATATCAAATCATTATGTTGTATACCTGAAACTAATACAACATTGTATGCCAATTAAATCTCAATTAAAAAAAGAAGAGAATGCTAAGGAATAACCAAAACAAATATTCACTGCTTATTATGTACCAGGCACTATTCTAAGTGTTAGTAATTTTTCCTAAAATTGAAGTGAACAAACAATTCCTTTATTTCAAAAAAGCTCACACTTTTGAAAAATATATAATTATTTCTTTAATTATAATATTTAAAAATTCATCTAGTTACAATTCAAAGTGAAAATTTGTGTTTATCTATCACCAAGTATTGGTAGAATTTTGAAGAGCAAGACAATGTTAGATGAGTAATGTTAAGTTATTTATCAGGAAAGACATAGAAAGATTTTAGATTTTAGTCCGATGGGAAAGCTCTTTTGGGGCAGGTTAGCAGAGGATGATGGAGCCCACCCAGTGTTTGAGCTTTGTCTCTAGTCTCCATTAACTGTATATCCCACTTAATAAATATTTAATAGAATGTTAGTGTGAAAAGTGAAATGATACCTATAATAATACATTGCATGGCACCAGGTGAACACAAAATTGAGGGTAGATATAATTAGAACCTATCTCTAAATCATGTCAGTCTTGTATGGCATTCAGTATAAATTTCCTGATTCCTAATAATTATAGATATCACCATGTGCCAGATTCAGTACCAAGAATGTTATAAACATTATTTTACTTACTTGTCTAATGGCTGATGGTACTTGGCCTTATGCCAGTCTTATAAGATTTTTATTTATCATGAGGATCTTGAGTCTCATAAAGGTTAAATACTTGCCCAAAGTCGTAGAGCTAAAGAAATAGAAAGAAATAGAGATCCAATTCCATTATATGGCCTCTAGTAGGCCAGTCAAAAAACCCCCTTTACAACTTTATCTAAAATCACTTGCCAGTATTGTCCATACCTTATACTTTTCAACAAAAGGAATATGTCTGAATATGTCTTATTATCCTAATCCCATTACACAGGCACTTTTGCCATCTTCCTCATCATCATCCCCATCATTTTCAAAGTATGAATGACAATAGGCGAAGCAAGGTTGAATCAGAAACAGGAGATGAACAGACATGGTTGTTTCTAACAAATTTATAGCCTAAGAGGCTAAACATTTATTCAGATAATCCATTTGTCCCTGAGTAATTAATAAGCTTAACATTGTGCAACTACATATGAAGAAAGTGTGTCATAACACGTTATTATCTGAGGGGAAAGTGAATTTAGAGGAAATGACAGCACTTTCTTAGCAAGGAAAACTGTCACCTCTTCCCATTAGTTAATATAAAAGATTTCATTGGAATAGATGGAATTTCAGGAAATGTATGATAATTTCAGATTTCACTGTATGAGTCATTGTGCCTGGCTTCCACAGGATTTGTATGCAAATAATACACTAGATTTTTTTTAACATGATGGTCATCTGTGTTTTTTCAGGGTATTAGGTTGACCATTCTGTGGTTTTCATAAAGTTCACCCAAATGAGTTATCTGTATCATAATATTACAGAAATATATTAAATGAAATAAAACATTTATGGTAAAATATAAAGCATTTACATTCTAGTATTTGCTAAGTTTCTATTTAACAGTGTGATAGTTTCCTTTGTCCTTTATTTAGCAGAGAAAACACAGTTTGGATGGAATATATTGTCTTGAGAAATGCTATCCATTAAGATGGTTAGCTTTTCTGGAAGCCAGTGTCTTCCTCTGAATGCTAAAGGAACTTTGCAAATATGAATGATTGAGAGAACAATGTATGCTATACATTTAGCTTTACAGCTACAAAAAAATTAATTTTAAATGTTCAGACAGAGTCAAAATTAAGTATGTTCACTTTTCACCACAACCAGCTTGACATTTTATTTATTAATCTCCAGCTATTTGTTTTGGAATGAGTTCGACACCGTTTAGTGAATTTTCCTATATTAGATTAGTGAGAGAAAGCAGAACTCAAAATACATCCCAAACCATTAAAGCAATTAAATATTTTCTTGGCCTCACAATTAACCATTCTATAATTATAAAATTATTTCTAACACTATATATATGTATATATACAAATGAGGCTATATGTGGATACATGATATACTCTCTTCATATGGTTACATAAAATTATTCTGAGAATGAAATGATATAAAATATTAAGCATAGTAATAATAGTAACACCTAGTCATTATTCTAATTATTTTTCTTTATTATATTTTCATATCTGAAGACTTTCAGCAAATGTATTTTACAGATTAAAAAACAGCAAATTCACTTATTAGGATAATGCTTATGCTTTTTGGTTCATGGAAATCGTCTGCTTGATTTAACTGAAATGTAAAATTTATTACTATTTTTAACAATGTGCTTAAATTTCACAAGTATGGATGAATTTTATTTTTTGGTATCTTCTAGCAGGTACTCACTCAATATATTCACACTTAACTGCTATAATCATGACAAAGGGTCTTTCTTAAAATTAAGAAATTATTATCCTCCATACATATTTATACCAGGACACTAGTTATTAACAATTCTTGATTTCTTATAATATTCATTCTATTGGTCATTAGCATGAAACAACAGATTCAAATATAATAAAAAAACAGATGCAGTAGTCATTTGTATTAGGACTGATAATATAAAATCATTTAAGCAAATAACTTACTTTTTTTTATTTCCTAACCTCTAAGACTATTTTTCTATTTTAATTGATTTTGTTATTTACTTTCTCAGCAGGTTAGTGACATAATTGATATCATGAAATTAATTAACTAACTGTAGATCTTAGTTTCTTGGGCAGATTTTTTTAGCTGCATTGGCTGAAACATTAAGGGAAAATGATTTGAAAAGTTTTCAAAGGAGTTAAAATTCAACAAATTTGACCCATTTAAAGGCCCGTCCAATAACATTTCAGGGCAATACCCATAGCAATACATTCTCTTCAGAATGACATAGGTGATTACCAAGATATTGTTTTAGATTACAGGAAAGTAGGGATAAGATCACTTCAATTTCTTCAAAATATTCTGTTCTGAAGAATTGCAATGACCAAAAAGGACAGGGCGTGGTGCTACAGATGGATCACAAGCCAGTTCTTCCTGGGAAAGTCACCTAGACTTACATTGAAAGGAGCAAACCATGTCACAACTTGCATGTGTTGTTATCAGAGTTTCCGAGTAGAAAACACGTGGCTTCCAGACAACTGAAGGAGGCTGAGATAGACATTTCAGGAATTAAAAAACGAACAAACGACAACCCTCAACATTCGTTCTTATCAAGTTATATTTTCTCTTAAGTAACTGTACAAGACTGAATATCTCTATTTTTGGTAATGTTAAAATGTGGCAGAAATAACATTACATTAGTGTTCATTGATGATTTGTTGTTATTCCTAACTAATCATACAATCATACAAATTGAAAAAACATATATACAGTTATACGAAGTTGAAGATTTTGAATTCACAAATCATTACCTTTGAACGCTATTGCTGTAACTTCTCTATTAAAGTGGTAGTGCAATACAGACAAAAATATTTTCCTAAAAATAAGTGGTGTGCCCACTAGTGTGGTTCAGTGGTTGAGCGTCAACCTATAAACCAGAAGGTCATGGTTCAATTCCCAGTCAGAGCACATGTATGGATTGTGGGCTCCATCCCCAGTGGGGTGGGTGCAGGAGGCAGCTGATCAAGGATTCTCTCTCATCATTGATGATTCTCTCTCTCTCCCTCTTTCTCTGTCTCTCTCTCTCTCCCTTCCTCTCTGAAATCAATAAAAATATATTTAAAAAATAAGTGACGTAAGGGCAAGTTCTCAATAGAAAAATGAGCAAACACATGAGAGAAGAGAATATAATGACAGTTCAAAACCTTGCAATTCAAAAGGCTGTCAGGCAGAATCCACACGGAACTGCTGTTTGTTGAAGTTGCATATGTGCTGAGGGGATAGACCTGATCATCAGAATTTGATTCCAGGCAAATATCCCATCCTTTCAGCTATTTAGCTGCCTCTGCAATCCATCCTGCCCCCATTAAATCTACTATTTTCTCCATTTTTAACCTAAAAATAGTATGGAAAATTGGAATATTGAAATTTGCCCCCCAAACCTGCAACTGAGATAATTATTTACATCTGACAGAAGTATATTTCAAGTAATTCAGTGCCTTTTCCATTTATCCCATGTGTCATACATATGTTAAATTAATGGTTACCTGGGCTTGCCCCATTCTTATCTGCCTATCTGCCTAATCCACAGGTATCCACGTTCAAGATCAAGCTTAGATATAAGCCCCTTGGGTAATTCTTTTCAAAAGAATTACTGATTTAGTTAACTGCACCTTCTATTCTTAACATAATACTCTGGTTCTGTCTGTATTGTGGTTATAATTTATCTACCTGCTTCAGCTGTAGACTGCAAACTTACTCAGGGCAGAGATTTCTATTACTAATCACTTTCTCTTTGGCACCCAAGAGCAAGCCTGGCCCATGGAAGGTCCTCAAAACATATAGATGTATGAGACCTAAAAATCATAAAGTTGGGTGTTATCATTTCTTAAAGCTATTTTTAAAAGATTGATAACATTAAAAATGATTTTGAATACTGAAAAGTCAGGACAAAAATCATGTGGTGTGATTTTTAAAAAGTTTGGAAAATTAGCAAAGAAAGAAAATGGTTAGTCACATATTTTGTAAGGTAATATATATGGTGTAAACTCATAACTTTATAAAGAATAGATTTGTCATGGGCACCCAGAAGGAAGGTACGCTTTGAATGGCTGTTTTAATCCATGAATGAGAAGAATTTTCCATAAAAAGAGTATGTGCCAAGTTAGATAATACCAGTCTGGGCAAAATATTCCCTGAGAATAGGTTTAAATCTGAATACTGAGAAATTTTTCTTGTAATCAAAGCTTATGGAATACAAATTTAAAAGGGACATATACGATGACATGATGTAGAATCATATCACTGGTGATTTGGAGAAGTAATACTATTCACTGAAAACAGGTTCATCTTTGAGGCAACAGTTCCTCGTTTAAATCCCAGCTCCATTTTTTAGCTGTTTGAGCTTATAAAAAGTATTAAATTCCTTTTTTTAATTCCTCAATTTCTTTATCTGTAAAATGGAAAAAATAGTACCTTTCTCACAGAGCAAAAATGCCGCAAACAAACCCAAAAACAAACAAGCAAAGAAAACACATACAGGAACATAGTGTCTCTTCAACAAACATTGTTTACTATTATTTTACTTCAGCCCACTTGTCCTGTTAATTATCATTAAGGATTGAGGAACATACCTTAAATTCTCTTTTTCGGACCACAGTGTAAGAAATGTCGTTAAAATTACACATATCTGATTAGAAGGACTGTTATAAGACTTAAAGTTAATAGGGTACCATGTCATTATAAAGTTATAAGTGCCAGATATTAAATATTAACATAGGAAAATATTTTTTAAACTCAAATAATAGGAGGATGAAAATTGGCAATGACGGAGGTCCAAGTTGTCATTATGGGTTTATTTACTATTTACTACTTTTTTGGGAACATGGATAACTTATCATTACAAATTAAAGGAAAGCCACATTTAGCAGTGCTTTTCAAAATAATTCAAAAGACAGACTTTAGTTTGCACGCCACATAACCAAAATAATATATAACAGCCTCTCCCTAGACATCAAAGTTCCTTTTCAGTAGCTAGTTCTCTTGTCTGTCCTGCTGGGAATCTTGGCCGTTTTTGCTTTAACCAGGGATCCCTGGAATTTTTTTCTTCCTTATTTTAGCTAATGGGTACGGGTATTGCCACCTCCTGTGTTTCTGGTGGCTCTGAATCTTGGCTCACAAATGGGCTAAGGTATCAAACGAAAACGTTGGCATCTGTCTCAGGCACATTATGAGAAACAGAGAGACTGCGTCCAAAGGTCACTTTGAGATCCTTAGGGTGATAATGTTCAGGGCTGTGAAATTTGATGTTAGAGGAGCTGCTCTCCTGGGAACCAGCTCAACCACTGACCTGTGGATCCATCATGCCACAACAAAAAGTAAGCTAATTTTTCTCTTGAAAATAACAAAGAATAGTAAGAACTTTCCATCCATACTTGTTGTTGAAGAAATGCTTTTCCACCCCATATTTTCTAGATTGAGGTCTTATGATTTGTCCAAGCGACAACTGTACTTACGATCAAGAGACAAAAATTTAGCCTGGACCCCTTTCTAAGTTAGACCTTCCAGTCCTTTCCTCTGATGATCAATAGTTTCCAAAGTACATTCCACTGAATATTAGCTTCATATGATGTGATAGGATAAAGAATGCTATTGCCAAGTCCATTTTCAAGGGAGGTAGTAACCACTGTATCCAAGACAATTCTGCTTACTGTGTTCCATTAATGTGGCAGTCTGTGTTGTCAATTGGAAGAAGGAAAATGTACCACATTCGCTACACTTATTTGACCAGGGTTATCTACAGGACAGGCAAGATGATTACATTTAGGAGAATTTGCATGATATTTTTTAATGAGCACAGATGTTTCAGTGGAAGTCTAATAGTTTGAAATTCTGATCTAGCTACTGGCACTGTCCTCAGCAGCCAGCTGCCATATTGAATGCACCCCAAATCCCTCTGACAATGGAGAGGAACCGAGGCACTGACCAGGTATCCTTATGAGTTCACAGTTTCACAGGCAGAGGCCCAAGAAAGTGGAGAAATTATTTTTAATATAGTATAACTTGGAGAAAAAGAATCTCCAGTTTTGACCATGTGTATAATTTAAATGTTGACTTTAGTACACAAGTTCAAATAGCCATCTTTTATGTTTTTGAGTTGTATTAAATCTGTCTAGGGAGCTTTTGGGAGGCATTTTGGAAAAGGGAGATGAATGTCATCATGTGGAAATAATAGTGTTTGGGGGGGAGGTATTAAAGAAATATTATTCTGTGTTATGTGCACTTATTCTCAGAGGATCCATACAGGAAAATAAAAAATAAAACCTTCCCACCCTTGGTGAGACAAATAAAAGATTCTGTTTTCACTGGCTTACAAAATAATCCCCCAAATATTTAGCAACAGTATCTTTATTTCTCTTTTCAGATGCTTCATGGGGATAAAAGACTAAATTTGCAAGTGGAAAATAGCCATACATACAGTTTCAACCATCCAAATTGAAAACTGGTAGCATCCAATGCTTTTAAGTAATAACATTGCTAGTATTCACTTTATCTCATATGGGATTAATGCTTGTGAATGTGCTAGAATCTCATTCCAAACAGGACTGCCAAACAGAGAAAAGGCTGCAGAGACAGCTGTAGTAGACACGATCCTGTGGTGATGGTTTTTACCTAAGATTACGGAAATACACAGCTGGTGTAAAGGAACTATGAGATAAAGATACGCCCATATTCTAAAAGATGAGCATTGATTTAAAGGAGTAAGAATCCCCTCAGTGGTGGGGCTGGAAACTTTCTCAGCTACTCAACCGGCTACCCAGACAAACTGGTTTGAATCCCAGTCCTGTCACTTACTAGTAGTTGTGACCCCCGGCATGTTTCTTAACCTTTCTCTGAAGCTTCATGAAGTTGCTTATTTGTAAGATGGAGATAATTGTGTCCATTTCACAGAGGTGTGGTGATGGTGAAATACGATCATGAATATAAAGAGTAAATGTTCTTATGTGGTCTAATTACTCAGTGACTATTCTCTTCATCTGCAACAAAATTGGATTAGGGTGGAGGGAGGTTGATAATTTGAGAGACTTTTTGTAAAAGTGATGAATCTGTCCTCAGAGGTAAATAATCAAATAAACTTATATATATATGGTATTTCCTCAGCACAAGGATTACCTACTAAGAAAGGAGCAAAAACAATTTGTACTCAACTTCTGAGATTTTTACATTTATTAGTTCACTTGATGTTTTAAGTGAAATTGCTGAAAAAACAAAACAAAACATTCTTTAGTCTAAGAACAGGTTGAGAGGGGATCTATAAAACCTATGAAGTCATCCCAATGATTGAGAAAAATAACACAGATTTGTTTACAAAATCTGGTTTAATAGGCTGAGGAAAATAACCTATAAAATGAAAGAGACAGAAATTGAGCTCAAACAAGAATAAGCTGTTTCACATAGTGAATAGTATATAGATGATAGTTGTTATCCTCAAAAGATATTTAAAGTGAAGCATAAATCAATTCCAAAATAATTAGCTGAATTCATGGATGGTGGATTCATAATGGACCGAGAGAAATCAGATTGTGGTCTATCTATCATACGCTGAGGTCACTGTGATAGAAAGCACAGCCCACAAAGCATCCGGGCTCAGCTTGGTGTTGATTTCATTCCTTATAAGTTTTAATGCTCTTACTTGGAAGAGAGTTTTTGTTCCGTATTCAATTGTAGTCATATGAGCTGGTTATCAGATAGACAGTCTTGTGTTTTGCTAAATTCTGGGCTACTTAAGGCTCTTTGACTCTTTCTACACACACTGGGTTGGAGACAGTTACTCAAGTTCCTGGAGACAGCTGATCTCAGCCAAGAAACTATAACTCAGCTTTTTACTCATCAAGCCAGGACTACAGAGGACAACGCAAGCCAGATAATTCCCATTCCTCATCCATATTCATGGATCATGACGAGAGCTTGGGAAAGCAATTTATTTGACATTAACCTGATTATTTACCAATTTTAGGTTACTTTTCAAGAAATTTTCTAGGAATTAGAGATACCTGAAGCTTGGAAGAGAGACAATGAACTCCTATAAGAACAAAGAGGCAAGATAAATTACTTTTCTCTTGAAGACATCTAACTTTATTTAGAGCAGTGGTTCTCAACCTTCTTTTGGCCATGCCCCACCTAAGCATCTCTAAAATCCTGATGCCTCCCGCCGCCCCCATGACAGATAATCCTTATTATTCAAAAAGTGAACTCCTATTCACATGGGGGACACCTAAAAGGCCATTAACTTGGTCTAAACAAGCTTCCAAAGAATATGGCATCCATGACAGAGAAAAATAAAAGAACAAAGGGACAGTTGAAGTACTGAGGAAGAAATTACTAAGAAACTGTTAAAATAATAATATGAAGTGATATGAAAAAATAGCAAATAAAGTTTCAAAACATATAATAGAGAACTGCCCCCCTTAAAAATCAAATTGCCCCCCTTTGGGGTGTGTGCCCCACGTTGGGAACCACTGCTTTAGAGTATCTGTTGTTTTCTCCAAAAAGTTGGCTTTTGCCTTGGACTAACTTTATTTTATCATGATGAATAATAATTATTCTTTTTGTTGTTGTTGCTATGGTACATTTTTGACTGAATAGTAAATACTAGCCTTTAAGATGAAAACCACCATGGCACTACACATGAGTGCTATTTCTTATGCGATTGGTCCCGTCGTCTGACGTCCTTGAAGGCTGGCCTGGGAAAGCGGCGAGGCGATTGTTCACTCCCCCACTCTATTTATATATAGTTATTGAAAGTTAGAGGCTTTCTCCTGGGTTTGGCCTCTTTCATTGGAGTGCAAAACACAATTCCCATTAAGATGCTACTTGAAGCAAGGAAGCCGTATTCATATCCTGTGAGCCAATGTGGCGTTTTCCACTCATGCCCATTTCAATGTCTCAGTTCCTGAACGTAAGAACGAGGGTGTCACACAATTAGCGTTTCCAGGATTTGGGATGGGGGAATCCTGTGTGTGTTGTCTCCTGACTTGAGGAAATTTATCTATTCTGAGAAGCTCATAGTTCTTTATCCCTCTAATAATTACTCATTTCTAATTTGAGAAAGAGTCATTTGGGAGGCAAGAGTCTTGCTGCAGTGATTCACGTCTCTTTCATTAAGGGGATTAAGTGAACCACTGGACAGAGTACAATGTGGGTTGCATCATTTTACACTACAAATGAGACCAATATGAGATATTAAAGAATGGACATTTTCCAAGGCCTAATTCTGCTTTCTGTCAACAGCAGGATTAACTTTAAGGGTGTCCTTTCTTCTCTCTTTCTTTTTTACTTAAGTATCTTTAATTCTAATGTCATGTGTAAGGGGCTCTCAGTACAGAAAACATGTGGGAAAACCCCGTTTCTAATTCCACGGAGGACCCTTAAGTGGTGGTCCTTTGAGGCTGGCCTTTGTTAGAATTGTGGGAACAAGGCTTAGGGACAGGGATTGTCCCTAAGTGAAGAAGCTCAGAACATCTGTGTGCATCAGCAAACACACCACATGGTGACTAGGTAAAGCCCAATCAAGTGGCAGAGGCGAAGACAGCTTTATGAAAAGTGGAGCAAGTGTATGAGACATAGGTGTGTGTGTGTGTGTGTGTGTGTGTGTGTGTGTGAGAGAGAGAGAGAGAGAGAGAGAGAGAGAGAGAGAGTGTATGTGTGTTCATGCATGTATATCAAATCAAGGAACAGAATGCCTGGAAACTAGATGACAGATGTAAAATAACAATACAAAGAGCAAACAAAGAAATATTAAGGTGAAGATGTATATACGAAAGTATAGAATTAGTAGAAGACAAATGCCTTCAGTGTGTACAGTTAATCTTCCTGAGCTCTCTGCACTCTGTATGCCTTTCCAGTTATTGGCAAGAAAGCTCTGGTAATTGAACAGACAAAAATTACTATATCCCTTTTATAACCAATAGCAACTTCCATTGGTTTAGGAAATTTTTTAGGGGTGGTAGTGGTTGGATGGATGTTAAGAGAGAAAGTTTTTTTGTCCTCATCCTGTATTTAGATAAGTCACATGACCTCTCTGGAACTCAGTTTTCCCATCTGTAAAATTGGTTAATAAATTCTAAAGTTCCTGCCATTGCTGAGATAATCAACATAAAACTAGTATTTTAAAATAGCATCTTTGACTTTAATTTCATATAAAAAGGAATGTCTACTCACTCTTCTGATTCACTTTATATTTGCTTTTATACTTTACATTCAGAAGGTAAATGCAAAAGATTTGTTTTACATTTATCTTTACATTTGCTTTCAAAATTGCAGGCCTCTACTTTAAAGGTAATATCTTCTCATAGTGAAGCAAACAGGAGTATGTGGATTTGGGGTTTCAAATTGGTATTATTGCTGTTATCTGATGCTTTAGTTATCTGTTTTGAAAATTTTGCGTTTATACCTAATTCCTTTCTGATCATTACAGATAATCTGTTATCTCTTCTTGAGTTACAAAAAAAAAAGAAAAGAAAAGAAAAGAAAAAGGGATGAAGGAGGGAACTACTGAAAATTTTAGGATGTCTATGTTAGAATTTTACATGCCAGCATTATTCTATTACTCTTAAGCTAGAGCAATAAAAAAAAGTCAGTGTTTTCCTGGTATGTGTGTTCCTTTACTTCAAAACATAAATTCATGTGTCTATACATTTATTAACCCCTCTCTCCTTTCCTAAAGCCACATACCAGTCTACAGTTCTACTTCCTTACCTCCAATAACCTCCTCACCCTATCAGCACACTGTCTTATAATCCCACCTACCTCTGCAAGTGTTCTTGCCAAGGTTACCCAATGGACATACCTCACTCTCTACAGCATGTGATCCTATTGGCCATGCTTTCTTCCTGAAAATTCTCTCCACCTAAGAATCCATGACATCAATTTTTCCTGTGTTTTTTTTTTAATTATATTTTTCCCTCTACATCTTTATCATCTATTAGGATTCCTTTGTGTCTGCCCAGTCTTTAAATGCTGTGTTTATCAGGCTTGTGTCCTTGACTTCTCTCGTCTTCACATGCTCTTGCTGGGTGATTTCCCTCATACAATTTTTTTTTTAAATCTCAAGTCTAGATCTCTTTTCTAAAGCCTCAGGCCAATGTTTCCAGCTGCTTTCCTGAATTCTCCACCCACAGGCATTTTACATGCAAACATTAAAAATCCAGCTCTTTATCTTCCACCAAAACGTACTTCCCTTCCCACAAATTCTGTCTCAGAAAGGCCTCACCATCTCTCTACCCCATTACCCAACTTCATTTTGGAAGCATCCCCTCATCCCTCCCTTCTGATCAATGACCCAGCCCATCCCTTCCTCTCAGTTTCCACTATCAAGGTTCAGGACTTGGTCATTTTTCACTTGAATTACTGCAAAAGCCTCCTATTTTTATCTCTGATTTCAGTTGTTTCTTTCTGTGATCAATTTTCTATTATGCAGCTAGAAAGATTTTTCTAAAAATAATCATCTAACAATGTCATCCCACCTCTTTATTTACAAGGCTTTCTGTTTAACTTCAGGTTAAAATCTAAACTCTTTGTCCTGATTTTCTAGTACTTCGCTCTCTCCCCTTTCCTGTCTGTCCAGTTTGTCTGCCAGCACACACCCTCTGCTCTGCCAACCTGTATTAATCGCAGTCTCTTTAAGCAGCATGCTCTTTCAACAACTGTTTTACAGATATTCTTTACTGGCGGTGGAGTGTCTTTTCTTCCTGACTTGGCAGAGTCTTTGAATTGTCTACTTGTCTTCTACCCTGACAATAGACTACTAACGAAGAGGCCTAGGTCTTACACCTCTCACTGCAGGGCTCCCAGAAGTTCTGAATAAAGCAAAACTTACTACAGAACAAAATCTAGTTTTTAAATTTCAACTTGCTTATAGAGGTTATTTCAAAATTGCTGTATAATTAAAGCATGTTTTATTTCCTCTTGTTTTTAGTTTTATTAAATTATTTGTACAGAGAGTGTTTTCTGATAGAAAGAAGCTAAATTTTTGTTTATTCCCATGTTAAATTTCTAAGGGACAGACTTAAATTGTTTCCTTCAATGGTCAGCTACAAGTTCTTTTAGAGGATCCCAACCAGTAATTACGAATCATTGACATTTTTCTTTACTATTCTGATCATAGTATAAACAAATGTAGCAGCTTGCTATCAAATTAAGGAAAAGGCAAATGATAAATTATCAAATGGAATTCAAAGTCTATCTGCAGATTTTCCTTCAAGAGAATTAATATTTTAAATTCTTCTGCCTTGTTTTATAATTAACATTACTTCTTGATTTATATTTTATGAATAATGAACAGCACTTAGCACATTTATTGTTTCTGCTCACTGACTTGCCTGTCTCCCCCTCTCTCTCTGAGCTCTCTGAGGGCAGGGACTGTGCCTATGTTTTTGACATCATACCTCTAGCACCAAACCTTACCTATAGCTGGCACATAATAAATATTTTTTAAATGAACATTGAAATACTTAGTTTTTGTCTGACAAAAGTCAGGTTTTTACACATGTAAAAACAAAGTTAATCAGCTAAAGATGAGAGAAAATGTCACACCAGTCACAAAAATTGTACTTGGACAAAGTCTTTATCAGGAAAAAAGAGGTGTTTTATTTTTGTGTGTGTGTTTTTTTTCAATTTCAAGTCATCCTAAATGTGACTCTTATACACAACTTGTTGAAAGTTTTGCAGTTCAAAGTAACCTTTTGGTCAGCCATAGCCAGTCCACTAAATGAACCCAGGGTGAGTTTAGTACTGATGAAACTAGGCATTCTCTTTATGGGAAATAGGCACAACAAAATAGATTTCTATGTGCAAGTCAGAGAAGCAACGACACACTCAAGAATGACTCCACCTATACGAACACAAACACGGGGCTAAGAAGTTTTCATTAACCCAAGTAGATTTTTCAACGAGAGACTTTCCCAGTATTATAAAGTACGTTTCCCTCTGCAGCTTCTTTGTTAGTGACCACTCCATCAGGAAGTCGTGCCACATCAAGGGAGGCCCATAATAGATTCAATATTCTCCATTTAATATCATTTAAGCAAGCCATTGTCTTCACATTTGTGGTTGTCAAAAAAGAAGAGAGTCTTTTCAAAGAATGTGCCTCTGGTGAGGAGAGGATAGGAGAAAACCCAGAGTTACAAAAAGTGACATTTTTATTTCTTGATTCAGCACCAGGAAAGCCAGAATCCTGAAAGTGGTGTGAGACCCTGGAGTCCCAGGCCTGCGCCAGACACGGGTATTGCAAAAACAGAATGAGATGTGCGGCGAAGGTGGCAGTGCTCGGAATGGCTGGAGTATATTCCTTCTTTCTGGGAAATGTCACTCCGTTTTGTAATAAAGCTGGAATGACTTTCCAACCAAGACGCTGTCAATGGAGCAAAGCACGAACTTCCCAGTTTTCCAAATGCAGGGAGAAAACAAGTTAGATGACTGTTTACAAAAACGGATCCAGTGAAAAGGGGGCTCTGACAACGATAAACATTGACCTCATTCTGTGTGCTTAGTACGGGAAAAGCCCACATTGAAAGTTGGCCAGACATGATTAGTTCCCGAATCTTGTCTAGAGATTGTTCTCTAACTAAAGTTTTTCTATTCTACTCTCGAATGAATTCACAGTAGGCAAACCGAGAAAACAGCGAGGGCAAAGGGAAACAGCATAAAAACTAGCACAGGTACTGTGCAACTTACGTGACACGGTGCCCTTTTTCTAATTCTGTTATCTAAATTCCATCTCATCTCACAAGCCAAACTCCCCTTCGACTCAGCTAAAAGCCATCTCCAGCACGTTTTACTCTCAGAAACATCTCCATAGTCTGCCTTCTCTGACGGCCACGTGTGGACTCACACTTTTGAGCTCTGTGCAGACACCCTTGCTGAGCTCTGCAACTCCCAGAGATTAGATCCATGGAATCCAATGTAACTTTGAGTAATCATCCCTTTCTTTTTAAAAAGTTGTGAGCATCTGCTCACACTATAACTGACATGAAACTATCATAAACTATACTAGACTGCTATTGGTAATAAAACATTTTATTTAGAAACATTTAACATCTTTAATGTGATTTACGTAAATGAAGATAATGTGAAAATGGTATCATTATCTTTCCTTTTCTTTTTACCTTGTTGTGATGTTTCCTGCTGCTCTGTGCTGCTGAACTGCAGTGGCCATTTTTGTACCTACTCATTCTCATCCAGGTCCAGTACCTACCCCACACATCAGGTCCTCCTTGTTTGGATCCCTCTTCTGTCACTCCCCTGGTCATTTAATTCAGGTTTCATTCATATCCTCATTTTCTACATGGTTTGTTCTCAAATTCCAAATACCCAAGAACTCTTGTTCCTTAATTCAGTGGTAAATATTTGGGCTCTAGGGAACTTGAAGCAAAAGAAACAGGACCCTTACATGATGCGGGGTGCAGGGGACTGTTTGATTACCATTCTGAAACAGGAGACCTGGATTAGTGGTGATGCTGAGAGGGAAGGGAAATGGAGAGGATTCAAAAAAATGAACACTGACCCTTAAGATCTGTTATAATAAGAGCTGAAATTACAAGAGGTTTGATGGTGGAACAAGTGTCATAATACAATGTCTTCAGCTGTCGCATTTGACGGAGTGTAGCAGGAGAAGTGACGACAGCACACTAACGGAGCAGGTACTGGGAGAAAGCCTGCCAGTGGCGGGGCCATCCCCTATAACGGGCAGCCAGCAGGTCCCGCTCATGGTGGCCAGGGGGACACTCAGACCGCAGGCAGGCCAGACTCAATGGCTAAAAGGCAAGTTTAGTAATTAGGGAAGGCAAGGCTGCTGGGCTCTCTGGCTAAGAGCTCTGCTGATCTTCCAGCAGATGACACAGTTACATTCCAGGAGGCTTTCTGTGTAGGAGGAAGCCCCATCAATGGCAGCAGGCGGAACTTACAGAGATCTCTAGTCACAACAGAGGACTGGAGTGCAAATTAGGAACCAGAATACTACTCCAAGCACATATAATAAGGGACAAGTGTTGGAAGAATTATGACTAAGTACACACACACACACACACACACACACACACACACACACAGTAGCCAGAATACACCATAAACCCCACTAGAAAGAGGACATTGGTACCAGCCCCAGCCCCCTCAGGGCAGATGGAGTCATGAATTTGTTTCATTTGTTCTAGTGAATGGGCAGGACAGTGATTACAGGACTGTTTGTACCTGTGCCACAGGACTCAGGAATGGGCAGGTTTAAACACAGGGAGGAAAGATAGGAGTTTGATCGATTGTCTCTGAGAGGCTGCAGTGCCTGGGGAACCCCACTGTACTGTTCAAGTCCCAGATCCAGTGTTTGTGTTTCACAGAAATGTTCCTCAAATTCCCCAGGCACAGCGAGCACTTGGGGAGTGATAGCCACCACCACCGCCACCACCACCACCACCACCACCACCACCACCGTCATTACTGCTATTATCTCCTTCAGGGTCAATACCATATCTCAGTAGTTAGAGGATAACTCCTCTGCTCACTTAAAATGTCAACCAATTGCTAACAATTGATTGACATATTTTTAAAGAGTTTCACTTCAAAATTAGAAATAATATTTTATTTATTATTTAGTTATTTAGTTAATTATTTAAAATATATGTATTTTTTTATTTCAGAGAGGAAGAGAGATAGAGAGAGAGATAGAAACATCAATGATGACAGAGAATCACTGATCAGCTGCCTTCTGCATGCCCCCTACTGGGGATCAAGCCCGCAACCTGGGTATATGCCCTGACTGAGAATCAAGTCGTGACCTCCTAGTTCAGAGGTCAGCAATCAACCACTGAGCCACTGCAGCCGGGCTAGAAACAATATTTTAAACAGCACATAACCTAGAGGCTTATCCAAATGCTGTGAATCCTGTTTAAAGTATAAATGGGGTGTGTCAGTTCAGATGCTTTTGGCTGGAGATAGCAGGAAAATCTATTTCAAACAGGCTTCAACAATAAGGGGAATAGCTTGGCTCGTGTGATGAGAAGTCCATAGGGAGGGCTGGGTCAGGGGTGGCCTCTCCAGTGGCTCAGTGATATCACCGGGGAACAGGGTTTGTTTCCTTCCTCCCTTCTTGCCTTCTGCAGTTCCTCTCTGAGGCAAGCCGGCCAGAATTGCAGGGCTACGGACACCTTTATTTATGTACAACAGGACAGAAAACTTTGCCTCTGAAATCTAGAAAATGGCACGCTACTGTGACTGAATCATCTTCAGGGACTTGCCCTTTCAGGAACCAATCACTTCGTTGATCAGCTAAGCAGAGGTCAGTTCTCTACCCTGGAGCCTGGGGTGATGTCAGTTTCTCAGAACCACATGAATCCTAAAGTAGAAACTGGAGCTTTGGGAAGGAGGAAAAGAAGAATAGATACTTAAAGGGATATTAATCAGGTAGAAATAAGAAACTGACTGTAGTTAATGTAAAGGATGCACTAGAGCAGTGGTTCTCAACCTTCCTAATGCAGCTCCTCTAATACAGCTCCTCATGTTGTGGTGACCCCCAACCATAAAATTATTTTCGTTGCTACTTCATAACTGTAATTTTGCTACTGTTTTGAATCATAATGTAAATATCTGATATGCAGGATGTATTTTCATTGTTACAAATTGAACATAACTAAAGCATAGTGATTAATCACAAAAACAATATGTAATTATATATGTGTTTTCCGATGGTCTTAGGCGACGCCTGGGAAAGGGTCATTCGACCCCCAAAGGGGTCACGACCCACAGGTTGAGAACCGCTGCACTAGAGGGAAATTGGGTAGCTTAATAAACTACCAGACAGACTGGAGAACCAGAATAGGTACAAGTGTAGGTATCAACTTCTAGCGCTGCCAAAACAAATACTACAAACTAGGGGCCTTAAACAAAACTTATTATCTCAAAGTTCCCGAGGATAGAAGCCTGAGATCAAGGTGTCAGCAGGGTTGGTTTCTTCTGAGGGGGCGAGGGGTAAACATGAGAATGTGTCCCAGGCCTCTCTCCTAGCTTCCGCTGGTTTGCAGGCAATCTTTGGAGTTCCTTGGCTTGTAGATGCATCACCCTGGTCTCTGCCTGCATGTCCACAGTGTTCTCCGCCTATGAATGACTGACTGCCTCTGTTTCCAAAGTTCTCCTTTCTATAAGGATCTAGTCACATTGCCCTAGGGCCCACCTAATGACCTCGTCTTAATTGGATCATCTGCAAAGACCCTATTTGCACATAAGGTCCCATTCACAGGGACCCGGAGCCAGGCTTCGGCATCTCTTGGGGCATATGAATCAACCCTAATCAACCGATAACTACAAGAATGAGCTCATGCCACAGCAAACACCTTGCTATGTACCATGTGCGGCGCCTCCGCCACTAGATGTGGCCTGATGTTGCTTCTAGTAGCCCCCAGAGCTGTTCCTGTTTCCCGGTGCCACTGCCTCATGCCAGCCCTTTGACAGCAGGGTGCAGGGAGAGAGAGGGAGCATCTGACTCCTTCTCCTCTCACCCCCCAAGTATTTACAAAATTCAGTGTTCTCCCAACACAGGAAAGTCTTTAGTTGCTGAGCAGCCAAAAATGAAAACTGACCACTACATTGGCAACCAACAGACTAGATTCTTTCCTGCTTTTGTGTAGGAGAGGGTTAGGGGAAAGGTATGTACTGTGCCCTCACGGGGCCAGGGGATCTCATTCTGATAGAGTCAAAAGGAGCAGAAATGACAGGCTGGAAAAGCCGGACAAACTGCTCCTGTTCCATATTTTGTCTTTGAGGTGACTCAGTTTACCTCCCTCTACCTGTGGATGAAAAAAAGCTGTTCTGGGTGGTTCTTTTAAGCTGGGCCGTGCACGTGAGCAGAGGCGAGCCAAGCCACGCTCAGGAATGAGGGCTGCTGCCGAGGGGGCCACAGAGGAGCAGCAGAGCCCGAGCCCACAATCAGTTGTCCCGATACCTGACCAGGGGCAAACTCATGGGGCATCTTGATGAGTCTCATTTGCTTTTGAAATGACACTGAGATGCCTGAGTATCCTAGAAAAGCCGACTCAATGCTAGGCTAACTTTTATGCTCTAGTAAAGCTAGGATTCATTCCCTGGTGATATAACTCTACCACTATGTCCACCTAACTTTCAAAGTTGTAACTTGCTGGCAGTTGGAGAATATCTCATTTATTATAGTGTTTGTAGTGCCTCGCCTGGCATCTGGAATACTTTTGATGCCCAGAAAATGTCAGATGAATTAGTGAACGGGTGGATAAAACCACTGTGTATAGGTGTTGATTTTGAGGGTGAGGCAGGGGCAGGAGAAGCTACTAAGCAACTTTGAAAGGCTCTCAACTTGAAAAGAAAATTTTTTCAGTGCAGTTCTACTATGATCCATATCTTGATCACAGCCATGGTGCAGAGGACAATAAAGGACACAAGCAGAGGCAGTGGGTGTATACTTACCCTCCCTGGAAGGCAGGGCTTGCTCAGCCCTGTGTTAGCATCTCAGCAGAGGGTTTCTAATGGGGCATGAAGCTCCTTCTGCTCCTTCTTCAAGGAGAAACCCTTGCAGAGATTTTGCTAACTTACACCTTCCTAAAGTAACTTCAAACTAAATTGTCATTACATCTGTTCCTGATTTTCACTTATTGGTACGTTTTTAAATTCTTATCCTGGAAATCAAATAAATAATAAGAAAAAAGAAAAGAAAGACAATGATTTAAAAATGTGAGCTGAGAACAGAATTTGAAATGTTTCAGCCTGTGTTGTATTCAACTCTGAAAATGGACGAACTCAGCCTTTGAATTTGATTTCTTTCATAGTTCTAGAGCACATAACAATTAATTTCAAACAAAAATCTGTCTTATTTATATAATACAAGTTTGAACTTAGAAAAAACATGTTTTTAAAATTAAATTTCCTTTGAAAAACAAAGGCTTAAAGTTAAGGGGAAAATGTTTTGGAAAACTTGAAGCTTCAAAACACAAAACTTGAAGAAAAATAAAAATGGTTTTAGAGCTTTTTGAAATATCCCTAATACAGTTGAACCCTCATTCTACCATTCATCATAAGAGCTGGTCTAGACATTCTTGCTGTCCCAACATAAAAATGGAACCTCTTTGGAGGTACAAATAAAGAGTTAATTACTCTTTCATTATTACCTTGATAACTCCCTTCTATTGTTGTTTATAACTTTCAATTAAAATGCGAATGATCTGATATTGTAAGTTTAAAAATTTCAGTGTGGAGTAAGCACATTTGACCAGTAATAATCAGAAGCAAACAAATGGAGCACAATTCACCTTTTAGCCTAAATTATTCATTTGAATTCTTTTCAAATCTAAAACACAAAATTACTGAACTACAATTTTCTAAAAAAACACATTTTACAAAGATTACTTCACAAGCACATATTGAATGCTAGCTATGTTTATCCTGTATAAAAAAAAAAAGGGTAATATGCAAATTGACCCTAACAGTGGACAGACCAAGAATGACCAGTCATTATGACACACACTAACCACCAGGGGACAGACATTCAATGCAAGAGCTGCCCCTAGGTGGTCAGTACGCTCCCACAGGGGGAGCTCCACTAAGCCACAAGCCAGGCTGATGGCTGCAAGTGCAGTGGCGGTGGTGGGAGCCTCTCCCACCTCCTCTGCAGTGCTAAGGATGTCTACGGGCCTAAGTCGCAGGTGGACATCCCTCAAGGGATCCTGGACTGTGAGAGGATGCAGGCCCGGCTGAGGGACCCTTTCCCCCCCCCCTCCCCGCCCCCACCCCAGTGCATGAATTTTTATGCACCTGGCCTCTAGTAGTAATAATAAGAATTACATTCTTGTTATTAAGTCTCATGATGGTTTGGGCCAGGGGTAGTAAACTCAAATGCATTTATTGGCCAGAGAGTAACAGAAAATGTGTGTGTGGGGGGGGGAAGGTGGAGGTTAGTGGTAGGCCTTTGGCAAACTGGGGAATACATGCTCTGCCTAAAGGCATTTACTAGTGCAGTCATTTCAGTCTTGGTGCTAGCCCGACAGAACAGAGCTGTTAAGTATTTTTTGTCTGTCGGTAGTGTTTGATTTTTTAAAAACATTTTGAGTAATAAGATAATATAGACCTCCTCCTTTTAAAAACACAAATACAAAGATTTGTGGTCTGTTGCTAATGTCTGACTAAGGTAAAAATAAGCATCTTAAAATATTTTCTGATGAGAGTGCTGTTAACTAAAATAATAAAACTACTTAACTGCAAACCAATGTTCATTACCAGGTTGACCTATGAGAGCTATATGGCATATTGAATTCCCAGGCACTCTTAGGATCATGTTTCTCTTTCTTTTATTATGAATTAATTGTTTGAGAGCTCTTGTGGGTAAATTTTTGCTCTGTGTATTTACTAGGAATCACTAGTATTTTGTTTTCTATACCGTTGACTCTAAATTCAACCCAACACTCCTCAATCATCATTCCCCGAATTCAGAGGGAATGCTCAATTTACCACCAGAAAGATGAAGCTGATCTCAAAAAAATAATGGAAAAGAATTAACAGCTGCTTTAAACAAATCTTACAAACACAATTTAGCACAGACACAGAACAGGAAGAGAAAATAAAGACTGGCTAATCGCCAGTGGACCAGGGTGTGCCCCGGAGCCCTGAATCTGGAAATTATTAATTCATATTTTTTCTCTCACCTCCCCAAAGGTTCAGTGAGTACGCTGATGTCTGGAGTAAAATCTCCACAAGCTGCATTTTCACAACAGCATCTGGTTCTCTGGGAACTCCATCGCCTGCTTTCTTGCTGCCTTTAACCTTTTTGTCTGAAGCGTGTTCTGGCAGCCAAAGATATGTCGGAATTACTTTGTGTTTTCAGGAATCCCACTTTCTCTTCACTCATAAAATCTGCAACCTGGTGTGGGGATGTTTAAAATATGTTTCCTGAGTCCATACATTTTGGGGGAGGGTAATGGAACTAGTCACTTTAGATCCACCCACATTTCAATTCTCATCCCACCCAGAGATTGGGGTTTCCTTTTGTCAATGGTCTGTAGTTAAAACCACAAGCCCTCCTGTGATCAGTGAAATCATGTCTTTGTCGTCTCTGCCTGATGAATGAGGTGACTATTAGATCTCTGTTCCTTTGTGAAAATAACACAAAACGAAGTGACTGTGAAAAAGAAACCCATACAGTTCTAAAGAGAAAAACATATTTTTTGAAAAATTTATGTTTATTACACTATTGGCATCAAACCTAGATGTTGTTACGTTAAAAACATCTTTTTTAAATGCAACAATTTTAAAAGTATAAAGAGCCTAAAATGTGTATGTCTTAAGTAAGCTTCCTTTATTGAACCAGAACCAAATATGTTACATAATGTGAATAAGAGAAAACCATGATCAGTGGCCTTCCTCCTGCAAATGGAGGTGAATTAAAAATGGCATGGCCCAGTTACACCATTTTCAGTGTTACGAATCACATGGAAGATCATAGCTACAATGATTAAAGTTTTCTAAAGAATGTTTTATAAATGCTTGTAGTGACAATTTCTCTTTTTCAATTCCAGACTGTGGGAGGTTACTAATAGTTCGGTATTTCTTTTCTTTTCTTTTTTTCCACTCTGAAATAATGTAGTGTATGTTTAAAAAGATTATTTAGAATAATTGACTTTATTGCAATTTAATGAAAGTAGATAGGTCTACTAACTTCACCCTAGTTAATATATAAACTTAGATATTTAATTAGCCTTTATGAATCTATAAATTACATAGTATGTTTGTAATCATTTAAGGGAACTCTATATAAAAATATATGTTCTTAGAGGGAGAAGCTGATCTGTATAATACTATGCAAATCCATTCTCCCAAAGAAACACAAGGAATAGTGTGGATATGCAAATATTTGTGAGTGGTGCTTGTGATTATATGTGAATGTTAAGCTAAAAATCTACTCTTGGAAGGCTTGTATGTGAACTACCTAGTCAAGGTAAACAATTGCATTTATTTTAAAAAGAAAGTCTTTATATCTCCTGCTTGAGCAACCAGGAAAAAATGCTTTATTAAAATGGTTAATAATTCACTCCATATTTGATGATTGGATTGAAAATCTTCAAGTATCAATTTCAGTCATTTATATAAAATCATTAGGGTAAAGCATTAATTTAGGCTTAACTTCTTTAATAACTAATGTTTATCTAGCATTTTCTCTTATCTGATTTAAACCTCGTGCATATGAAGGAACTTGGGCTCAAAAAATTTAAGTGATGCCCTTCAAGGTTGTTGAAATAATAGATGGAAATAGGGTTGAAATCTTTATGTTCTGGCTCAGAACCCATAAACTGTCCCTTAGAATAGTGGTTTCAATGACCCACAGAAAGAAATAGATACACAGATATTCATATTTGAATTATAAGTTTTACAAAATAATGCTTCTCCTTATTATATATAAATCACTTCTATTCTAAAGTTGTTGTTGTTGTTGTTGTTGTTGTTGTTGTTGTTGTGTGTGTGTGTGTGTGTGTGTGTGTGTGTTAAAACCCATGTCAAAATCAATTTCACCACCAATGGGTCACAATTCACAAATGGGCTATGACCACACTTTGGAGCTATACCACAGGGTCCCTCATTGCAGGGCTGCCATGTGCAATCTTTGTAGTGTACACAGAGTCCTGTGCTCAGAGGGGCCCTTGGTTTAATGTTCTGATGTAGCCATTTTAAAATTCTTAATAATTTAATCTCTGAGCTCATGTTTTGGAAGGGAAGTCCAATGGAACAGCAGCATATGAACTTGAGCGGAGATTGTACTATCTGTATGTCTGCTGTTCCTTGACACCCGTTCACATCAGCATTCACGATGCCCCATGAACACAAAAGCCAGTGGACCCACAATGCATGGGAATGCAGAAAGACTCAGAGTGAGTGGTACAAGGTAAGTGACTCGTACTCACTTTGACTAAACGGGGCCACTGACAGCCTCGAGAGGCCATGCTTTCAATTCAAACTTGAACTTGCTTCAGATGAGAAACAAGGCAATGACATTCTAAGAAACACAAATTACGAAATGATCTTATCATATCCTTTCTTATTTGGATTGCTTCCCTGTATTAGCCAACCACTTACACTGAAAATGATGACATAGAAGGAAAGGGAAAGATAGGGTAACTCGGAGTTCCTTTTCCATGTTGGGAGAAAATATGTTTCTCAAGAAATGTAATAAAATTGATCAATTTAGGTTTGTTCAGCATTTCCAATGCTCTGGTAAGAATGAAATACAAATGAA
>NW_006300376.1:3476675-3477877 GCF_000327345.1 Myotis davidii | reverse complement strand
AAAGCAATCTCTGTTGTTTGAAGCCACCAAGTTTGTGGTAACTTATTACAGAGCCCTAGGAAACTAATAACCTGGCTCTGTTTCATTGAATTGCTTTCCTCAAACAAGACATATGGGCCTTGCTTTGAGAGGAGTTTGCCCATGACACCAGCCATGGAGATCTCTTCAATCTCTAGATGTGGTTGTACTTAATCATCCCTGACCATGAAGATGGCAATTTCTGACCATCCCACACACTTTTTTTGCCCCCTTCTTTTGGCTCTGGGCTCGAAACTCCTTGGGAATGAGAGCATACTCAATGCCCATAGACCGTCTTGAACAATGGTCGTTTCATAGAAAATTCTCAGTGGATTCCTGTTGATTGACCACAGGCTTGAAATACTGATGAGGTTTTAATTTTAATTTATTTTTTTTCGACTTAACACTAGAGAACTTACACTGAAACTAACTTTTCATCCCTATTTGGAATGGATACAAAAAATGTTAGAATTGAATCTCAGACAAATATATTTTATTTTAATGAAGTGGATGTTGTACAGAGGCCTAAAAGTAATTTAAATCCAAAAGGTCTAATAACCTTCCTTTTGCTACTGAAGAAGGCCAGCCCAGGTGGCATGCTCTCCAGAGGCCTTTCTTCTGCTATCCTAGATAATAAAAATGTAATATGCAAATCGACTGAACAGCCGAACAGCGGAACGACCTTCCGGGATCATGCTATGACACCTATTGGCGCCAGGCCAGACAAGGTAGGTGCGATGTGATTGGTCGGGGGCTGGCTATCGTCCCACGATGGCCCCGTAAAAGGAGGCCCAGGCCACTGGCCTGTGGGATGATCAATAGGGGGTCTCCATAATCACCCCAAAGAAGAAGGTCCTGGCCACCGGCCGGTGGGCTGTGGTACGTGGGCGGGACCTCCCCCTGTGAGGGAAGCCTGGGTCCCGGGTGCCTGAGGTAAGCCAGTGCCGGCAGCTGGGGGAAGGAAGGCCTACTCTTGCATGAATTTCGTGCATCGGGCCTCTAGTGTGTGTGTGTGTGTGTGTGTGTATACACACATACATATATATATTAATGATTTATATTTTAATGATTTCAGAGAGGAAGGGGGGGGGAGAGAGAGAGAGAGAGAGAGAAACATCAATGGTGAGAGGGGGGTCCTACCATGAATGGAGGCTGAAGAAAGTGAGGGGGCAGCCATGGCTCCC
>NW_006300376.1:3430850-3476138 GCF_000327345.1 Myotis davidii | reverse complement strand
GGTTTATTTTTCTCATGTAGCCATTTTAAAATTCTTAATAATTTAATCTCTGAGCTCATGTTTTGGAAGGGAAGTCCAATGGAACAGCAGCATATGAACTTGAGCGGAGATTGTACTATCTGTATGTCTGCTGTTCCTTGACACCCGTTCACATCAGCATTCACGATGCCCCATGAACACAAAAGCCAGTGGACCCACAATGCATGGGAATGCAGAAAGACTCAGAGTGAGTGGTACAAGGTAAGTGACTCGTACTCACTTTGACTAAACGGGGCCACTGACAGCCTCGAGAGGCCATGCTTTCAATTCAAACTTGAACTTGCTTCAGATGAGAAACAAGGTAATGACATTCTAAGAAACACAAATTACGAAATGATCTTATCATATCCTTTCTTATTTGGATTGCTTCCCTGTATTAGCCAACCACTTACACTGAAAATGATGACATAGAAGGAAAGGGAAAGATAGGGTAACTCGGAGTTCCTTTTCCATGTTGGGAGAAAATATGTGTGTCAAGAAATGTAATAAAAGTGATCAATTTAGGTTTGTGCAGCATTTCCAATGCTCTGGTAAGAATGAAATACAAATGAATGTAATTTGTAATTTACAAATTATGTAATTTTGGTAATTCTCCATATGAGTTAAATGCTATTATATTTGCATTTAAAACTGTCATTGCACAAAATAAAGATGGGTGATAAAATTTCATGCCAATAATAATAAAGTTCTTTCTTATAATGGCCTTAAATATCAAATAAAAAACCATGACAAGTCAAGAGAGAGAAACCATTAAAAAAAGAAAGAAAAAAGTCTTTTAGTACCTTTACTGACACGGGTTTCCTGGGTTTTGAACATGGGGTTTGAGATTTTCATTTTGTTCTAGAAGTTATGTAACTGGCTATTATGTAATGCTTGCCCTCAAAATGCTATGTCGATGTATTAATCTCTAGAACCTGTGAATATTACCTTATATGGCAAAAAAGTAAATACTACCTTCTAGAGGAGGATCCTATGTTGGATTATCTAGGTGGACCCTAAAGACAATCGTATGTCTCCTTATAAGACAGATACACAAAGAAGAGGAGGTAATGTGACCATGAAGGCAGAGATTGAAATGATGTGGCTACAAGCCAAGGAATGCCTGGGGCCAGTAGAAGCTGGAAGACACAGGGGACAGAATCTCCTCTAGAGCCTCTGGATAGAGTACAGTCCTGCAGACACCTTGATTTCAGACTTCTTGCCACCAGAACTGTGACAAAAACAATCTCTGTTGTTTTAAGCCACCAAGTTTGTGGTAACTTATTACAGAGCCCTAGGAAACTAATAACCTGGCTCTGTTTCATTGAATTGCTTTCCTCAAACAAGACATATGGGCCTTGCTTTGAGAGGAGTTTGCCCATGACACCAGCCATGGAGATCTCTTCAATCTCTAGATGTGGTTGTACTTAATCATCCCTGACCATGAAGATGGCAATTTCTGACCATCCCACACACTTTTTTTGCCCCCTTCTTTTGGCTCTGGGCTCGAAACTCCTTGGGAATGAGAGCATACTCAATGCCCATAGACCGTCTTGAACAATGGTCGTTTCATAGAAAATTCTCAGTGGATTCCTGTTGATTGACCACAGGCTTGAAATACTGATGAGGTTTTAATTTTAATTTATTTTTTTTCGACTTAACACTAGAGAACTTACACTGAAACTAACTTTTCATCCCTATTTGGAATGGATACAAAAAATGTTAGAATTGAATCTCAGACAAATATATTTTATTTTAATGAAGTGGATGTTGTACAGAGGCCTAAAAGTAATTTAAATCCAAAAGGTCTAATAACCTTCCTTTTGCTACTGAAGAAGGCCAGCCCAGGTGGCATGCTCTCCAGAGGCCTTTCTTCTGCTATCCTAGATAATAAAAATGTAATATGCAAATCGACTGAACAGCCGAACGGGGATCTCCATAATCACCCCAAAGAAGGAGGTCCTGGCCACCGGCCGGTGGGCTGTGGTACGTGGGCGGGACCTCCCCCTGTGAGGGAAGCCTGGGTCCCGGGTGCCTGAGGTAAGCCAGTGCCGGCAGCTGGGGGAAGGAAGGCCTACACTTGCATGAATTTCGTGCATCGGGCCTCTAGTATCAGATATTATTTCTCTTGTTACACGTGGTAGAATTTAAGGCTAATAGAGGAGATATTCTGGGACAAGGGCTTTTCTATATCCTTGGAATAGAACAGTCTACATGGGACATACAGTATACAAGTGTTGTTTAAAGGATATATGATCCTTAATTTAAGCTTTATGTTAATTGTGTGGAATTCAATTTTTTTATTTTATTTTAGAAGATCATCTAAATTAAATCTAGTTCAACAAATATTTATTGAGTGTATTGTCTGGGAGAAGCCCTTACTAGTCAGCTGTGGGTATGTATGCACAAATGAGCGAGACAGTTCATGGTCTGAAGTGGTTGATTCTCTAGGAGGGTCAAGCAATCACACAACATCAGACTGGTAACTAAGACTATTAAGATACATATGTGCATTCACACACATACACATATACACATACACACCCATACATGCTAAAGGCATGCCAGGGAAGAGAGTAATTAATTCTGAGAGGAATGACTGGGGATGGGCTCATTAGAGATTGTGATATTTGGACTGCATCTCAAAGAATGGATATTTTGTCACAACCCAAACCATTTTAGAGGCAGGATACTCTAGGAAGAGGCCTCGCACAGCCAGGAGAATGTAAGCATTGTGGTGTCTGCAGGGCCCTGCTAGTGTATTACTGATGTTTCAGGAGGCTGTGTGTGTGAGAAGATGTGGTAGGAGATATGACTTGAAAAAGTGTGTGAGCTCAATCAGTCAGAGTCTTAAACTTCAGGCTATGAAGATTATACTTTATCCCATAGGATGTGAGAAACTTTGCAGGTTTTTGAGCAAAGGAAACATGTAACACAACCTTTGTCCATTTAATGAGGTGTGGATCGAAGAGATAAGGGTTTAGTTGTAAAGGAAGTGATTACAAAGGTCTAAGAAAGATATTTTGACACATGGATTTGGGAAGTAGCCTGGGAAATACATGTAAAGAAATAGAGTTGTTTGAGAGATAATTAAAAAGTAGAATAAACAGGATTTAGTGATTGATGAAATATGAGTCCAGAAAGAAGTTAAAGACGAGTCTCTCCCTACTGAGAGCAGGGAGGTTTAAATGAAAAATGCAGGGAATTTGGAAGGTGAAATTCTAAAAAGAAACTCCAGAGAGCACAGCTTTAGGACATGGTAATTTTGAATTGCCAGCAAATATGTTGAATTGGAGCCCAGGAGATGTAAAATTTGGAGTCACCAGTGTGAAGACTGTGCTTGAAGCCATAAGAGAAGATGAGAGCCTAGAAAATAGAGCGTGAGGAAAGAATGGGGGAAAAAAAGGAGCAGTTTTTGTGGTAGAAAATTTAACTGAACTACAACACTCCTGAAATTCAGAGCCAAAAATTTTTTTGTCAGGTTTATTAAAATGCAAATTCATATAGTGCATTCACTATTTTTAGAGTGTAGAGTCCTGTGTTTTGACAAATATATATAGTTGCATGAGCACCACCAGATTAAAGATCTAGAGCATTTCCAGTCCTCTACTAAAATCCCTGTATGCCCCTTAGTAGTCAGTCTCCCACACCCCAGCCCCTGGCCAACAAGTGGTCAGTTTTCTAATCCTGTATTTTGAGTTTGGCTTCCTTTTGTAAGCATTACTGAGATTCATCCACGTTGTTATGAGAATTGATAGTTCATTACTTTTCTTAAAAAAATGTATTCATTGATTTTAGAGAGAGAGGAAGGGAGAGGGAGAGAGAGATAGAAACATCTATGAGAGAGAAACACTGATCAGCTGCCTCCTACATGCCCCACTACTGCGGATCAAGCCTGCAACCCAGCCGTGTGCCTGACCTGAAATTGGACCAGAGATTTCTTGTTTCATGGGTTGATGCTCAACTACTGAGCCAGATCAGCTGGGCTGATAATTCATCCCTTTTGATTGATGAACTGTATTCCATTGTGTGGATATACCACAGTCTGATCCATCTACCACTTGATGGACATCTGAGTTGTTTTCAGATTTTGTTGATTATGAATTAAGCTACTATAAACATTTGCATACAGATTTTTGTGGAGCAAACTTTTCATTTTGGGGGGGTACTTAGGAGTGGGATTGCTTGGTAGTATGACAGGTGTAAATTTAACTTTATAAGAAACTGTCAAACTGTTTTCCAAAGTGGCTGTACTGCATTGCATCTCTGTCTGCAGTGAATGAGAGTTCTGTCGCTCTGGATCCCTGCCAGCACTTGATATTGTCATTATTATTATTATCCATTTAGATGTAGGTGATATCTCATGGCAGCCCATTTTTTGTGTATAATGGAATATGTGCCCTCATCTGGGAAAGTGGTTCATAAAGCCATCAGGTTCTCAAGGGTCCATGAACCTAAAGATAAAGTGCTATCAAATTGCAAGCTTTGAGAATGAAGAAGAGTCAGAAAAGCACATTGAGAAGACTGGAGAAGAGTTTACAATGTAAAGTCTGCTTTGCTAAGGGAAGAAGAAAGTCTATGATGTGAACTAAGAAAAGGAGACTATACCCAGCGAGGGAAGATTCCTGGTGATCTTTGAGATGGAGTGGAAGGAAAGAGAGGTGAAAATAGGAGTGTGCTGGTTTGAAGCAGAAATACAAAGTAAGGAAATGGAGGCAGCCTATGCAGACCATTTCTCTAACTTGCATAATAAAGGACAATCAGAGTTAATCCCTGTTACTAGAAAAACCATGTATGGGGAGTCCTAGTGGGGGCAATTTTGATAACAGTGAGCAATGCTACTGGTATAAACATTACCTATTTTTTTTTTGAAAAAATGTGGTTCTTTAATGTGCACTTGATTTTACTGGCATTGACTTCAAATTTTCCTGAGAAGCAAATTCATTTTACCACTAATGCCACTGACTTGGCTGCAAAGAACTTTTGGGCACATAGAGTGTTATTGTGGCCATAAGAGCTTTCCCCAAGTACATGTCCAAGGGTTTTACAACATGCAGTAAGTGTGCTGTCAGAGAATTTTACAAGTCAGCTGACGCGTGCTGCAGCGCCACACTCATCCCCCTTCCCGGGCTGCGTGCTCTGTGCTGACCTCAGCTGATCTCTCTGGGCATTTTCTCCAAACACAAAAAAGATGGGTACACCGAAATAAAAAAGGAATCAGCATGTGGTCAGTAAGGATGCACCACTTTACTTTTAGACAGTTTAGGATAATAAAAGTTGTAGAAAGACAGGAGACAAAGATTTAGTAAAACTCAGACATCTGCATACAGAGAGCAGTTTTCTCAGTCAGGAGGTATAATTTGAATATAAGAATCATCTATTCCTGAATCTCTCTCTCTCTCTCTCTCTCTCTCTCTCTCTCTCTCTCTCTCTCTCTCTCTGCCATATTTTGATTCATGCTAGCTCACTAAGCTTCCACTGTTTTGGTTTGGAACCGGGTCAGGTGGATATGAGGTGCTAGGGCTGTGAGTAACTTGTCCTTCACTAGTTATCTCTAAGAAACTGGTACAAGGGCACAGGGACTGTCAGAAGCCTGGAAATATCACCTAATGCCTATTTCCTCCCGTTTACTCATCTTAGATGCTAGATTCACAGTTCAACTTGAATTCTTTACATGTCAGTGCTACACCCTAAAACAGATCACAATAACCGTGGCCGTATGGAAAGGGCATAGACATGGAATTAAGAGAGATGGGTTTGACACACAGAGCTATCCCACACTAGTCATGTTATTCATTCTTCTGGTCTCAGGATTTTCATCAATACAGTAGAAACAAATTGGTCCTAATTCATAATTCATCTTGTATTGTACATTCAAACAGTGTCATGAAAGCCCGGATGAACTAACTCTAGAGGGTTTGATAGTTACTGGGCATTGGTTGCCATGATCACTCTGCAAACTAGAAAGCTGGAAGCTCTTGGCCCCACCTCCCTGGGAGCTGTATCAATGCAGCTTTAAAAAAATTATTGATTTTTTACAGAGAGGAAGGGAGAGGGATAGAGTTAGAAACATCGATGAGAGAGAAACATTGATCAGCTGCCTCCTGCACACCTTCTATTGGGGATGTGCCCACAATCAAGGTACATGCCCTTGACCGGAATAGAACCTGGGACCTTTCAGTCCGCAGGCCGACCCTCTATCCACTGAGCCAAACTGGTTAGGAGATCAATGCAGCTCTTGCCTAAGAAGTGGGTCCCTTTCTCCTACCTGCCGTGCCTTTCTTCCATCTTTCAGAACCGGGCTTTGACACATATTGTCAGCTCCACTTTCTAACGCAGACATCCCTAAAATAGATGACTTACCATAGTTGCAGGGCTCTGTAGCTCTTTCCTTGATTTTGTTATTATGAATACCTTTATGATTAAAGATTATATTTTCAAAGTAACCTCTCCCGTGCACCATTTACTACTCCTTTCCTTCATAGCATCAATTTCAGCTATTTGGTGGGATGCTCTTGAATGGGGAATTTAGGGAAGCACTGTTGCAAGTGAACCCCTTGGGTCACAAGGAAGTGCACTGTAGATCCAGCTTTCTGATATATTTGAGAGTAGATAGTCATTTTCCTGAGATGGGTTCTCTTTGACCACACCATTACTTCACAAATATTTCTGGTCTCTGCTCAACCAGTTTCTAATAATGTTCCATTTGAATTTACTTGATATTGAATAAGGCTTTTAAAAAAAGCCTATGTGAATGAATGCTCTTATCTCAGAGTCTTAGACAAGGTATTATATAGTCAGACTGATAGAAACAGAAAATTTGTTAGGTACATGGGAGATAAGATAAGTTAGTTTATGAAAAGCCCAGGTTAATAACAAGCCTAGGTTAATGACAATTAACATGTGATCATGTTTTTCCTTACAGAATGGGAATCACACACTGCCCTTTCCCTGTAAGAATATATCCCACTCATACTAATGTGAATAGTATTCTTGGGCCAAGGACAAATAACAGCCCTTTGGGATTTCAAAACTGGGTGAAGACTTTGAAAGAATGGGTGAATAGCTGGTCAATAGGTGGATCATCATATGACCGAGTTAGAGACAATGATTTCCTCTTGCTTCAAAGTTCCTTTGAGGAATGGCATGTTTTTAATTTGTGTTCTCTGATCTGCACTTTGTCAAAAAATGTTAAATGTGGAAAGATAGAGTGATTATATATATCAAAGAAATCCTGCTATTTTTGCCTTTTATTTAACAAAATTGGGTGCATTTTCATTTTTTTTTGAACCATGATTTGATAAACCATATTTGTATGCACAGAGTCCAGTAGATAAAAGACACTGACAAATATTTCTTGAGTGAAACTATATATGATATTGACTTTTGCAAGTGCCAGGAAGTGCTACATGACACTCACTTGTTAATGTAGTCTTTCTCCTCAGCTCTTTATTTAGAAAATGATTCTTGTGTTATTTCAAATCCCAATTGGGGGAGGGGGTCAAAGATTAAATAGCCCCATAAAAGAAGACCTCTACAGAGACAGAATTAAGATTCAAATTTCTCTCAAATCTTTAACAATCTCTCCCTACCCCCACTATATCTACTTGTAAATTCTCCAAATTGCTCTAGGATTAGCTTATTCTGAGGTCAGTTTGTAGCCCTGGCAGAATCAGCACCAGCTCGTGGGGCCTCTTAGTGACATGCTGTCCGAGTCGTGGGTTTCACAGAAGGCAAACTAACCAGAGAGAGCTGGCCTTTCTTTGGTCATTTATGTTGGGAAGGCTTTTATTTTGCATACTCAGTTCTTGTTTGATTAAAGTAGTATTTTACTGTATCTGCTCACACTCACCTTCTAAAAGAAAGGTGCCCAGGGTTTTCAACAACTGAACCATTCTACAGTGATTCCATTCTCTGGCCAAGCTTTCTTTGAGGACTATGTGACAGCATGGTGGTCGGGGGAGCTGGCCTGTGAGTGTCCTCTCTGGGCTATTGATTGGATGAAAATGAATAAACATCATTGTAGAACCTGCTTTACTAGGAACAAAGTATGTTTGGGTAGAGATTTAGAGCAGAAAATGCTGTGTCTAGCAATGAAGATAAATACTTTAGGCCATGCATTCTCATCTTTGCTTTACTTCATGGAATTAGCTTCCCTGAATCAGTGAACCCAAGGCACTCAGTCAGCCGGGAATACATAACATGGAAATTTCATTTCTGTGAAGAGGTGAGCATAGACATGGAGACATGGAGCTATGAAATGGTTAATACCCCTGCTGACTACAATCTGGGCAGTCATTTATGGTATGATTCATGAGTGCTAAGTAGAAGGGAAAAGTTCACTTTAAAGACCATTATCCCAGTGATCTTGGAGAATTCCATCCAGAGCACCATCCCCTGCTGATAGGGAGTCTCTCAGTGTTTGTGGGCGATAACCTCTTGACTCTTTTTTGCTGCAATATGTCTTGTCTGGTGAACCTGGAGTTCAGCAGAAAAAGATAACATCCTCCTTTGTGGACTTTGACAAATGATAGGTTCTGAGTCTACTGGAATCACTTTATTCCTAACCAGAGATATCTAACAGTCAGCATGCTTTTTTGAGTTAAATCATTCACTTTCTAATTTTTTCTTAACTCTTGACATACTATGGTGTTATGTAGCCATGGATTCTGGGCAGTTTTAGCAAAGATGATGGTGTTATTAATAAGGTTAAAATTAATAATGATTTCAATTCCATGTATGTTTTTGAAATTAGTGATAATGAATATAAGTTATTTTGTGATCTGGGGGCAGTTTTCACACGAGAAGCTAATATCCTGCAGCCGCCAGGGCAGCTGCATGTTCAACACAGCAGCAGGTAATCAGGGTGGTATGTGACCCAATGTGGGCCCTGCTTAAATAGATAGATAAATGTATGAATCTGAATTTCATCTGCTATAACTTGGCATGTTTTCTTCTATTTCTAGCTGAAAATTGGTTGGTATATGGAAAAATGGAATAGAAATCTAAATTAGAAAGTAAATGGAAACAGAAGAGAGAAAGAACAATAAAAACAGATGTAGGAAAGGAAGGCAGAGGTCGCCAACCTTCTCACACCTCCATATGCCAGGTTGTCTACCTCTGACAGTTCGTCCTGTGAGGCCTTCACGCCCTTCAAGCATTGCTCAGGGTTCTTTCTCCTTACTATTTAACGTCTTCTTATTCATGTTGTAAACTTATGATTGCATTGGACAACACTTTTTAAGTGGGTTGTTGTGTAGTCCTTGCTGCAGCACAAGGAAAACATCTTGGAGTTCACACAAATATTATTTGATAATCATCAGTATCTTAACAATCATAATGTCCATTGGTCACCTGGAAATTTCCAGAAGAGGTGGAGGTACTGGTTAAGAGCATGGGCTTTGGAGCCAGGCTCATTGTGAAACCAGGTTGGGCTGTTGTGTGCTTTCATCAAATGACCCAACCTTCATTCTCTATGCATTAGGGTGATAATACTAGCTACTATACAGGTGGCCACAAGAATCAGATGGTATTAGTGGTTCTAACTTTTTGTGCCATGGACCCATTTGACAGTCTGGGGAAGCTCTTGGAACCTCTTCTCAGAATAATATACTTTAAATGCATAAAAGATATAACACTATAAAAGTAAAATAATCATATTACAGTTACCAAAATATTTTTAAAAGCAAACTTGAGATTAGTAATAAATGCATTAAATAAGATATAAAAGTAGGTATAATGTCAACAGGAAATTTCAAGTTTGCAATAAGTACAAATGATATTTTTGTGATAGCTATCCCAACTGTAATGCAATATGAAAATGTCTGATTTCTATTGGTGACAAAGACCAAGGTGCTGATAATGTCATCAAAGTTTGCTACTTGTGCCTTAGCATTTGAAAGAAATGCAAAGTTCAAGGTCAAGTTTGGTGAAAATAAATATGCATTTTTTTTTATCCAAGTTCAAAGGTCTTCCCCTATTCTACCCTTGGCCTTTTTTGGGAGGGGGTCTTTAGACCCCACATAAAGTCCTTGAACTGATGTCAGACAACTCTTAGCACAGAGTGGCTCCCAGTGGCTCTATAAATTACTCATTCCTTATAGATTTCCCCTTAGAAACTGAAATGGTGCCATGCTATTAGTGTAAACCACATGGAATCACCAATTTTGTAAGTTAAAAGAAGAAATCTTGGCAATTCCATATGGTTCAATCTGAAATAATTTAGAAACTCTATAAAGTATTTTTGAAACTACTTTGATTATTTAGTATATATATTATGAGGTTTTTTTTCTAAGAAAGTATATATCAGCTTAGTGGGTTTGTAAAATCATAGACTATTTGGAATTACATTTGACTATTTCCTTTGGTTCTTTCCAGTATTTATTGACAAAGACAAATGGACACATATTAGGGTTATTATAAGATTTATGATGCTTACGATACATCTTTTTCTTCTTAATTACAGAACATTCGTTATGGCTGTGATTTACTCATTCCTAATGATTCATTTAAACCTGGAAAATCTCCCTCATGTTGCCAAAAGACGTAGTCTTACTAATTAGGAGGAAGTCTATGACCTTGTTCTATTTAGGTGTTACATATTATTTAAAAACTACCTTAAATAAGTTGTCTCAATCATTCCCAAATGAATATCTAGTATAATTTCAGAAGTAATATGTCACCCTGGGCAGCACTACACTGTCTCCAGATTGAAAGAATGAAGGCAAGGGGGAGATTTCAGTTACTTAATACAAGTTCTCATTTTGTAAAGTATATGATTGTCTAACCACGATCCTGTACACCTGAAGCTAATATAAAATAATGCTGATGTAAACTGTAATTGAAAAGATTTTAATTAAAAAAATTAAAATTAAAAACCACACACACGCACACGCACACGCACACGCACACGCACACACACGCACGCACGCACACACACACACACACACACACACAAAACAACACAAAACAAAACGAATGCCAGTTCTTACAACAAAGTTTTATCATTGCTGGTTTACTTCCCCGTGGCCCCTGTGAGATGATAAAATCTGAGGGTATGGGTTCCCTCTCTCATCCATCGCAATACCCCTTGTATTTAGCTCCGTGCCTTGCACAGAGTAGACATTCAATAAGTATTTGTTGGGTGAAAGAATGAAGTAGTGAAGAAATGAAATGCTAGCCTCATCCACTGCTCTTCTCACCTCCAACTCATAAGAGAGAAGAGTCATTGTGCTATGATTCTGGTTTGGTTTGTCTTAAACATTCCAATGTTAACTTTTCACTCTCAGAAATATTGTCAATTCAATAAAATATAATTAAATAGAGAGAAATAATTAGTTTTGTAAGCATTTGTAAAACAAATTGCTTTTGAAAATCATGTATTCTATGAAAGAGAATGTGTTTTTTTTCAGATTTTTTTTTTTAATTATTAGTTAAGGTATTACAAATGTGTTCTCATCCTCCCCATTAGCCCCCAACCTCCCCCCCACACACACACAAACTCATGCTCCCATCGCCCTGTTGTCTATGTCCATTGGTTTGGCTTATATACATGTATACAAGTCCTTCGAAAGAGAATGTGTTAATCAAATTAAGCATATAAACAAAATTGCTGAGGGCAAGGTTGACTTAAAAAAACAAACACACCTTTTAACCATTATCAAGCTCCTCAGAGGCATCTGTTTATATTCAAACTACTGTTATTAATTATAATAGTTTATTATGTAAAATATGCTCATGAGAAATATGTAAAAAATATTCATAAGAAAATACTAAAATCACCTGGCACATAGTAAGTGTTCAAAAACATGTTATTTGAATTAATCAAATAACCAGAAATAACATCACTTTGTTGGTTTAATTTTGGTTTTTAAAACTTGTCATAAAACTTTGGTATCTTTTCACATGTTTATTAATCATGTGTATTTTTATTTTTTACTCTGAGCTGTCTTTCTCTGTTATTTGTCCTTTTTATTAAAAATGTGCTTCTCGCCGAAACCGGTTTGGCTCAGTGGATAGAGCGTCGGCTTGCGGACTCAGGGGTCCCAGGTTCGATTCCGGTCAGGGGCATGTACCTTGGTTGCGGGCACATCCCCAGTGGGGAGTGTGCAGGAGGCAGCTGATCGATGTTTCTCTCTCATCGATGTTTCTGACTATCTCTCTCCTTTCCTCTCTGTAAAAACTCAATAAAATATATTTGAAAAAAAAATGTGCTTCTCATATTTTTAATTGATCTATTAGAGCTCAATCTTTCATCCTAAAAATTGATACTATTTCCACCAGTTTAACATTCATATTTTGGCATTATTTGTATGTGTAAATAATGATGCTTAAGATACATCTGTGTTTTTTTTTGCCAAGTCAATGATGAATATTCTACTAGAGGCCCGGTGCACGAAAATTCATGCACTAGTGGAAGGGGGAGAGGAGGGTTCCTCAGCCCGGCCTGCATTCTCTTGCAGTCTGGGACCCCTCAGGGGATGTCTGACTGCCGGCTTCAGACATCTCTCTGGCAGCCCAGGAGCCCTTGGGGAGCAGGCCTAAGCCATCAGTCCAACATCCTTAGCACTGCCGCCACTGCCACTGCCACCACCACCACCGCTGTGCTGGCTAGCCATGAGCCAGCTTCTGGCTGAGCGGTGCTCCTCCTGTGGAAGCACACTGACCACCAGGGGGAAGCGACTGGTCGTTCCTGGTCATTCCTCAGTTAGGTTCAATTTGCATATTACCCTTTTATTATATACTAGTGGCCCGGTGCATGGAATCATGCATTTTGAAAGGGAATCTGGTGCTGGTGAACCAGATTTGGGGCCTATAGGGCCCCAGCAGCAAGCTAACCCATGGCGAATTCCATGAGGAATCAAGCTCCCTCCTCCTTCCTCTCTGAGTCTGGGTACGGATGAACCAGATTCGGGGCTGATAGGGCCCCAGAAGCAACCTAACCTAACCTGCCCCCTGGTGGTCATTGCGTGGCGTCATAGCTAATGGTCGAACAGTCAAATGGTCATTTAGGCTTTTATATATAGAGAGGATATTTTAAATGGTATTTTCAATACAATATTTTAAAAATATTTAGTTTTGTTTAATTCTTTTATAGTTTGATGTCTTTATATTCACATCTTTGATCTAACTGAGTTGGGGGAAAGGAATTAGGCAGAGGCATGGCTTCATTATTTCCCAAATGGCTCTCTAGGTGTCCCAAACCTTTTATTGTAAACCTGTTTTCCCCCCACTGATTTGAAAAACCAACTTTGTTGAAGTCACCCTGTCATAAACTTGTGACCATTTCTGAGTTCTTTCCATTGAGCTCTCTACTGTTGCAAACCACAATTACAGCTGGTTAATCCACACTTGCTATTTTCTTTCCCAGAACTTTCTTTGCTATTCTCTCATGTTTATTTTTCAGATAAACTTTACAGTCTTTTTGCAAGTTTCCCTAAACTTGTGATTTTGCTTAGGGTTTTATGAGCATTTAACCCACTGCCTGACACATTTAAGCCCTCTATAAGTGGGAAATACAATTGTAATTTCAATAATAATTATGATTACCACATCAAATACAATGACAGATATGTAGAGTATTAATGTCTTTGCAATTTTGACTCTCCTTACCCAAGAGAATATTAGAATAATTTCCATTTACTTAAACTTAAAAAAATTCTTCCTCAGTACAGATGCTCTTCTACTAACAATGGGGTTATGTCTGATAAGTTTAAATTGCATTTAATACACATAACCTAAGGACCATCATAGCTTAGCCTAACCTACTTTAAATGTACTCGAAACACTTACGTTAGCCAACAGATTGGCAAAATCATTTAACACAAAGCCTATTCTATAATAAAGGTTGGGATTTGCTTGCGGCTATGAAACACACTATTAAAAGGTCAGCCTTGTAGTTTTCACTCAGACCTTATGAGTCTAGTTCTGTTCTCTAGTTCTCTATCTGGTCACTCCTTGAGATTGCTGCCTCCCCTTGCCTTCAAGCCCCACCCTGTCTGGTGCTGACTTAGTGGAGCCTTTCCTTATCTGTGCACTTCTCTAAAGCCGAACACCAGGGGCATTTACAAACTTGACTGGCAATGAACTTGGAGCCACCAAGCTCATGTCTCTTGTGAGCCAAATCATTATTTAATCAAGTTGGTGGATATGGAAGAAGGGAGAAAAGCCACTTAAATATGGCTGATAATAGTCCCTGACTTCACCTCTACTTGTGAGAAATAATTACTCTTCCAGTGACACATACAGTAAGTCAGAAGATTGCCATTTACTGCTCTTGCTTTTAGCATATTCCTCATCATTATATATGGCATTCCATCTATCAGCAAAAAGTTAGATTTAATTGACATATAGCTTATAAATTCATCTTGGAAAAAATAAGACTGCTTTTCTGACATGAATATATAATATATGAGCATATACAACTTAGTTCAATCTTAATTTAATGATAATATGCAGTTTCCCATAATTTATTTGTGTTATCTATACCTTTTTAAGGTTCAAAAGCTCTCTGATGCTTAACATTCTTCCTATTCTATATTTCTTAGTTGAGAATACTTATAAATGGAGACACTATTTTTGTCCATTTCTTCTATAAATATTGCTAAATTTTCCTTGGAAATTTTACTTTTTGAAAAAAGATAAATCCACAGGAGGAAAGGGATATTTTTATTGTCAAAATTTGAATAATATAAGATCATTACTAATTATATGAACATTAAGGTTCTTCCATCCTGAAAAAGTCTATCCTATAAAAATATGCTAGCTGTCATTGCTAAGCTCTTTATGGGTATTATCTCAATTTATCTTCATATCATCCAAATATGGCAGATAATATTATCTTATCTATTTTGAAAATATACAATGCACCTAAGACTTTGAAAAGTGAGTTAATTTTCTCAAAGTTACACAGCTAATTCGTGACAGACCTAAAACACAAACCACTTTTCAGATAATGAAACATAATCTCTCCCTCCTCCCCTTCCAGGATGCAATGAATAATAATTTTGCTGAGTTTACATAAGTAACAAATGAACCAACTAAACAAATGTAGCAAATATAAGTTTTCACATCCTCAGGTGTGTAAGAAAATACATTTTCCACATCTTACAGCAACAACATTTCTGATTCCAAGCCTGTTATGCTTACTGCTAACATCCTCATTTGCTTTGTCCCAAAGCCTAAAAATGCATCCCACTATCTGGGGATCTAAAATGATCCCATGAGTGATTTTTGTAAGACAGACCCTGGTCAGTCAGCTTAGGTGCACCTCACATCCATTCTTCTCTGAGAGTTTGCCCCCTCCATGGAATTGCTGCCTTGCAGGCAGGACCTGACTCCACACTACTCCTGGACCCCAGAACTCTTTCTCATTCTCTCCATATTCTTCACCCATCATTTTATCTTAGCTGGAGGCAATGAATGGGGGACCTGGCAATCTCCTTCTCTCCCCACTTCATCTGCTCTGTCTGTACCTGGGAATCATGTTCTTCATTATCGACACCAAACTGCCTCCATTCACCAAAGGGTTTAGGCCTTTGGAAAAGAAAACCACGATGGTTGATGCTCTGCTCCTGCTTCATACCTGGCCTCAACGCTTCTGCGAGGCAGTGAAGTTTGGAGCCAACTGGCCTTCTTGAGTGGGAAAAATGAGGGGTAGGAGAAATATAGGAGACAATGTATAAATTAATATCTCAAAATATGATCAGAAGCCACTAATATGTAGGAAGTATGAGAACTGTCTTCATTTTGAAGGGGCAAGGGAGTAAGCTAGAGAATACTCAATAAATAAAAGAAACTGTCTCTATCCCTAGGAGCTCACCACCTTTTAATAAGATAAAACTTACAAAACTAACATCTGTTAAACTTCCAGAGAACAACAATGCCGAACTGCAACGGCAATTCAGAGAGGAGAGGTCTTAAAAAAAGAGCTGAAATGTCAAATACTGACGTATTTTAGTAATACCTGCTGCCAAATTAATTAGATACTACAATGCAATTCAAAAATATTGACTAACCATGTACTAGGCACCAAGCATTCTACTAGGTACCAGGAATGCAATGAGGGAGTATAATATTTTGTCCTCCAAGTCAGGGGTGGGGGGCTGAAGATGGGCAGGAGAGGAGGGAGAGACATTGAAAAATACTTTTTAAAGGATGGGATTTTGATTTGGATATTAGGGTAGAATTTTTACAGTGAAATTAAGACTAGAGAAAAAACTGAGTACAAAGGCAATGATATAATTGAACCAGTTTTGAGCTTTCTCTTTTCCCTCAAGCTTGGGAGTGGGTCCTGTTAGGAAAAGGAAACAGCATGTGTGGAGGGAAAGAATTTTTTCATCAAATACACTTTGGGCAGAGACTTTCTCATAGGACATGACGGAGCTAGTTCAGATTCCCTTCCATAGATTGAGAGTGAGAATTGAAACAGAAACCGTAGCTTGTAAAAACAGTCTTCAAATAAATGGCCGAAGGTCAAAATTGTATAAAACCTCTTTGTTTAGGTTCATATGTTCCATGATCGAACCATAGTCAGAATGATGTAACAGCAATTCTACAAAGATCATGTGTTCCAAAAATGAGACTTCTGACTACTCCAGCAACTTGCCTGCCTTGTTTACAGATTCTGAACAATCCATGCCAAGCCCATTTTATGACGAATTCCAGCCCCAGGTCATACAAGTACCTGTCCCTAAGCTCCCTCCCTTTTGACTCACTCCATGGCTCCTCTACTTTGGATTGTCTCTTGCTGCAGAAGACCACATCAATCTAACTTATTTTCATTTTTACTACAAGAGTGTGATACCCAATGGTCTCTAGAAAATGAGTTTTAGCAAATGAAGGTCCTATTAAGATTTGTCAGAGACCCTGCTGCTGTAGAACTGGCCCCTGATGACAGCCCTGTGACTCCACCTCCTCAGAGCCACTCTGCCGGTGAAGACAAGCCCAGCCTCTCTATGAATGTGAGCTCCAAATATTTTGTTGAGTCCTTTAGCCTTGGTTTTGTTTTGTTTGTCTTATAAATAAAATCTCCAGGACTTTTTGGTTATGTGGTCATATTTGTACTTATTCTCTTGAGGTTCTGCCAAAGTGTCATGAATACTTTTCTATCATTCTTCTTCCTATATGCTGTCTGTGTATTGGCAATCCTATCATACATCTAAGAGATGCGGAAGCCAGGAGATAGGTATAGGTCCAATGAATTTGCACTGCAGTTTGGTAGCTGGTAATCAAATATCACAGGGTTGTGTTTTTTTTTGGCTTTTATAAGCAATAGGGCTTCTTGTCCTTTTGGGGGGATGAATATTTGTTGAATCATTTGGCATGGTAGCACCTGAGTAGAATTTAATACTCTGAAGATTGCACATATTGTGTCTAAAACATGGATAAACACTAAGGCAGGGATCATTATTAAAAGTTCAAACATATCTCAAACCTCCCATAATCAATTTGGATTTCTTTCTCTCTCTGCAAAAAGCTGGCTGCAATGTCATGAAGACACTCTAGCAGCCCTGAGGACATCCCTGTGGTGAGGAACTAAGACCTCCTGCCAACAACCATCATTAATTTGTTAATCATGAGTGTCCATCTTGGAAGTGGACCCCCCAGTCCCTCAAGACTTTAGATGACTGCAGCCTTAGCTGGTATCTTGACTACAGCCTCCTGGAGACACCGACCAGAACATCCTAGCTAAGCCACTCCCAATCCTGACCCACAGAACTCTATGTAAGAAAGTAAATGTTTATTTATTTGTTTTAAGCCATTAAGTTGGGGCAATTTGTTATTTAGCAATAGATAACTAATACAATAAATAAGTAATATCAACACAAAGCATTAATACGATAGATATCAAGTAACCTTTTCATTTAATTTGGATATTGATGATTTATCTTTGGCAGTGAATGTAGGATTAATTTCACACCTGCAAATTGTCAAGATCAATGGTTTTGAAAATTCCATAACCTTTGGACAAAAGTGTCTACTATTTATTTATTTAGTTAGTTAGTTATTTCTACTACAGAAGAAGCTTATGAATCTATTTGTTTAATGAAATAGTCCCTAGAGAGATCTTAGAATTGAGAAGGAATGTGCCACTTCAGACCCAATAATCAGACCCAATTTCTGATTATTGCTAGGGCCTTTAGGTAATTATAAGGAAGAAACTGAAATTGCTCTGGATAATGAGTGTGTTCATTGGCCTTTAAGATGGCCCCTAATGATTCTTGACTCCTGGTATTTATGCCGTTATATGATTCTCTCCCTTTGAGCACAGACTGTATTTAGAGACTTGCTTGTAAATAGTAAAATACGGCCAAAGAGATAGGATGTGATTTCTAAGATTAGGATATAAAGAAGCATGAGGCTTCCATTTTGCTTGCCTTCTCTTACCTGCTGCCATGTCATAAGCTGCCCAGTAGAGAGATCCACTTAGCAAGGAAACGGTATATCTGGCCAACAGCCTGCAAGTACCAAAGTGGTCAGTCCAACCGTCCAAAAGGAGCTGAATCCTAGCAATAAGTGAGGACACTTCCTTAGTTAAGCTTCAGTCAACACCTTGAGCCAGGGGTACCCAGCTAGGTCATGCCCACATGCCTGAACCACAGAAACCCTGAGACAATAAATATTTGTTTCAAGCCAATAAATTTTGGGATAACTTGTTATATAGCCAGACATAACAGTGTAACAGACAAAATAAAATAAAATTATTCTGGTTAATTTCTATAATAAGTTATATATAATCTTTTATATTATATAAAAATAATATTATTATATAATATTAGAATGGAGGTTTTCTCTTCAATTGAGGTTTTACACATATTCAGTTTTATAGGGATTTAGTCACTGATTATCCTGGGACTAAAAATATATTAATGTCAATGAGAACACTGACAAATCATTAATTTAACCCATAAAGTGCAGTTGACAAGGACTTTTAAATCTATAGAAAAAAAGTCTCTTTTCTCTCTCATTATTCTATTGACAATTATCATATTAGTTGTGCATGAGCATGAGTATATCTCTTTTTAACCTGAATATGTTTTACTTAAACATAAACCAGGAATGCTATATTTTTTGTTTTATTTGTCAAATTTTTGTTTCTTTTATCATACACTTGATTAATAAGAGAGCTATTGCAATCATTTTGAAATAATGAAAATTTGGAAATTTCCAAACAAATCTAATTTTAATGGTATAAAGCAAAGGAGCAAATATTTATGTAGAAACATCATTAACCATTGTATTCTTTGGAGCTCAAACTTGGCAAAGACAAAATCAAGAAGAGTTGCTTTTCAAAAACAAGAAGATGTGTTATTAAGAAGTTATCTCTCAAGAAGGCACAGGACTCTATTTTCCAAGTGCTTCTTTCAAATATTTAAGAAATAGATTTATGTTATTTAAACTTTGGAGGGAGGGGTATAGAAAAATAGAGAATGCTTCCCTGTATAAGCTTATGAAGCTAGAGTAACTCTGAGAGCAGAACAACAGAATGACTGAGCAGCTGATGGCAGCAGACATGAGGGGCTGGAGAGCAGGACAAGAGAATCTTTGGAGCAGCAGAGCGAGCAGGGACCTCTGGAAAATGTGTACTTGCGGATCTGAGCCTGATCAAGTCTGCACCAGAGAGGGACTTTGTGTTTGCTGAATATAGTAATTGGCAATCCATCCAGTCCTGACTCTAAAAATTAGATGTATACTGTTTCCACTTACGACCCACCTGTCTTCCCATTTGTGTTTTTTTTTAAAGCAAATGTTAAATTCTGGCATCAGTTATAGAATCTGAGGTTCTAGCTCTTTATAACAGAACAAAATAAAAGGAGAGCTTTCCATCCTGGTCATCTTTTTTTATGTCATAGCTACCCCTTGGCTGTCTTTTGGTGGGGTTTCTATGGAAACCAGCTAAATAACACGGTAGCTATGTAAAGATTTCCTATATGATGAAGTTATTTTCAAAACAATCAGCTGATGTCTCATCTCTGCCAGGGCTTTAAAAAAAAATCCTAGTCTACACACACAAATGAACATGAGGGCGAGATGGGAGGAGGGGACCTTGGCGAGCACATGAATAATCATTTCAAAGGCTTGTTGGGTACTTGGAAAGCAGATTCTAAGGCAATATCACTGCAGGCAAATAAAAGGGGATTTCTGGTTCTGTCTGTGTTTTACAATATAATCTTCAATATCCAGTTGACTTGGGAAAAATTTATGAGAAATGATGCATAACAGGTATCAAATTCTATTACACACCTAACACGTGGCTATGGCCTTTCCCCCTTTCCTTTCTTCCTGCCCCTAAGGCCCTAAGGCAAAGGAATCAAGGCTTCGAGACATGGCTGGTGAGTCAAGGTACTGGGGCCCAGACAAGCTAAGCACCGGCTCTGTCACCCACAGACACAGAGGCATTCAGAAACCACAGCCCTCTGGTTTCGGGGCTCCTGCCTTCTTAATCAAAGGGGCACCGAATGTGTATGTACAGTTCACCCACAACACAAACCCCGCAAATCTCCTCGGGGCGGTTGGCGGACAGAAATGCCCATCGAGCTGTGATTCACCAGGGAAGGGAAAGGGCCTGGGAGGGCAGCCAATCGGAGTCAGCACAGGCTGACTCTTACAGGAAGCCATCTAATTCTATTACTGTAATCCTCAGGCTTGCATTTTTCAGCCACCTCAACACAAACTCACAGGCTTCACCGATTATGTAATTACGGAAAACTTCACAACAAACACTCAGTTTCCTTCTGGAGGCCACATTGAGGACTGGGGTGTGCATCTGAGCGTGGGAGGGAAGCACACGCTCACAAAGGGAAGAGCAAAGAGATTTATTGAACTTAAAAGGCCGCCGTTTAAAGGGGGCCTCTACCAGACCTCCCTTTTTCGGGCGCACATTTTTTGCACCTGCAACTGTTTGTGGGCTGGAAAGCAATAGCTTTCCCCCCTCTTCCCAAGAGACCATGCTTTCATGCCTTGGCCCCAAATGTTTCATTTTCCTGCCAGGGGAGGGAAATCAAAAGAAAGCAAGATTTTAGAACTTTGCTGTAAAGAAAATAATAATTCTGGGAAGGATTGGAGCCACATTGCAGGTTAGACACAGTTGTTAGAGAAATGTCAGAAGGGAAAACATTGCTCTTCACTTTCCTTCCTAACACACTGAAGTTCCTCATTTCCCCGGGTGCTGGGTGACACCCATGGCCTCCATCTCAGCGGGGGCTGCAGCGAGCTTCCCACCCAGAAGCCTGGAATTGGCTCAGATCACAGTGATTCCAAATGGACCTTCCCACTTCTTCACAGAGAGGACGCCTTCTAAATTATTTCCATTGGAACAAACCTTTGATACCAGAAGTGAATGTGGAATCTTAAGGATGATGCTCGTGAATGAAGTGCTGACAAATGTTCTTGCTTTGGCTGGTGTTTGTGGGCGGGGCATGGGGGAGAGCTGGGATCAAAACTTGATTTTGGCCATTGATCCACTTCCTCCCTCCCCCACCACCCACTTCATGTGCCGAGATGAAAGTTAGAGTAGAAAGCCTCTTTTAAACCATTATGAACTGTTTTATTCAAAGCAGCATCTGTGAATTTTTATAAGAGCAGCCAAGATTTGCCCAATTATTTCTCCAGTTTATCCAGGGATTAGAAAGTATCAAATGAAAGGTCATAATTGAAGCAAACGTGTTATGGTCACAGGAGATAAAATGTCTTACCCAATAAAGAGAAGGAACAATAAAGTATATATAATAGCACAAGGATGAAGTCTGAACAGATTAGACTAGTAGATAAAGATTTTTTTTAAAAAAAAAACAAAACATAGTTTTCTTGAGTTTGACCTGAAAGACACTGAAGATTTTCTATGTGGTGCAAACCTTGGTAAATGTTGAGGATAGAGGGGTTCTCATATATCTTGTAAAATACTAGTGTGTCCTGTGGTCAGATAGCAGGAGATTTTTTAAAAAGTAGATATATTTAGTATCCTCAGGGAGGGGAGGAAATAATTATTGTCTCAGCTGGAGTGATCCATTTTCTTTCATTCTATGGTTCAATCTAGTTTTAACATTTCTGAAGTAGGTAGGTTTGGAAATCCTAGTTTCTATAAGGCATAGCCCACAGCGATCTTCAGTTCAGTTGTCCTGGGGGGACAATTAGGGGATAAGGCTTTAGTAGGCTCCTGAGTTACACTTACACTGAGAGATGTAGTGATGGTATGGAATGGGGAAGGGGTGTTCAAGGGAGATATGGAGAGCCTGGGTATCAAGATACGGTTAAGGGGTAAGAAATAATGGAAAAAAGAGGAAAGAAGAAATGCGATAAATTTGAACAAAACATGAAATAGTAAATTATGTTGGGCTAATTGGATTGGGAAGTACGAGGTTCACTTAAACTTGTGCTGGCCTGACTCACTGAGGTCAAAGGGACAATTAGGAAGTCTGGCTGGAAAATGCCAAGAGAGGGGCCTTGTGCCAAAGAGAGCAAGGGTCAGGGTTCTAGGAGGCTTTAGAACTCTGCTCTCCAATAAAATCATCCCTCCTCTGATGGGCTCATATCCATAAGAGGAAAGGATCAGATGAAAATTCAATGCCAAGGGCTGAATAAGATCCACTAAAACAATTAACCCGGGAGGAAATTTTTGGAGGATCGGATACACTTAGGAGCTAGAGGTAAATATTCAAATACACTTAGAGCTAAAGGCCAATATTCAAAGATCTATGCATTCTGTCTCTGTGTAGACTCCAAATATGCAGATTTAGGTAACTGGATCTGATAATGGAATTCTAATTCTTTTCACTTTGCAAAGCCTTTCTATGGATAACGTTCTTTCCTCTTGACTTGCACAGATAATACAGATTGCAGAAAAGTGTAGTAGAATGAAACTTGTTGCCTCTGAAACCATTTGAATTATGGTTTCCTTTGGAGGAGAAAAAGAATTTTTCCTTCCTATTTTATTCTTCTTCATCCTTTGAGAGAATACATCACTTGGTCTTGCCTACTTCAGCATCTCGGTATTTTCAAGACTCCTCCCAGCCCATACAGGGCCTTTATTCCAATGAGAGGGCTCTCCATGGGTCCCCTGGTGGAACAATGTGGTTCCTGGTGCTGGTGCCACAGGTAGAGGTCCTGGAGAGCCCAGCAGCTGGAGCCATGAACACCGGGAGCCCCGGAGCACCATCAGCAAGTTCTCCAAATGCAGCCCCTTCTCCAAGTATGTGAGACTGAAAAAGACCTTAAGCCTGACTATTTCACTTCCCACCCAACAAATAAAGTATTACCGAGGCCATATGATTTGCTCCCGTTCACTAGCCCGCATGAAAAGAAGAGACATAAAAAATGGGTGGTGATAAATATATACCACAAGGAGCAATTTCTTCCTTCCATTGTTTCAGACATCACTGACCTCTTTTAAATGTACTCTTTTGGTTTTGGGGGTAATGTCTTTCTCCCTTTATTCCAGTACTACAATGCAGGAGAGTTTTAAAAATTAAAGTTTCTTTTGGAGGCGCTCTGGAATCCCGCCAGCCTTGTCAGGAAAGTGAAGAATGGCCTGATTTATGGACACTCTTCGTCATAACCCAGAGGCTATTAGCAACTCTCCACTTGCCCATCTCCTAGATTATCAGCATTCAGTTGGGAAATTCCACTAGACACATCCTGCAAACAAACTTTCTACTCGGTGGTTTGGATTGACAGCCATAGGAAGCTCCCCTGCTCCAATATGCATGGTTGTGAAGAAATACCATAGCCTCTTTGCCCAGTACAATCCCTCACTCCTTCTCTGTCCTAACCTAGCTTATCCTATTTCATAGATTTTTCAGGATTTTCAAGTAGCAGCTCTTTCTCCTTGATAGGAGAAAGTCAACTGGACAATTTCCCCAATATTGCAATAAATACATGAAAAATAAAAAGTAAATCGTTATGGATATACCGTACATTGTTGATGTTTTGTCAGTCTGTCCACAGTATTTTTTGAGTGACTAATGTGTGCAGGGAGGGCCTGGCAGGAGTTCCTCTGTAGGGATTATAAAACAACAATAACAAGGACCAACAGATTAAGTGCGGCCTGCAGGATTCAGAAAACTTAGGAATAGAACATCTGTGTGGGTTTCAGGAAGTAGTCACCTAATACAGCACCGAAATGACAAAAGAAATCTTCTTTAAAATATCTCCTATGAATGTATTAACTCACCACAATTCAGTGCATATTCCAGGGTGTAATCACTCAATAAAGTGTTATTTTGATTTGCCTACACATGTAACAACAACAACAAAAAGAAAAACAAGTGCCTAAGATTTGGTCTTTATTTGTCACCAGAGCTAAGCACTTTCAAACTTGGTATACTAAATAAGTATTTTAAAAAATATGATGCTTCTCTGTCACATTAATAAAAGTTATTACACTTGAGGAGACACTTAAATTCTATTAGTTGTCACCTTTATGTCTCTGAATCAAAGAGAATGTTAATGAATTCAGTCTAAAGATCATGTCAGGGAGCAGCCTAAAACTCGTATGGGCAGGAGTTGACCCCAGCAGGACTTGCAGAATGATGGCTCGGGCAAACAGGATAAAGGGAAGAAAACCCTGGAGTTTGTTGGGTGGAATGGAATATTGAAACCTAAGAATTTCTTCCTGAGGATAGAGTCTTTCAAACGCAGCTGTCTTGGAGAAAATTCAAACTGCCCTCTCTCAATGATTCATTTTACGATAAATTTATGTCTGCGTGGTAACCATGTAAGGTAAAGTAATAGTTCTGTTAGACTTCTAAGGAAAGGTGCTGCTCAGTCAACTCCTGGGCCCCACCAGCCCATCCTAATCTTGGAATCAATCCTGGTCTGAGTTAGAGGGACCTAAGGAACTTGATGGGAACTCACCATTGAGGCATCCCTAAGATTCCTCCAGTCAAGACCTTGAGTCATTGTTCCAATGTATGGGCTTGTGCCTTGTAAGACTTGGACCTCACTCATGAATTTCTGATTTGGGTGTGAAGCCTGAGGCATCTCCAGCACCCTGTTGTTCCCACAGTTTCTCTGGGCTGGGTGGTTGCCTTCCCAAGAAATGGAGCCCCCCGACCCTCGCATCCCCGCATCTGTTTCTAATGTCTGCTACTTTGTGTTGGGTTGTGTGCTGCTGTCTGTTTCCCCAAACTTCTACAAACTCTCCAGATGCTCCTTTGGGCATCTAACAATCCAGTTCCAATGTATTTGAACATTCACCTTTTAGCAGGAACCATGCCAGGCAACTCACATGTATTACCTCACTTAAATCTCACAGCAAGGCCTTGAGTCTGAGTATTATTTCCATTTTACAGAAGAGAAGTCAGGCTTTGAGAGGTTAACTTGTAAGTTAACGCCACCAGCTAGGATTCAAACCCAGATTTGTCATTCTTGTCTCTCCTCCATGAAGGATGGTCTAGGTCTAGTCTATAGCAGGTCTGTTTCCCTCAGTGGAAGACAGCCCTAGTCTAGAGCTTTCTCACAGCATGTGTATTCTGAAATAGGATGGGCTCATTTGAACTTTTCAATGCCTTTTATAAACAAACGTGCTTTTTGCTCATCAACTACAATCTCACTTTTTTAAAATTACTGCTACCACAGTCATATCCTAAGTGACACTTAAAAATCTGACAAGCATGTTACAGAGCCAAATCCCAAAGCCTGTCTGCCTCTTGGACTTGCAACGGTCCCTCAAAAGACATCATAAAAGGAAAAGGATGAAAATCTCCGAGAGGAAGTTTTCTGAGAGTGTTTACGCGACAAAGAAGTCGGGAAAATATGGTATTGTGATTCTCTTCATTATTTCAGGATCTGAAGTAGTCAGAAAGAAAGACACTCCAAAAGGATGATGGACTTCTAGGGGATGTGACTCATGAAGAGGAATATGAGAGAGAAGAACAGTGGCTGTCAGTTGGACAATGGGCCTTTATGTAAAGCATATGGACTCATGTGGAAGAATACAGAGAGGTGGAAGTTAGAAAGGGAACAAAGAAGATATAAGATGTTTTTGGCTTGGGCAGGCTGAGGGGGTGGGGTGGGAAGGCAGAGAGCAAAGGAAATGAGTGAGGAAGGGACACAAGTTCAGGAGACCTTTGTGTATGAAGTAGAGAAACAAATGCCCGACTTCTAGCATCTTGAAAAATGTTGCCTATTTATTAACAAAAATGAAAACAAATTTCTCTACTGCTTCACTGTGTCATACATTATCCAGGAGAACATCTCAACCTTCTTTCCTGTGATGGGCAGAACAGCAGAAAACCTTTCCAGTTTCTAGAAAAAGAAGTGAGAAGTGTGTTTCCTCAAGGAGATATTGAAAGCTATTTTTTTTTTTTTTTTTTTTAGCCTGGCTATTACCAGTAAGCCTCACGGAGACCAAAGAAAACAAATGCAGGCAGACGGAAGGAATCGGCTTTCTTGTCTGGGTCACGTCTCCACAAGGCACGGCCATGTGTGGGTGGCTTCCTTTAGTGACACTTATCAGTCCTCAAATAAAAATCTATGGACAACTTTTCCTCTGTCTCTGAGGAAATGCCTATATCAGAAATCTCCGTCTATAATACCCAGGACCTCAGAAAATGCCATCTGGTGCTCTTGAAGTTAACATTCTTGTACAAGTTTATCCTGATGAAATCCTTGGCATTTTCCTGAGGCCTTTTTTGCCTTCCTGCCAAATGTTAATTGGTACCTGTTCCTGTAAGTCTTGAATTCTCCTTTCCCAGCTGTAGAGATCAGCCTTAAGGGCACTTTTGACTTCAACATCTTTTCTCTGAAGCTGTGTCTTCGTTTCCAGCCCGGACCAGAGCCCCACCCCAGGCTCTGCACTGTCCTGCTGCTCTCCTCGAGGCCCTGGCACTGGATTTTTCCATCTTCCTCTAGTGATCTCCAGTTCACAGAACTGACTCGCTGTACAAGTTATTTCAAAGTTTGCAAAACACATTAGGACTTGCTTGTGTTGAATGTCATTCAGTGTGTCAGTCACCATTTATGCCTAAGCCTTCTACAGTATCTCCAATTGCCCTTCATCTCCTCCCAGATAAAGAGCTCATACACATTCTTCTCTAAGCATTATTTTCATTTTCATTGCTTTTTATGTAACAACCGGGCCTGGGAAACAGCACCAAATGCATTGATGTTGATGCCACAGAGATTTAATTTTAAATCCTGATTTCATCCTCCCCTTCTCCTCCTCCCCCAAACTTGGGCAAGTGACCTAACTTTTGATCTCTTTATCTTTAAAGTGAGAGTGATAGAGGAGTTGTAAAGCTTACACGAAATAATGTATTGAGGTGGCTGGCACATCGTAAGTGCTCAAAAGTATTTGTTGGATAAAAGAATAAATTTATGAATAAATTTATAAATTCATGAAAGAGGAGAGCAAAGAAAAAAAAAGGAGGCCTTACAGTGTTTGCATACCCACTGTGTGCCTAGCTTTATGGTAAGATTGAATTTAGTGAGTGAAAAGATACGTATGCACGAAACTACCAAACAGTGGGATAGGTACAGCTGAAGGAAGAATGCACAGGGGCCTCCTGAGTGCAGAGGAGTGGCCCCTAACCTAGCCTCACCAAGGAGGGGAGTAGGGAGGAACCATGCTTATCTTTTGGGCAGCATCTTTTGTATGGTGAGCACTCATCAATGTATTCACATTTTGTGTAAGATAAAATGGCTTCATGTTGTATATCATACCACAGAAATTCAACCACCCTCGCTAGTTACTTGGTGAGAAAATGGAGCTGGGGCTAAGTGTGTCTAATGAAATATTTACACTTTCTTCTCAGGGTCCATGGGAGATGCTATTTGGAACCCTGATATAAAATATCAATTGTGGGGATTTGCATATAAGTCTGGAACATAGAACAATGAAATTTGGTCCTGGTTCTATTTTCTAGACCACATATCATCTACTAAGGCAGAGGCACAAACTTCCACATTCTTTAGTTTTTCAGATACCAAATGTCAACAAATGGATCTGTGTGCTCTGGAGACAGTGTTGATGATGTGAGATACAAATACTCTTGGACATGACTCCAAAGTTAGTCATTTCCTTTAGGTAGGTTGACTCCTAATCCTGACAGAGTTATTATCTCAATACAACAAAAAGCTGGCTTTTCTTTTCTATGAGTTTTTAAATGACACACCTCCCCCATTTTAAAATATTTTTCTCCTAAATGAAAGTGCCCAAATACCAGGACTGACCCCACAAATTCTTGATCCCATAATATCAAATATTTTGGCTTGATAATCTAGCAGCACTTTTTACTGGTAAACCCCGCCCCCCAGAAGTTGGAGAACAGCCCTTTGGTGCAGATAGTCCTATTCTCCAGTTTTTCAGATGAGAAAACTGAGGCATGGATAGAGCATATAATTTTGCCTAAATTTTCATAGCACCTTAAGAGAAGACCTGGGAATCTTTATAATGCCTGTGTTTTTAAATCTGCTGCTTAGTCATAGGACATAAAGCATCCCAGGAACTGCCAAGATTTAAAAACATTCTCTTAGTGGGGGCCATTCCCAAGATTTAAAATGTGATAAACTTCAGGGAGGAAAATAAATCACCTCAGAACATAAACCACATTGGAAAGCCATGGAATCTCAACCTCAGCGTTGACTATTGCGCATTCAGGAGTTGGAAAATTCTGTGAGGTGACTACTGGATTTGGCCACTCTTCAGTAATGCCCATGCTATTCAAATATGCTTGTGAAAACTCAGTTTCTCAATGTTATGAAGGGAATTTTTGCTCGGCAAAATGTTCTTGTAAAAGTCATCTGCTCTAAAACTGTAGACACAACCCCAAGGAATCTCTTTACTAGAAAGCAATGCATTATTTCAACATGAATCACACAGGCTCAACTATTTTCCCAGGATGCTAGACTGACTGCTGTACTCAACTGAGAACTTTACTACATCTGTGACTGAGACGCCCATTGAACAACTGTTCAACCCAACCAGATTCAGAGAGAGTGTGTTACATGTAAAAGGGGACCAAAGGGATTATGGTTAGGGCCACTTTCAATTCAAAAGCCTACAAATTAGAAAGAACGTACGTAGAGAACATTAATCACTGCACACTTAAATCATATTTAAATGGATCTATCAAACACTTCAGGGACATTCTGCCTTCTTCCATGTAGATGTGAAGAGCATGGGAAAGGGAAGTCACTTTAGAATCAGGCCTTGAGAGAATGGATTTCTTTGTGCATGATGGTGGGTCATGACCATCATATAAGACTCATTAAGTACCCAGATGCCTGTGGCAATGTAATAGAGAGTGCGTAGATTAGGAATATACTTTTAATTCCAGTCTCACTCTAAGCATAATTTTTATTATTGACATTCAACAAAGAAGAAAATCAGAAGATAGTACTGTATTTTTTTCCTTGGAACTACCTAGTACTCAAACAGTGCTTTGCTTTTTAAAGTTCCACTCTCCCTTCACAAAAATCCAGTAAATTAGTTCAAAAAGCATGATTAGCACCACTTTTAAAATAAGGAAACTGAGACCAGATGCAATAAAGACACTTACCCTCGTTCAAACAATAAGTTAGCAGAACTTAGACTAAAAGTCAGACTTCTTTCTTTTATTTCCTCTATATGTTGGTACTTTTCATTTGTTTTTGATCCTACTGTATAATTTCCTTTATGTATTCTTAAATAGACTTTAATATTTCCTGATCTCAAACAGCAAACATTTGGCTGGGAGTCTACGTAAAAGAACTTCTGCCTTGTTTCTTGTTTCTGGGAATGAAACACTTGTGGAAAACTTTTCCTTATGAAAGAACACCAGAAGGATATTCATCTAACTGATTCACAGACTATTTATTTTATTGATTCACAGAGTAAAATTTTTTTTTCTATAGAATCATGAAGCTCCTTTTATTGATTTCTCTTTGCTTTAAATGTTAAAAAAATAGAAACATATAGAAATTATGTACCTACCACATAGCATTGGCCAATATTGACATGTTTTGGTTTTGCTTTATGTATACCCATGAAGTTGATATTATATACTCACTTATCTATCTTTTGTGTACTTTAATAACACAAAATCCACATTTCTTGACCCAAAAGCTGGAGAGTATGAGGTCACATAGAGCATGTGGAGACAGAAAATCCTTCCCACTCCTGTGGCAAAAGCCCTGACATAAAGAAGCTTAAGTTATCAACAAGCCTCACCTTCAAGTAAAACACAGCCAGCAGACCCCAAACATAATGCTGCTGGCCTTTCCCTGAGGTAATTGTTGAGTCATTATTTGCTGCATTTTTTAGAGCCTTTCTTCTGAAGTCTTAGGCCATATCTTAGTCCATACTCCACAATATAGGGGGATTTTGAATAATTATTCCTTTAAAACAATGTATGTATGTATGTATGAATGTATTGCTAGCTACCAGTGAAAGGGAGAGGGGAGAGAGCCTTGGACAAGAGGAGTGATTCTAGCAAAGTAGAAAAATAATTGGTTGTTTTTTCTTTTCTATTCAAGGAAATATTCTCTGTTTCGAAGATCAGCTATTCTTGAGGGTAATAAACAGGTTTAGCATGCTAAGAAACTTAGGGGAAACTGAGGTAGTGGGAGACCTTGGGGGCTTTTGTTGTTGTTGAAAGGTAGATACAATTCTATATTCAAGTCCTGTGATAGAGGTGGTATATGAATTGATGAATGAATCATTTGTTTTTGAAAAGTGAACAAAATTGCCTAATGATATAGTATTATTTTCTCTCTCTCTCTCTCTCTCTCTCTCTCTCTCTCTCTCTCTCTCTCTCTCTCTCTCTCTCTCTCTCTCTCTCTGTGTGTGTGTGTTTCTGGGCTATGCCCCCCTTGGACTCATCTCATATTTAGAATTAGGGTATATATATTTTTTAATTAGAAAAGTCATTTTTAAATTGTTTTTACCATACACTGGTTCCTTCTCATTTTAGACTGGTGGCTGAAGCAAAGAACTACAAATGCAACCAGTAACTTTGATTACTAGGGACTTTGGGGTTATAGATGACAAATCAGAAAAATACAGAAGGGATATTTTTAAAATCTCTATTTCAGGATATTTAAAAGCATTGCATACTGAAAATTAAGAGATATTGGTAAAGGCACTATGCTTTATTAACATAAATATTATCAACATAAAATAATTTATACATACTGATATAAAATTATACAGAATTTATTATGATGATTCTTTATAAGACAGGGTTTGGGGGTTGTTTTTTACATCTTTTATTTAATTCATTTCTTTTTCTTCTCTTTGAGGTTCATTTCTTTTCCTGCTTGTGTAATCACTCCAATGCTTTGTTTGAGATTATGAATCAGAGGTGAATTTATGGGTTCTCGAATGCAAAACCGTATGTTTCACTGCACACGTATTCAGTCAGGGCCAGTGCCTTCTTGACTGATAGGTGGGAAAGAGGAATCCAGTAACTGGCATCTTATCAAAACAATGGGGGGGGGGGTCTTGTATTCATTTCTTTTCATCTGTCTTCTCTTAGGGCAGTGGTTCTCAACCTTGGATGCACATTAGAATCACCTGGGAATCTTTTTAAAATCCTGATTTCTGGGCCTTATCCTCTGGAAATTCTGCTTCTTTGTTACTAATGTAGTGGTCCCACCCCATAACAAAGAAACAGAATTTCCGGAGGATGAGGCCCAGAAATCAGAATTTTTAAAAGATTCCCAGGTGATTCTAATGGGCAGCCAAGGTTAAGAACCACTGTCTTAGGGTGACTTAGACTTCCGTGTCTTCCAAAGCAGCTTGGAATTCCACATGTAGCCCAATTCTTATTGGTGCTTCTCTCCATCCGAGATGTTATCTATCAACTCATTGTCAGATGAAGTACTGTGAGGTGCCAACATGTGAAACGTTTTAAGTACACCTTAGATTGTAGCTCTCAAGCCCCATTGTTCCAAATGAGTAGAAAGACTCTGTTCTGTAAATTAAAATATTTGGAAAGACTCCGGAGAAGATTGGCTTTTCTAAAAGAAAATGTGTAACATACTCCAATAGGTGGTGGTTGTTTTTTTTTTTTTTAACATGGAAAAGAGAACCTATGAAATCCTCCAAAATACCAGGTAGTGTGTCTTAAACAGATAACATTGCTCTTGCTGGTACCAATTACTGAACACATTTAAAACTTCACAGTTTATAGAACTCAACACCTCCTAGGGTTAGAATATTTTTACGCTAATTAAAAGGTCTACCTGATGTAGTGTTCTAAATACTACATTAGTAACATAAAGGACATCCTTGGTACTATTAATACTTTGGCAATGGAGTGTTGTTCCTTTGGGGATACTTGGTTTGATTCCTATGCGTGTTATTTGCCAGGAGCATGCGCATGATATTGTCAGTAACTGAGTGCTGGATAAACTGACTTGTTTGTCAGGACACCAATTACCCTTCCCAGCTTACATCTTGTGTGGGCTTGGCAGACGTCAGCTCCCCGCACCTAGAAGGCACTTCCTTCTCCAGAGAACTTCACAGAAATCAGGACTCTGTTGCAACTGGCTGAGGTTGGAATTAACTCCTCCTCTGTTTGCATTACAAAATAAGTAAAACCTTACCAGCCCAGGCAGGTTTCCCATATCCTTGGATTGCCTCTTTGCCTCTTTTCAAGAGCTCATTCTGCAAAATCGCCAGACTCCATCTAAATTTAGCAATGTGATATGGTACAAACAGGCTTTCATGCTCGCTGTGTCATCAAGGGGATTTCAGGCTTGTCTAATTGGTCTGCCTTGGCGAAGCTGACGCAATCTCCCATTGGTCTGTGCTCAAGAATCTGGGTGGGAAGTGAAAGTACAGACACGTCTGGCGAGGCCATCTCCACCATGTAAGAGCTTGCCACTCTGCAGGTCTGAGACCCAGATTCAGGGCAATTCAAAATGAAAACCTTCAAATGAGTGCTCCACAAGTCAAATGAAAACTGAAGCTGCTTGCTACAACTCAGTGAGGCCCACAAGATAGCAAAGATTTTTGGGTACAAGGTCAAGAGTAAGGGTTACGGACAGAAAGAGCCTTTCGCCCATCAGACTAACTAAATATCCTTTCCCAGTGGTATGGCTATGGGAAGGTGGCCAAGTGACTCACACAGCATCTAAGTTTCCACTGCTGGACTGCATCTCATCCAGGCCTTTCCCTGTGACCCCGCCACAAAGGGACTGCTCCAAACAAAGCCTGAGAGTCATGCTAAATCCTCCCTGATTTAGGACATTAAAGGGCAAAAGAGAATTATAGGGATTTGGAAAAACTAGTACTTGGTGAATATATATGCTATGGTCCTTTACCCCCAATCCCCCCCAAAGATTTACACACACACACACACACACACACACACACACGTCGTGCATTCCACGATTTCACCTCCAGCTGTTCCAATTACCCAAGATCAACTGAGGTATAAAACTATTACATGGAAAATTCCAGAAATAAATAACTCATAAGGCTTAAATTACATGATGCTCTGAGTAGTGTGATAAAATTTGGTGCCATTCAGCTCCACCCCACAAGGGATGTGAATCATCCCTTTGTCCAGTGTACACAGTGTATCCACTGTGTACGCTACCCACCTGTTAGTAGCCACTTCGGTTATCATATTGACTGTCATGGTATTGCAGGGCTTGTGTCCAAGTATTCCTGATTTTACTTAATAATGACCCCAAGTGCAAGAATAGTGATACTGGAAATTCAGATATGCCAGAGAGAAGCCATACATGTATGTTAAACATCATCAGAAGCTCAGTAGTAGCCTAGCACTACTCACAAGGCCTGCGTCATTCATCGCACTTCATCTTATCACGTGGGCATTGTATCATCTCATATCATCACGAGAAGAAGGATGAGATCAGCCCAATAAGGTATTTTTGAGAGAGAGAGATCGGTCACATTCACATAAGTAATTACAGTAAATGGTTATAATTGTTCTAGTTTATTATTAGTTATTTTTGTTACTCTCTTATTGTGCCTATTTTATAAATTAAACTTTATCATAGGTATGTATGAATAGGAGAAAACAGTATATATAGGGTTCAGTAGTATCTGTGGTTTTAGGCATCAACTGGGGTCTTGAAACATCCCCTGTGGATAAGAGGGGACTTCTGAATGTGCACGTATATGTATATATACATATTTATATATATATATGTATTACCATAATATTCCCTAAATTATTTTTATCAACTCAAATGAAAAAGAATTAGCTGAGGTTGTTTGGCATAAAGCATATCACTATGTTTTTCTTATTTTAAAAAATCTTTTTTTCTGACTGCCAATTCATGCTCACCGAAAAAATAGTCAAATGTTACAGAACTGTGTAATACAGAAAATGAGTGGCATTCATTTCCCTTCAGCACAGCCCCAGACCTTCTATGCACATTACAATTTTTAAGAGATTCACTTTAAATGTGTCCCCCTTCCCGAATGTGATATTTGTTTTTTCATTCTTCAGTGCTAGGGAAATAAAGTGATTCATGTCACCATGTTTGAGCATCATCTCAGGCTATAAAAAAGCCAAATATTTCAGAAGAATTTTAATGATAATGTTGGGGTTAATAGAAATTAAAACCAATATAGGGTAGCCTTGAATAAGAGAGAAAACCTACCTATTGGCAAGACTTCAAAGGTCAGCACATCCCAGAAAGCCTGTAACTTATGACGAGACATTTATTCTGCACTGATTAAAATGTCACCTCTAGGATTTATGGCTTTTGCAAAATGTGTACAATTTCTGTGGGGGATTTTCTCATCCCAAAGGACAGGGATAATAGAAAGGAAGGCTTTTATTAGGGTTTACTCTTAAAATGTTCTGAAAGTGTTAAGGAGTTAAGATGACTGTTGTCCAGCTGGCTACGGGCAATTGTGCATAAATCACGATGAATTGGCCACAGTGAGCCTCTGTATGGAAAAGCTCCTACAAATTGGCAGCTGATCATTCTCTTTTCTTTATTTCTATATAAATTTTTTACATAAAATTATGTGCCAGAGTGTCTGAGAATAGTGACAGTCTAATCCCTAGGAAATGTACTTGTAGGAACAGATTTCATAAGCTGTCTTCTATCTTATATAAATCTGTGTAAATCACAGACCCTGTAAATGCCATGTGTACATCAGAGCTCAAGCTGGGACTGGTCCCTGTTCCCTTTTGGAGCTTCCCAGGGCAATTGCTGGTTCCCTGGTGGAACCCTTGCCTTCTGGGCTGGCCAAATCTTACCAACCACCTTCAGTTTTCTTTTCTGGAGAATTTGGGGCAATCTTACTCCATTTATGCCAAGAATTTGCCCCCTGGATTTTAAAGGCATCTGCTTTTCTTAAGGAAAACCTAACCCTCTGCTTCTGACTCATTTGCGCAGAGTTGTAGATGCCTAAACTGAAGCGACTGCTTGCTGTTCCTGGCTGTGAACAGGCTCCCCCTGTTGAAATCGGAAAACCTATGTGGTAGATGGCATGAGTCCTATTTAATGGTGCAACCTTCCCCTCCACAAAAGCACTTTTACAATGCATAAGGGATGACAAAGTGAGACTGCATATGATTTACTCACAGCTTCCAAAGCGGATGAAAACCCATGAATGAGCCTCTTAGAATGTGTGGCATCCAAGTCCCTCTTTCAGCTTGCATGTTAGAGTCTACAACAAGTGGCACATGCTAGCTTAAGAATGCAAATCTGTAACCTTGAAGTAGGTAAAGTTTTTGTTGTTGTTTGTTTTAATTTTTGTACTGCTGGAAGAATTAAATGGACCTGTGTAGGAATGGACACTCTGAATTTGGTTGTTACCTAAATGGATCCATGTCGTTCTCCTAAATATGACTCTCACCCCACCCTTCTTCTCCATTTGTACTGTCATTTGCCCCACCCTGGGCCTTCAGGATCTCTCACCTGAATTATGTCTGCAGTCCCCAACTTGTTCCTCTGATTCTAAACTGACCTCCACTAATTTAAACCTCCAGACCATTGTCAAATAGATTCATTTCCCACCTAAGTCTATTATGTCATTACCCTATTCATATATAACCTTTTGAGCCTCCCATCACCTACAGAATCAAGTCCATCTCTGATTCCCAGTGCCTGCTGGCTGTTCCAGGCTCCACCCCACACATCCTTGCCTCAGGCTGGACACTCATGCTTGCATTCCTCCTTCTTCTTGCTCTTTGCTGTGCTGCCCTTTCCACCTGAGGTGTTCTCCCCATTCTCTCAGTTGGGCTCACTGAGGCTCATCCATTAAGGGTCAACTCACACCCAGCCAGTATGGCTCAGTGGCTGAGCATCGACCCATGAACCAAGAGGTCACGGTTCGATTCCCAATCAGGGAACATGCCCGGGTTGTGGGCTCAATCCCCAGTGTGGGGTGTGCAGGAGGCAGCCAATCAATGATTCTCTCTCATCATTGATGTTTCTACCTTTCACTCCCTCTTCCTTCCTCACCCTTCCTCTTTGAAATCAATAAAAAAAAAAGAGTCAACTCACATACTACTTTCTCCAATGATCCTTCTCTAGCCCACCATCCTTTAGGGAAGATAAGGGACCCAGTGCTCTATAGGCCCTGCCCTCATCCACTGGCCTTATTACTAGTATAGCCTGTTAATCTAATTATGTGCCTTCTGGCCTCTGAGATGCTTGAGCATATAATAAACTGTGACTTAGTCATTGCTATGTTCCTATCCAAAGTAGTAGAACACCATGTCTGTCATATATTTGGTACTGTATAAATGCCTGATGAATGAATATATGAGGCTAAATAGGCAATATGAGGAATACTAGTAAGAAGGGTTTATACTTTTACACAAAGTTTGTAAGGGTCATAGCAGGTTATATAAGGTTTATAGTAGCTTTTATGCAATGTTTATGGTAGAACTTATATAAGGTTTATAAAAAGCATATATATTTATAAATGAGTAGAATCATTTAAAAATCTTTTTAGAGTTGAAGGAGACTTTAGATTGCATCTAGTGCAATACTTTTCTTTTAGAAATGGGGAAACAGAAGCTCAGAGAAGTTACAACCTATCCAAGGCCCCACAGTAACATAATAATAACTCATGAACAGGTCCACATATAGTATTTGTGGAGTCTATTGTATGAATTGAGGTTTATTTAATATATGCTTTAATGTTTATGTTCAAACAAATAATCAATATCATGATTCACTAAGGGTAAATTTATCCCTATAGATGTACAAATTCAGGAGTAATACAAAGTGTCTAATAGTATAAAATGTTGCTCAGCCACCATCTGCAATTATGGCGAATATCCCACTCCTGAGTACATCTAGGAACACCAATTGGAACTTGAAGAGGAGCAAGAAAACAACGAAAGCTTAGCACTACTAGGAAGCAATAGTTGATTTTGCAATTTGAAGGAAGGACTTGACAAGTTAATTAATTTGTCTTAAGTGCTCCTACTATCTAATATTACCCACGTTCCAAAGCAGTGCCCATCTCTGGTGTCAGCAGTGGCACTGCCCACAAATCTTAATGGCATTTGGTCACAGTCCTTTTGGCCTAAGAACATAGAGCAAGAGATGTTTAACAGTGTTCCCCTGGGGCCCTAACAGTGGTAACCATCAGGGTAGATGTGTAGAAGTATGAGCTGTGTGTGCCAGCACTAAGCATCCATGTGTTGGTTAATGAACATGTGTCTGTGGCATGTGGTGTCCTCTAAAGCTAAGGGACCAGGGCAAGGGTCCCTCTTGCCTTACTTTCTGAGCAGTATTAAATTTGCAAGAAATTCATACACAGTAACTATCAAGCATCCAATCAAAATATTCTACGATGCTAATGAGGCAATAGTCTACTGAGTTACTTAATACAGGGTTTCTTACAGTCTTATGGCATCGCACTTAGGATCGACTAAGGTGTAAAGGTCTAAGGGGAAAGGCCAAGAAACAGGGGAATTTGCAGTCTTGGATTGTTTTTTTAAGTCTTCTAATTACCTACTTGGTAACTTTGAGAAAACACAACCTGTTAATGGTTAGCCATTTTAGTTTCTCTACCCATAAAATAAGCCATAAATTATCTACACCCTTGCAGAAGTACTGGGAAAATAAGTGTTCAAATAAAAGGTATTGTAGAAGAATAACATGGTTTTACAAAATTTGAAAGCTGTCTTGAATGCCACTTACATAGTTAGCATGATGTCAGGCTCCCATAAAGTCTCCACTATAACTAGTGGTTGATGCAGTGGTGTGTTTTCTTTAAGCTCCTCAAAAGAAAAATATTTTCTAAATGCAATCATTTTCTTGGGCAAATGAATTAAGTGTCTATCATGTTAAAAGTCTCCATCATGAAAATAAGACTGCTGCCTGGAAGCCTCTTTTTATAAACCATCTGTCATTAGCTCTCCTCTTCTGGGCTGCCTGAGACTCCCGCTTCATCCTGGCTGGGTATATAAACTGGACAGAGCCTTCTCCTGTCAGTGCCGCAGTTAAGCTGTTCTGAGTCCTTGTATCTCCTAGAACAATCTGTCATTTGGATTAAAGAGGTATCAAGTAACTCAAAGACCCTGAAACAAATGTGGTTAAAAGCAGGTATTTTCTTGATGGAGGATTGGGGACTAAGTTCACAAGCTTGATCAAGGAGGCATTCCAAGAGAGATGACCACACCAAAACCACCCCATCCTGTCTCAAGAGCTAGGGGACCCCTGCTGCATGGCTGGAGTCCCATAGATTCCTTCCCTCACAAGGAATTTTATGCTCCAGCAGCAGAAAGAATAACCTCTCCCACATACAAATAGCACTGAGCTGGTCTTTGGGACTCAAGGCCTCTGGAACCATCAGGCAGAGCATTGCTGAGGTGTGGGCCTTAATGGCCTCTAACTTCTTGAGGTTCTAGGTTGAAAAACAAATATGAAGACATGGGAGGCTCCTAATGCTGCCGCGAGATGGAGAGTTCACTTGGGAGGCTCTTTTTCCACAGTAAGGAGGTTCTTCGTCTTCAGAGAACCATCATGCCAGTTGTATGTGTTTTCCATCCTTGATAAGCCATCTGAGCCAGACCCTTCCTGTTCACCATCATTTCTTCTTCAGAACCGGCCTCGGCCTCGGCCATGATAGGTGCTCACAAAAATCTTCATTGAACAAACAAAATAAAACATCACTTCATTACACTTCGTTTGGTAATAATTCATTTAAGAACCTGATACCCTACTTACAAGAACTTCAGACGCATTTTCCCATCTTAACTTTCCCAGAAATCCAAGTGAACAAAATATTTCCATTAAAAATGTTAAATATCGGAAGAATGCAGTGACCACAGTTTATATCTTCCCTCCTGTTTTCCTCAGGGCATGCGTTGCTCATTTAAATGCAATTTTCTGCGTGTTTGGGTCAGTGACTTCAGTTGGGAGGCTGTTACAGTAAACTCAGGGCTGTGGAAATCCCAGAACACTGGCTGGGTTTGGAGGGCAGGCCCAGGGCTGGTGGCTCTGAGGGTCACCCGAGTTAAGTAGCAGGCGGAGGGCCAGCTGACTTCGGGCAGCAGGTTTGCGGCCTAACCAGTTTGGTTCAGCATGGAATCAGTTAGCAATGCCTGGGAAAGCCAGGAGGCCGGTGGAGATGACTAGGAAGGTTATAAACCAGAAAACTTCCGCCTTGGTATTTGAAAACCACACGGTATTTTACAGCATTCCTGTCTATTAACTGCTGGGAAGGGCACTACCTTATTGCCTTTTGCATAATGGAACCAATCTTTCCCCTCCGAGGCCCCTGTGCTGCTTTGATCTCGTTCAAAAGATGAGGGAAATGATGACTAAGGACCTTGGGAACCAGACCGTCGAATCTCACAGACATACTCAAGGCTTTTTTTGGGGGGGATTGTTGATTTTTTTTTTTTAACTGATGCATCATTTTGGTAAACAATTCCTATAGTCTGAGCACTTATCAAATTCCTTACCCAAATATTTGCTATTTATAAAATAATCAAGGAAACAGACTTGTGTTTATTATTCTGAAATCAGGAGCAGTTTGATGAATTGAAAACAGTCTTACTTTTTCCTCTTTCCTCTCCCTTGACCAGCCTCTTGTAAAAGTGCCAACATTATTCATCCAACTCTCTCTTGAAACAGAAAAAAACAAAACAAAACAAAAAATAAAAGTGACCTTGGTGAACTGTCCACGGACCCTGCCTAGGTTAGAGTCCGGACCAGCAGCCGACCCCCTCTAGCATCAGAGGTGGGAATTTGGAACTGACCGCGCTGGAAGGGGCTGCAAATGCCTGTTTCCGGTTCACAGGGGCCCCGCGTCACCGCTGAGTTTGGACGTCTGACCAGTTTCCTGACTTTGAGAGTCTCCTACTTTAAACATGAGGGATTGACCCTGGAAAGGAAAGGAAAGGAAAGGCACGCACAAGTCTGACGCCACCAGCGATCACCCGCAGGACGGTTTCTCCGGGAGGGATTTAAACAGAACTATTTTGATCCGGGCAGGGCTTTCTCTTGGGGTGACCGTGAGGTCGCGGGTCGCTCACACGCTCTGCTCCGAGCGCAGGAGGCCCGCCCTGGGCCGGTTCTTGACAGCACAGCGTCCAGGAAAGCCCATCTCCATTCCTCGCTGCCCAGGAACAGAGCAAAACAGACACTTCAAACTCAGAAAACCCTCGTCAGGCTGGCTCATGCCTTGGTCGCTGTTAAGTGGTTCTATTTATACTTGACGCGTGTGAAAGAAAGGCTCCGTTAGGGACACACATCTGCATCTAAAGCTTTCTTCCTAAGAGACAAACGCGCCAAATCATCGCGAGGGGGACCCGAATCATTCCACACCCCTTCATCTTAAAGGGACTGCAGTTACCCTTTACCAAACGCGGCTCCAGGTTACATGCTTCAACTTTCAGAGTTGCCATAGCAGCGACTCTCAATCTGTGGGTCGCGACCCCTTTGGGGGTAGAACGACCCTTTCACAGGGGTCGCCTAAGCCTATCGGAAAACACATATATAATTACATATTGTTTTTGTGATTAATCACTATGCTTTAATTATGTTCAATTTGTAACAATCAAATTGGGGGGCACCACAACATGAGGAACTGTATTAAAGGGTCGTGGCATTAGGAAGGTTGAGAACCACTGCTAGGGTGAATAATTGATGAACAACTTACAATTCAAACAACTCATCTGAATTTGGCCTTGGTTTGTGGTAAATCCCACACCTCAAAGCATAAGGCTTAGATATTTACGCATTCACGTCCTCTTGAATGTCCTCAAGTTTGTCCCAGGTGTCAAGAGTGAGTTTCTCTGTTAAGAATGGAATACTGAGTCTCGCCTGCCTCTCCAGCTCCTTCACTAATTGCTTCTATTCCTTTATCATCCGCTGAGCTGGCTGGAAGGCAAACCTGCTTGGCCAACATAAGACTGGGTTGAAAAACATAGGGGGTGACTAACTCCTGAGGGGAATGGGCACTTGGCGACATCATTTGCTGGAGAGAGGCCAAAGCATTCGGTCTCCCAGAGGGAACAGGGGAGAAACAGCAGCGCTAAATGCAGGCAGGCATTTGTGGAGAATGGCACATTACATATTCATAAGTCAACATCTCATATTCATAAATAAAAATGTCATGCACCATTATGAAAGTAAGAATTTCATATTCATAAGGAGGCATTTTAGTCAATGCTTTCATTATGCCTAGAGGAATTCCAGAGGCAAGTCACCTCACCCCCCAAAATAAGGGAAGCCAGGGCAGAGACAGGGAAGAATGCCATCACCCTGCAGCAGAAGTTCCCAGAGCAGTGGGCGGGACATGGCTTCTGTTGTTTTGCTTTTCTTCCAGCTTCATAAACCGAAGGGAGACGAACAGTCCCCTAGGACTGACTGAAGGCTTGCCCTTGTTACTTTCTCTCCGGAACTTTGCCTCCAGCCCCTTCTAGGTGCTGTACTAGCTCCTTCTTGCTGGAAGAGACCGATTGTGTCGTCTGAAATCTCGCATGCTTCCTTTTTAGAAAGCCAGCGGAAAACCCCAGCGATGCCTTTCCAACTAAACTAATAGGATTTCTCTTTCCAGTAAATTCAGAAAGAACATGCAGCCGCTACTAACCGGTAGCCTAGGAATTTGTTTAAATTGAAAAACTACATTTTTTAATCTTAAAATTTCTACTACTATAAATTTTATGAGGGCAGTATTGTGTATGCAAATAATTGGAGGTAGGTAATGATTTTTTTAAGTGAATGAACTTGCCCCCCACCTCAAATTAAAGCCTTTTTCATATAGAACTTTGGTCCAGCAAAGGCCCATAATATCTGTAAACATGATGAAGAAGCAATGAGGATACTTACTGTTCCATAGTGGAACAATTGTGGCTTAAAAAATGTAGATTGATGACTGGTTTCAGTGATCAATCTCTGTTCTAATGAAGGGAAGGAGGACTGTGAATAATTGATGAACAACTTACAATTCAAACAACTCATCTGAATTTGACCTTGATTTGTGGTAAATCCCACACCTCAATAATGCCCATGATCCTTTTCCATCCTTAACTCCAACCTATATCCAGTTATTCAGGTCCTGGCTGGCAGGAGGACACAGGAGAAGGTTCCTGGCATTTGGAGAGAGTAATTTTCCAGGAAAAAGAGTGGATGGGAGAAGATGCTGGAACTGGAGGACCCAGGAATTACAGTTGTAGTCATCTCTACCATTATATCTCTTTGTATCATGGAAAATGTTTTTTCTCCTTTTCATTGGTCAACTGAAATGAATGGACTAGATAATGTATAAATTTCCTGCTGGGACTATGATTGAAACTTATGCTAATTAATAGAACTTTGCATTGTCCTGGCATTATGCCAAATGTGGAAGAGCTTATGAATATAGTAATAATAGGTAGAAATGAATAAACTAAGTCAAACAGAGATTTATCAAAAATCTCAGAGCAATTCAGGGACAAAAATGAAACAAAGTGAAACATTTTCATACTGTTGATTTCAGATTTTACCACTATTTCTTCCTGTAGCTTGTTTAAACAGACTTCAAAGTCATAATAATTTTGAGTAAAGCTCCTAGTTGACTTGAATATATGCAAATTTGATCCTGGTCATTTGAATTTGACACAATTCAGCAAATTTTAAAGTTCATTTTCTAGTCACTCAAGTAAATGAATAGTGTCATTTGCTTATTTAATTTTAAAAAAATGGTCCTTTGAGAAACTGCTTCTGGGTATCAATACTAAAATGAAAACACTCGCTAAAATCATAAAAGCAGGAAAATTAATTTCAGGGCATTTTAAGCTCCCCCTGCTTCCTGGGCTCACAGAGCTTCAGATGTTGGGAATTGCTCTCTGATGTCACTGTTCTCTGAAAGTGGATCCATTCAAATCCATATGGTGGACATCTTTGAGTAACATACTGCTTATGTTTTTTTCTTAAAAGGAAATTTCCCCTTTTAATCCTCAAAACCAAGCTCAAATCTATTGTTTTCCCACCTGCAGTTTCCTCAGAGGAATATACCGTAACTCTTTGATTTAATCCATAATTTCCTCATATTCCACAACTTCCAAATTACCCTATTTTGGTTTTAAATTCAAATCATTATGACCATCACTGATTCAGAGCTGGGAAAACAGAGGATGGTTTTTTTGTTTTGCATCACGGAGATATTACACAAATAGGAGCCAGGAAATTTTTCATTTCTTTAGTTCTCTACCTCAAACTACAACTTTGTTAATTCAATAGAGTTTCAACATGGTTGCACAGACTATGCAAATAGAAGCTTTTGGCTTCCAAAAGCCACCATGAAGAGGAAATATATCTATCTGCTGAACAATAAGGAAAGACATACAGAGGAATGGAGTGTGGGCTCCATTGGCTTGTGCCTCAGAGAGAGGTTCTGGTGGCTGGGGCCTAAAAGAAGAGATTGTATAATAGAGAGAACTGTTGGCTCAAGAAGCACCCCCACAGTATCCAAGATAAGAAGCTTTTCAATATTTCTGACCGTCAAGACATTTACAAAAATTGTAATCATAATCGAGCTTTTAATTAAGCTAAGTAAAAATAAAATATTTCTATGACATCTAAATGAAAAGAGATGTCAGCTCCCATGTGGCTAATTGCCCAGTGAATTCTACCAGCCGGAAGTACTCTGAGACCTTTGCAGAGGGTAAGCTTGGGAAGGCCGCTTTCGGGATAGGCAGAATGTGGGTCGGCTGAGGGGAAGGCCAAAGGCACCCACCTGGTTGTCTACACATTGGGAGCCCAGCAGACGTGAGCTCAGCTCCATCTAGGAAGATCTGGGGAAAATTCCTTTCTGCTTGAATATGTCTTCTCAGAAAAAAAGAAAAAATATAATAAACCTTCCTCTTTGAATTGCTTTGAGAAGTAGATAAGCTGTGTATAAGTAAATTCTTGGTACAGAGTCTCATATTAACATATTAACATCTATGATACCAAACATCAGATTATATATGGATTTGACTTGCAGTTTATTGTTTCCCCCACTCAAAAGGAAGCTCCTTGGGGATAGGGAATTAGTATTGTTCTACCCATGGAGCGACACTGTCTATATTACTACCTGGCTTATAATAGGCGGCTAGTACATATTTGTTGAATAAATTAATCCACAAATAATTAACTTAAAATTAAAAAAATTATTAATATTGTTCAACCCCATCTTTTTCTTCTTATCCCCCTTCATTTTCTTTAATCTTGGGAGCAATGAGAGATGTTGCAAACAACAGGCTAAGTTCTAAAAGAACAGGATCATTTGGAGGTTTAAAGAGGACATACAGATGGCCAAAAGATACAACAACGTGCTCAAAGTCACTAATCATCAGAGAGACTCGAATTAAAATGACAATAGGTATCGCCTCACATCTGTCAGAAGAGCTACCATCAATAAATCAACAAATGACAAGTGCTGGTGAGGATGTGGAGAAAAGGGAACCCTCATGCACTGCTGGTGGGAATGCAGACTGGTGCAACCACTATGGAAAACAGTATGGAATTTCCTCAAAAAATTAAAAATGGAACTGCCATTTGACCCAGTGAGCTCACTTTTAGGAAGATATCCTAAGAATCCTGAAACACCAATCAGAAAGAGGGATCCAGAGTTGACCTTTTGTGATTCACTTTTAAGAACATATGCATCTGTATGTTCATAATGAGTAGCACAATTTATAATAGCTGAGACCTGAAAACAGCCCAAGTGCCCATCGGTAGATGAGTGGATAAAAAAGCTATGGCACATTTATACCATGGAATACTATGCAGCAGTAAAAACGAAGGATCTCTTACCCTTTTAAATAGCATGGAGGGACCTGGAGAGTATTATGCTAATGAAATAAGCCAGTCAGGGAAAGACAAGTATCACATGATCTCACTCATATGTGGACAATAATGAAC
>NW_006300376.1:3424268-3429525 GCF_000327345.1 Myotis davidii | reverse complement strand
GAGGTTGATTCAAAGACGTAGGTATTTTTATTTTTTTATGTGTAAAATATCTTTGTGTCTACATTAAGGATCTTTATTTAAAAAATTGTTACATGAATACATTAGTTATGGTCCTGGTAAGAAACAGCATTTACCCCAGAATTTTCCAGTGAAGACTGTTTAATACGTGACTATTTACAGAGATGTGGGCAGGCTAAAGGAACAAATGAGACTTTGAGACACCCAGAGACCAGCAAGAGTGGGAAGCTGCTACCACTCTTAGATCTGAAGGGCAAGGGGAGAAATAGTGCTACTTGAACCCAGTAGAACCTAGTGGAGGCTACAGTCCCTGCCAGTGACCCACTGAAAGAAGACAGGGTTCCAGGAAAAAACACCCAGGCACTATTTGCTTCTAACTTCTGACCTCCTACTGGTGCTTCTCTTTGGCCAAACTCAACCGGAAGGCAAGAGAGATGAGGTGATATAGTCCCCAAGGGTCAGCTGCTGAGGACATAGATCAGGGTGGAGAAAGGCAGAGAATTTGATGAGGAAACTGGAGCAGACCATCATAGTGTTCTTCATATGTAATGATTTTGCTCAGTTTTTTTTTTTTGCCAGTGTTTATGATAAATTTACAACTATTTTATCCAGACTTTCTCTATGTCCTGACCACCTCTGAGACCTTATAGTCTGTATTTATATTCCAGGCCCTGAAACATTTTCTCTCTGTGCAATGCTAACTCTTTTCTATTGGGATTAATACTGATCTCCAATGAAATAAATTTAAAATTATAAAAGAAGCTGTGAAGGCCCATCTTTATCCCTATGAATCTTTAAATTCTGGGCTTGGCACTGTTCCATTCCTTCAAGGTTATTTAAAACATTTTGTTATCTCATAGATCTTTTCCATATCTCTGTTGGGTAGACATCTTAGCATAGTACCTAGTACAGTGGTGCACGAAAATAGACGCTTAATAAATACTTGTTGATGGGAAGATCACCATCAAATGCCTCTTGTGCAGACAGGAGAGTTTATACTGAAAAGTGAAGCAATATCTCATAGTGTGCCAACAGGAATAGAAGCCAAGTCAGAGGGTTTTCCCTGAATATGCTGCTTCTAAACAGAGATTTTGCTAAACAGGGCAACAATTTGAACAATATATATTTTTCCTGATCTTTGACCCAATCTTAAGAAGAGTTTAGCTATTCAGGGCATGGTTTTTCAACTGATTTGTTTCCTACATTGCCAGAGAAATGCATGCCCCATTATTTAACTGAATGATTGTGCTTTCTCTCTATTATTTCTGGGATGGGAAAAAATGATAACAGGGATATTAAACCTAATAATTACATGTGATGCCTGGCCGGCATGGCTCAGTGGTTGAGCATCAACCTATGAACCAGGAGATCACAGTTCAATTCCTGGTCAGGGCACATGCCCAGGTTGCAGGCTCAATCCCCAATAAAGAGCATGCAGGAGGCAGCCAATCAATGATGCTCTCTCAAACCAATAATAAAAATATATTTTAAAAAAGAATTACATGTGAAATCAGTTACAGCTCTTTCTTATCAGTGAAAATAAAGGACAGAAATGGCCTTAAAAAGTAAATATATATAGTTTTAAGACCTCCACATTGTTATAAATTCATCTTCAACCAAACCTTCTACCATATCCTGAAGTTCTAAATTCTGGATTTTTTGGATGTCACTATTTTCCTGAATATCCCACAAAGGATGCACATAAAGAAGGGGAATGAGAGGGGCCTCATAAAATCTTTGTGGAATAATATTAAATCAGGTCAATTAAGTTTTTACATAGGGTAAGTCATTCATCAACATGAAAACAGTTGGGTATAAGGAATGTTGGAAGCTTGTGTCATGCTTCCTTTAGAGAGTATGTCAACAGTTGTTTGATTTGTGTACACAGCTTATGGTGGGTACACATGACATTACAAGGCAAACTAACAGAAGGTTTGATTCTTCTCAAAATCACATTTATTTTAGATAAGTAATAACTAGTTTCTATATTACTTATGTTCCTCATTTGCACATTATGTCCAGGTCCTTCTTCTCTCTCCTCATAATCATAATTACAATGGAATTTTATTTCTTATATATCGTTTGAATGTGACCAGTTTCCTTTCCATCTCCAGCTTTTCTCCTCACTATTCTCTATCTCACACTCCCCTTTATCACCAAAATAAAATTCAAACCCCAGGCTCTTCATAATCTGACCACAGCCTATTTTTTTCCAGCTTAATTTCCTACCCCTCTCTTCTTTGCCAACTATATCCAGGCATATATTTACCTGGCAAATGCTTTATCTCTCAAGACTCAGCTCAAACAACATTTCTCCTGACACTACCAGTGGACTATTGGGTAAGATTCTTCAACCTACTCACATTTTAGTTCATTATCTAGCATAAGCACTGCTCCTACTCCTGGAAACAGGAGGTTCTGTGCTTTAGAGACCTCACTCTGGCCCTACTCCAGCAGTGCCTCCCTACATGAGGTGGTAAGTGTGCAGGACCAATGAGATGTGCCTCCCCAGACCCCATGGTCCCTGCTTCAAGACCATATACTGCTTACCCAGATCCCAAGAATCCCATGTCAAAATGGCCAGGGAGCCTTCCTTTTAGGGCCTGCACTGGCCTTTTCCCTAGATCTGTTCCCAGAGAAGGGACCAAGTGGTTGGTGTACTCACTCTTAAATCCAAGGGATGGCCAAGGCCAGCTATTTGCACAGAGCTTGTGGACAGAGCTTGTATAAACAAGCTAAACTTTACACAGGTGTACATGTAAGATGCCAAGTGATACAGACCAGAATAGGACTTGGAGAGAAGGCAAATGCACTGAGAGCTGGAGCCTGGGATATCAAAGAATTGAGGACGTCTAAAGTTGAACCTGACCTTCCACGTACTTGTGAATATATATTTATTATGATAGGAGGATGGATCATATTCTGTCATTTGCAACCATGAAATATTTACACAAATGTTAGGAGACTAGTATCTTGTCTAACAGAGTTTAGGACACATAAGAATTGCTTAATGTTTGAGCATTGGCTCACAGCAAAAAGTGTGAAATAATTAAGACCTATGAGAAAAAACTCTGTAGTATTTCAGTAAGAGAAAATAGAAAATATTATTACAATTGAATTATGAACTACATAATATACTTCCTAAAAATTCTTATACTAAAAAGGCCAAATGTAAACATTCTTGCTAGGAAGATGTTATTGACCAAATCAATGGCCAATTTCTTAAAATCTTACTGTAATTTTCTAGCATTTTTTATATTTCCAAAACACAACACTACTCTACAAAACACTCCATAGAAGTGTTAAGAATGAAGTCAAATAAAACATGAGTTAAGATAGCAAATTCAATTGTGGGGGGGTTACACTTCATCCAGAGAGGAAGAATTAATAAAACCAGCAACAACATTTCTTGGAACCAGCATTTAGGTCTCTGACACTTCAAATGATGCCTTTATCCTTCATGGGCAGATAGAAATCATTACTGTAAATAAGAAGAGGAACATTTGTCTTCCAGAAGGAACCTTGAGGACTAAGGTCCTGCATCCTACCATAGACATCATTTCAATGAGCATAGGTGTTTTAACTTTTTCTCAAGTGTAAGAATCAATGGCTTACCATGTTGAGCAACCCAGACTTCTTATCTCTTATCTCTAAAGATAATACATTTATTGACATATAAAAGTGTGTTGCTAACAAATACAAAAAGTGTTCAGACTAAAATATGTATGTGCATATGCTTATAAGGGTATATATGTATATAGGTGGGGGGGAGGAGAAATAAAGGAGACTCTATTTAATTTGAAAAGTCAACTGGGAAACATTATCAAGTGACTTCTATAAACCCAGCATTTGCCACATTATGCTAAGCATAAGGGATAAAAACACAAGGTACTAAAACAACATAACACTGTATACACCTATTAGAATGGCAAAAATCCAAACACTGACAACACCAAATGTTGGAGAGGATGAGGGACAATAGGAACTCTCATTTATTGATGGTGGGATTGAAAAGCCACTTTGGAAAATGATTTGGTGATTTCTTAAACATATACTATAAAATGTAGCAAGTGTGTTCCTTGGTATTTACCCAAAGGAGCTGCAAACTCATGTCCAAACAAAACCTGCACATATATGTCTATAGTAGCTTTGTTAATAATTGCTAAAACATGGGAGCAACCAAGAGTCCTTCAGTAGGTTAATGGAGAAATAGGCTGTAGTGCATCTAAACAGTGAAATATTATTTAACACTGAAAGGAAACAAGCTATCCAGCCATGAAAACACATGAAGGAAACTTGTTACTAAGTGAAATAAGACAATCTTAAAACGCTGGATGTTCTCTGATTCCAACTACATGACATTCTGGAAAAAGCAAAACACAAAACAAAAAGCTATGAACACAGTATAAAGATCGGTGATTGTCATGGGTTATGGGAGGGAAGGATGAATAAATAGGCAGAACACAAAGGATTTTTTTTAAAGAGGAACTTCCTGGGCCTCCAGCAACCTTCAGTCTCCCTGAGCCTCAGTTCCTGCTGGTTTTTATAGCCAGAAGTTATGGGGACTTCTCTTCTTGGCACTAGAACCTTGGGGGTGGGGGGAAGGGGCTGGTATGGGGCTGGGACCCCTCCCTCCTCAGGGAGACCTCTGAAGCTGAGCTATCTACCAATTATTATTCACCACACATGGGTGTGAGGCCACCCCATTCCAAGTCTCCATCCCTCCTACTAGTCTCAATGTGGCTTCTTTAATTCCCCACTTGTAGGACTTCCATTCAGCCAGATTTCAGGTGGTTCTGAATGATGGTTGTTCTGTACTCTAGTTGTAATTTTTAAAAAACAAATCTTTATTGTTCAGATTATTAAAAGTTGTCCCTCTTTTTCCCCCTATAGCTCCCCTCCACCCAGTTCCCACTCAACCCCATGACCTTATCTGCCCCCCTCCACTGTCCTTGTCCATAGGTGTAAGATTTTTGTCCAATCTCTTCCCTCACCCCTCACACCCACTTCCCCCTGAGAATTGTCAGTCCACTCCCTTTCTATGCCCCTGATGCTATTATATTCACCAGTTTATTCTGTTCATCGGGTTTTTTATTCATTTGATTTTTAGATTCACTTGTTGATAGATGTGTACTTGTTGTTCATAATTTTTATCTTTACCTTTTTTTCCTCTTTCTCTTCTTAAAGGTTACCTTTCAGCATTTCATATAATATTGGCTTGGTGGTGGTGAAATCATTT
>NW_006300376.1:3414552-3423139 GCF_000327345.1 Myotis davidii | reverse complement strand
TTCAGCCATCTCCAGGTTCCCACGTCGGCGAGTCCCGTGCCCCCACAGTAACAATGATCCCTGTGAGCAGTTCTGCAAGAAAGCTACCCTCGCTTTCCGACCCGATGCCAGACCGTCCAGTTTCTCCCCGTAGGAGTCTGGGTCCCCAGAGTCTCGCCTGGAACTGGAGTTCAGAGCAGTTGGGAGCTTGTATCTCCCTCCTGATTGAAAAAAACTACAGTACACCCAGTTGCCAGCCTGTTTCACGAGCACCTCCGTACCTCCACACTTCTGCACCTCTGCACTGCCTACCAGTCTCAATGCACTTTTTTTCTTTCCTTCTAGTTGTAGAACTTCCACTCAACCAGTTTTCCCGTGGTTCTGGATGGTATTTGTTTTGTCTTTTAGTTGGAGTTTTGATGTGGTTGTGAGAGGCAGCAAGTACAGGTGTTTACCTATGCCTCCATCTTGGTTGTCCTCCAGAACACAAAGGATGTTTAGGGAAGTGAAAATATTGTCTTATACTGCAATGATGGATATAAGTATGTAATTCTACACTTCATTATAGATACATTATACATTTGTCCAAGCCTGTAGAATGTGCAACACCAAGAATGAACTATAAAGTAAACCATGAACTTTGTGTGATTTGGATAACAATGTAGGTTCATCAGTTGTACCACTCTGGTGGGGGATGCTGATAATGGCAGAAGATATGCATGTGTGAAAACAGGGCTTATATGGAAAATCTCTGCACCTTCTTACCAAACAAGTGTATGTGTTATCCCCATTTTCCAGATGAGGAAACTGAGGCTTAGAAGAAGAGCCCAATGAAAGGGCACTCCAATTGAACAGCTGCCAGAAGAACCATTTTAAAAGAACTGATGGGAATGTAAATTGGTGCAGCCACCATAGAAAAGAGTACTAAGTTTCCTCAAAAAAATTAAAAATAGAACTTCCATATCATCCAGCAATCCAACTTCTGGGTATATATCCCAAGGAAATGAAAACAGGATATCGAAGAAATATCTGCACTCCCACATTCATTGCAGCATTATTCATAATAGCCAAAAATATGGAAACAAATTTCTCCTTTTAGTCCTATCAATTTTGCTTTATATATTTTGTGGCTATTTTAGAATTATTAAATCTTCCAAGTGAGTTGATAAAATAAATTCAAACATTTAAAATCTGGAATATATTGTCTATTCAGTCAGAATAACTTTATCCCATGGTTTCTTACACATGAAATATATATTGATCCCACTTCTGCTTAGCACATGTATTAGTTCCTCATTTGAATTTAATCAAATAACAGGAAAAATGTTTTGTTAAAAATACATTTTAACAATTTCCTTACAGTCTCATTCAGAGTCTGGTACTGAAGCTTGGTTCTTTGATTTGTTGAACTCAACAAAATTTTTTTTCTCAGTGAAATGGTGTTTGACAAAGATTTATATTATTCTGTGGGAGAAAGTTGCACATTTAGAGAGAGAAGCTGAGTCAAAGTTAACTTTGCTAAGAAAGGGAAAGATATTTCAGGAGATATAAGACCTGAGAATGGAGTGTCAAACCTGGGAAAGTTGAGCCCTGAAGAAGAAAGCAGAGAGAGAAGGGAGACTTGGGAGAGGGGTGTGTATCCGAAGGATCTTCCTCATTAATGTGCTGTGTGCCCTGCCTGTGGCCTCCTCCTCATGCTCCTTCTATGTTCCTCCACTACATCTTGGATGAAGTTGATGCAGATCATTAATGCTTTTGATGTGGAGGAGCTGGAGCCATAGAACAAGAGGATGGACATATTGTTTAAAAATGTTGAGTATTTGTTATTAGAAAATCACTAAATAAAGATAAACATTTACCAATTTGAAGAAGCAACAGGTTATCATCCTGCCTAGGACACTGGCATCTCCAAAAGGTCTTATCTCTGGTAAAATAACCAAGTCACACCCAGTCATTGGCAGGGTGGGGGTTCACACCCATCTCATGATGTCTTTTCTACAGACTACCTGCTGGGCACTGGGGGCGAGTCTGAATCTGAAAAGGGGAAACTTAGTTGTAAGCCTAGCTCTGCTCCTTACCAAGGTTTAAATTAGTATAATTAAGTCCAATTAGTCTGTCAGGGTCTACTTCCCCCATGTGTGAAATGTCAGTAATCAAACCTTTCCATTCCACTTCATAGGTCAATTTTAAGGATTAAATGAAAATATTCTGTAGACCATACAGAGCATTATGTGATTGGGTCAGCTAACCCAACAGAAATACCTGAAAAATCATGAGATACTTGGCCTAAACGAAAGGTCCTAGTGTTCTCAAAGAGTATTAGTCACTTGCTAAATGCTAAAATGACTGAAGTGTAAAAAACAAAAACCCCAAAATTAAAAAACAAACAAAAACAAATAAATTCAAGAGATTAGGCTTCCTGTTTTTATAGTCAGTATCAAAGTATAGTCATAAGATTTCTTAAATAGTTTAATACGTATTTTCTTGTTGACTCAATTTGATTCCGGGATTCAATAGTCTTTAGCTGGAAGTTCATTGAGTGGTACTCTTTCTCCCAATAATGCTGAGAATTCTGGAGGTCCGTCTGGACAATTCAAATGCCAAGTGCTGCAGCAAAAGCATTCTTGACTTACTTATTGCATGTCTAGGTGAGAAGGATCGAGTGTGGTGTCCTGAGCAAGTGCCAAGAAGTCCTCAACATCACTTCCATCCTGGTTTTTACAGACCCAATGCTATATCTCTTGGTGTTAATGGCCATGGCACAACTTTTTCCTTTCTATTTTCCAAGATTTTCCAGGTATGCAAAATACAAGCACTATGTACAAATAATTTTTATTCCTCAAGATAGAAGAGAGCTGTGAATGGCAATGCATTTATTTTGGGGTTGTTCCATTCATGTCACTTTTATCAGACATCAGATTCTATTGAGTCAAAATAATAATTAGGTTAGTATTTCCCTTAATCTACCAGTAAAATAAAAGCAATTAAGCAGTAAGAGGGATAGAGAAACTTCATCTAGCATTGTTGGTTTTTAGAGTTGTGTCCTAGGGATCCTTATCTTTATAGCTCAGGACATGTTAGTGCCAGGAAAATTTAGTTATATCTCCTCTAGGCATATACTCTTCTAATAGACAATTTCAGAGCCTGGAAAAATTGTGTCTGTCCTAAAACATGCAAAAGATAAATGAATCAGCTTGTGGTCCCACTCCTGGGATGGTGTTTGTCAAGAGAAAGCATTTATATTGCACCATCTTCAGCTTCAGTAACAGTTTACATTGGAAATTTCAACTACATGCCTTGCATATTTTGTGACATTTTCACTAACCTATCTGAGACAAAGCTGTGCTATCAACTGTCAATTTGGATGGCTTTCAAAGACCAGAGGATGATCTTCATCAACCTGTCTCCAGAGCAGTGCAACGAGGACGCCAGGGGACATGCCAACACAAGCTTTCGAGAACATCCTCTGCGAAGGCTGGGACAAGATTTTCCTCCTTTTGTATCTCCCAAAGGGCCCATACAGAACGGAACATTATAAGATGTCAACAAATCCTGGATTGAATTGAATCAAGGTTGTCAAAGGAGATGAGATGGAAAAGTCAACATGACAAATGAGAAGCAGGGTATTAGAGAAATAAGGAAGCCAGACACCAAACCATTCTCTAACAGGACACACAAAGGTTACCAATCAAAAGGAAATTCTATGGAGCCCATTTGGACAAGTTTCTTTTCCGATTGATCTCCCAACCTATCTGTCCTTCCCTTGGTACCATTGACCTTGATCAACTACCAAACTCCAGCTCTCCTTTAAGAACTACCTCAAAATCACCTCCCCGGGGAGGACTTTCTTGATCTCCCCAAAGTGAGTTGCTTCCATCCCTGTGGAGTTTGTACCCACCTAACACTTTGTTCTTGACCTTGTTTCTGTGTCTTCCCTCCCTCTCCCTTGCAGACCCAGACTTTAATGTTTGTGAAGATGTTAATTGTTTTTCCTATTATTTATGCTTTAACATCTATGTATCTAGTCCCCAACCCAGTCCCTGACCCACAGGAAGTGCCCAATAAATGTTTAGTGAGCAATACCCAGTGTAGCTTCCACTTGTGGTTTCCATTAGAGACATCAAAATGCAAAAGAAGCTTCATGATTACCCACTCGAATCCCAGGAAGGCAACAGCTATTTCTCAACACGCAAAAAGAGAAGCACTTGAGACACAGAAGGAGTGCACTACCTAAACATCACTCTTACCCAAATGTGTAAGCCACAGCCCCGTACCCCTCACGGTTCATATTCCTCAACAAACAAAATCAATAGACATCCGTGATAGGAAAGTTCTTTCAAAAGACCCGCTGTTCTTGCTTCACAACAGATGCCATGTGAGGTTGCTTTCTTTCCTGCTTTCTCAAGGGCCTGGTTTAATCTGATTTAAACAAAAAAAAAGAAAAAAGAAAACCACTATAGAGAGGGTTCCTTTAATTCCCTAAAATGGCTGTATCCTAGATTAGCAGACTTCTAGGGATCTCTTGTACAAATAAACAGTTTGTGACACTGAACCAAGGCTGGCCCACTTTGGTATTTCTCTGTGTGCAGCTGAACTGAAACATAGCTGTACTTGGAACATGTTTATACAAACTAAATAATCCTACTAGATCATCATGACCTGCAATTACCCTGCTATTCCCAGCCTGTGCTCAACTAGTGCCAAATGAGAGAGTAGTTTCATAATGAAAAAAAAAGAAAAAAAAGAGTTTCCATTAAAGAGACAGTTTGGATCCTGCGTTGCTTTCCTTTCACTTGAGTGCTCCATGTCTCTCCATATCTAGCTCTCCTAAAGAAACGCGTAGGCCACAACCCCCACAGGGCTGCTGTCCTAAACTTGAAAGAAAGCTTCTCTTTGTTACTAGTTGGATCACACGTAGAAATGGCCAATTTGCTTGAATAGGACCTTGTAGACTAAGGAGTTAGACTCCACTGGTGATAACTCCAGTTACGAAATAACTATTCATGAAATGATATTCATGAAATGATCTTCCTACAGGCTTACAAAGTTACACTTTGAGCTCATAAAATATCTTAAAATGTTCTACATTTGGAATCTGAAAGGGATCTCAACTATGTTTTTCCTCAACTATCTCCTCCCAATTTTTAAACAGCCTGAGGATTCTAGGAGGATTAATCCATGTGTTTCTCATTCATTTACACTCATTTATACTCGGACCCTTAAAATCCTATATTGTAAGAGCTAGCTGATATTCAAGAAACCAGTTAAACTTTTAAATAATCTTTGTAAAAGTTTTCTTCTTAACAACAGGAAGATGTGTTTGCCAAAAGAAAATGAACTGAGACACTAGAAAATCTGGGTTTGATTCAAAACTAACCCAGGAGGTTTAAAAGGGCTGCAAATTTGCTGAGTAAAATGAGTTTAGTTTCCACACACTACATATCCACATGCCATGTTGATACTTGGTGTGCACACACTTAGCTCAAACGTACTGATGTATATTGTTAACATTTGGAAAGTTAGAGCCAGTTGTCAGATTAGGTTGGAACAGGGTGCTAGTGAGGTCAAGACTCCAGGCCCCGTCTTCCTAAGGATGGGGTGCCACTTCTCTTAAGCCAGGCCACTAAAGAGCCCCATGGCCTTGAGCTACTCTGATTCAATTTAATTTAACAAGTTTATTGAAGCCTACAAAGTGCTGGCACTGTGCTCAGCACTCCAAGGACCATGATGTGGTCTCTACACTAATGGAGCTCACTGTCCACTGGAGAAGCAAATGAGTCCATGCAGCAAGGCAGAAGTGTAATACAGGAACGAGATAGGACTTACCAACACTTAGGGGTCAAGAAAGGCTTCATGTAACAGGCTTTTCCTCAACTTTCAAGGCTCAGCACACGCATTATATTCTTCCATGCAGATTTCCCTAGGCAAGCTAGGTGTGCCTTTCTCTACAGTCCCAATGTACTGTATTTTTCTGTGTATAAGATGCCTCCATGTATAAGGCACCCCCCGCTTTTCCAACCCAAAATTAAGTAATCAATATTTTAAACACAAAACAGAAGTTCACTTGCAAACATTTTTGCCTGACATTGAATAAGCTTGGTTGACACACATAAGCCACTCTGGTGCTGCTCCATAATCCAAGTCTTAAGGCTCTGCTACAAGTTTGCCCGTTTTGTTGGTTTTCCTCTTAAGGCCTTCTTTTTTGCCATCTTAAGGAGTCGTTCTTCCTGTTTTCTCCACTGTCTGATCATATACTCAGTGGGAGGAGGTCCAAATTTTCTCTCTGCAGCTCTATATCCATGCTCTTTTGCGTAGCTAATGATATTCAGTTTGAATTTTGCAGAATAAGACAATCACTTACTGGTGTTTATCTTTTTATTTTTTGACATCTTTATGGGCTCAGAAAGCTCTGGTCCTTATTGCATCTGAGCACTCTCCACCTCCAATTATGGCATCAGCTGATATCAGTAACGATAAGACTCATGATTGGAGGAAGCCTGCTTGACAAGGTATGGGCAGCTACGCACCCATGTGGCTGTCTCCTCAGCTGACTTCCATGTATAAGACGCCTCTCAATTTTCAGTCTAACGATTTTAGAAAAGAATAGAGTCTTATACATGGAAAAGTACGGTACTTGGAATTATCTCCATTAAGGGCACTCAGAAAAATGTGGTGAGTAGATGATAGAGATTACACAGGATTATAGACAGAGTTTGGAGATAACAGCCTACCAGACAAAGAAATGGGGGAAGGGAGGGTTGGAAGAAAGGACCAATGGGCAGAACAGCAGGAAATGAAGCTGGGAGGTAGAAAAATAGGCCACAGCTCTTGAAGATTTTACAGAATGGCTTCAATTTTGTTTTGTAGTATATGGAGAATTACTGAGCATTTTAAGAAGAATTGGATTTGTGTTTTAGCAAGGCCAATTTAGTAAGCTGCTTGGATGAAAAAGAAATGCGCCTCCATATAGTGGGACCAATTGGGAACCTACTGACACTTCCCAGACTGAAACCAAGGATGGTCTGAATTAAGCAGCAGTGGGGAAAAGCTAGGGGCAATGCTTGGAGGGCTTCCCTTCATGTACAAAAATGTTGAGAGGCTACAGGTAAGAAGCCCCTTGAGAAGGAAAGAGTAAATAAAATGTTCCCAAGATGGAGGATACAAGTACAAGTGGGGACTGGCCTAAACAAGAGACCTAACACCTCACCCACCAGGAATAATATTTTTCTCAGCTTTTGGAGTGAACTGTTTATGATGTTCTCATGCTGAAACTGATACCATTGTAATTAACTAGTTATTAATAATAGAAAAAGAGCAAAGGGAAAGCCAGACATTGTAGGCAGGTCATTTGGGCACCTTCACCAGGAAGCTGCAACTTGGCACTCCCCAGGGAACCACCAGTCTATTCCCCGAAAAACACTGGAGGAAGGAACTGGACAAAGGGGAGTAGACACCTGTGCAGTGAGGCTGGGGTGACTAGGGAAGGTACTTGCCTGTCAGTCAAACCTGAGGAACCATGGATTGGCCAGAATGGGTGTGGCCACTGCAAATGCATGAAAATATGGAAATACATAATCTCCTAAACATAGGTGTTTTCTCTCTTGTGCTCTTGGTTCACTCTTGGCTTCCTTGCATACAACTGTTTCCTCCAGGGCCATGTAAACCTGTGGACCCCCTGCAATGGACTGATGGACTATAGCAGGAAACACAAATTAAGTTAGCCTGATGCTGGATTGAGCTGCGCATCATGGAAAGAAAATTCTGGACACTAGCTCTGATTTTAGCCCGATGAAGGGGCAAAATGGGACTCCTTCCTTAGTAGGACTGAGGGGAATGAAACTTTGGAAATTCAGGGGTTTGACTCCACAAAAATAAAAATCATTTATTCTCCCATGTGAGTCTCAGAAAATTCTTTTTCTTGGGGGTATTGCAAGAATTCCATTTCCACAAGCAACAGCTGGGGATGAGGACCACTCTCCTCCATTTACAAAACCTTTTATTCCATTATTAATATAAAAATCTTCCCATGTGTTCCCACGTAGAAACATCCTCAAACTTTGTTTTTAGATGTGAAACCAACTGTTTGCGAAATGATGCAGAATAAGGAGGCGTGGTTGTGGTGTATTGAGATGAATCAGGGGAAAAGATGCAGGCTGGGGTCCCAGCTCTGCCACTTACCTATCACCTGTCCTCTCAGGGCATTGTTTTTTAATGTTTTTCCAACCCACACAGCAGGGCTCCTGTCTGAAAGCTCTTGGTAAACTAGGAAAAGGCAAGATTAGCAATTGTACTCAGTTTCCTGGCCCACTAAGTCTGTCTTCTCCTGTTAGAATTCTAGGGCCTCTTAGTATGAAATGAGGTAATACATGCACATAAAGCCCTTAAAAGTTGCTTGGCACAGGTAAGTGCACAATAAAAGTTCATGATTACCAAGCTCCTCCCCCATGTCCCCCCACCTCCACTGCCCTAGTCTTTCTCAGTAAGCCATCAGATACTGGGCTGCCTCCTGTAGTGTCTGTCCACTTATACCCATTCTGGAGCTTCCCACCCTGCCCAGAATTAATGCTCACTGGTCTTGTATCACATTTCCTCAACTATTACATTCTTA
>NW_006300376.1:3408770-3414297 GCF_000327345.1 Myotis davidii | reverse complement strand
TTGGCCACCCTCCTGCCATGCCTCCGTCCCACATCTTGCCCAGCTGCACTGGCCATCATTAGGTGGGTGGGACTCGCCACCCAGGCCTCGGCACGTGTCATTCCCATCTGTGGAGAGCTCTCTGTCTGGTGTTTTGTCAGCTGCTTCTACGTGTCCTCTGCTCTTAGCTTAAATGCCACCCCTTAAAGTGGCCTTTCTGACTCCCTGATCTCGTGTGGCCCACCATCAGCTATTCCATTCCCCCCACCCCTGAACTTATCGCAGGGCCATCGACTTTATTGATTTACTAGAGGCCCGGTGCACGGATTCATGCACCAGTGGGGTTGCTCGACCTGGCCTGCAGGAATGGGGCCAAAACTGGCAGTCCAATGTCCCTCAAGGGGGCCCAGATTGCGAGAGGGCACAGGCCAGGCTGAGGGGCCCCACCAGTGCACGAATCCATGCACCAGGACTCTAGTAGGATATATAAGTGCAACTTACAAGTAATACCCTTTAGTGTAATGGCCATGTGATGGAATACAGATATGAGAGTAAGGTATAAACCCAGAAAGGCTGTGTAGTAGAACCTCTGTACTAGCCTTGGACTGCTGACCTTTGGGCTATTACTTTGTTGAAACTACTACAGTTTTGAATCTTTTTGTTTCATCAGTTTAGATTGTAACCTTCCCAATATAGGAGTTGATATCTAGAAGTAGAATCTGTAGTAAAAACAGAAACCCTAAAGTAGGTGACAATGCCTTAATGGTCAGGCAATAGGCATTAAAACAAACCCGTAATTTGTAAAGCTGTTGACCCTTGTCATGTCATGGTAAACTTGATCAAAATTATCAGCAGTGATAGATGACTGGTAATTGGCAGTCTTAGCAAAGACTTACAAGGGAGGTTAACTTAGATGATAGCCACTCAGCTTGCAAACAGCGAGGCTCTCTGTTGCCTGCAGCCTGCAATCTAATTTGAAGTAAACTCTTAAATTCATAGGTTTGAATAATACAACTGCTTTTGTACAACCAGAAACACTGAGAGATGAAACTGCAACATCAAGCCTTTCTCAGAGCCTAATGATAGACATAGAAGACAATAGGACTACACCCAAGATAAAGATTCAGCATGTTGCCTTCTCGCTCAAACCTATTGTTTCAGATGGTGTCCAGGAAGTATCCAGCAATATGGAAGAGGTATGTTCAGCATGAAAACCAGGAAATGAAAGAACAGAATCTTCTGGCTTAAGAGTTATGGATAGATGAGATCTCTGGCAGTGGTTACTAGCATCTGGAACTGACAAAAAGCAAGCAGACTATACGTATATTAGGCTTTAAAAGAATTATCTTGCCAAAGAAACCACAGGCCTGGCCTGCAAAAGCCTGTGGCTATCCGAAACTTAAAGTAATCCCCAGCCTCCTAAACCTTCACCAGCAAGTAACCAGCTATGCCCACTTCATATGTGGCCATCAAGGATAAAGGACAAGACAACTCCCAAAGGGCCAGGAAGGACAACCCACAGGGGTGTTGTTCCCAGCCTCCCAGTCTAAGCCAGGGACCCCTGCACAGACAGCGCATAGTTTGCCATTCCTATCAGTGGGGTTTGACAATTGCTATGGACTGTTGGCTACTGTATGTTCCCAATTGTTCACTTTTCTGAATGGCAGCTGTTATTGTGGTTACCTATAGTAAAATGACCACAAAGCTTTGTTTATTGTGGTATTTTGGGTAGAAGGTGAGACTGAAGATAACTTGTCTCTTAATTTCTAGGTTATCAGATCACAGGAGTTGAGTTAGATCTAAACTTGATGGAGAGGATTGCACAGTATGCAGAGATTCTGGGCTTGAAGCCTCGTGGAGAATGTCCTATGTGTGGGAAGAAGGGCACACATAGATATTGGGTGGCAAATTCCAGCAGAAACTCTATTTGTCCACCAGTATCTATGTCACCTTTCTCCTTTAATAGTCAAGCTCTTCTTATCCTCCCTCAAAGACAGGCATGTCCAAAAGATGAATTTCTGGACAATGGGAGGTGAGCACTAGTAAGCCCCTCCTGAGTTCCGTTGTCCTTTTTTTCCTTGGAGCAATCACTTTGAACCCAAAGACAGAAGCTGTGTTTGATGATGACAGAGCCTCCCACCGGCTCTAGACCACCTACCTGGAGCATATTACACAAAATACGAATAATCTTCCCTCCTGTGTAAGCCACTGTATTTTGGGATATCTTCGTCATAGCGGCTTGGCTAACACACTCTACTTATTACAAAGGAGAAAGTCCAGTTTTGTAAGAAAAGCCTTTTTGTTTAGACTAACTCTCAACCCCAAAAGAAAATGTTCACGTGTAGCCTTCCCTTGAGTGACTTATAGACACTTTATAACAAATCAGAAACAGTTTTCACATGGCCATCCCCCCTCCTCTCTCTCACCTTTTTAAAGTGTTAAAACCAGAAGCATAACGTTAAAGAGCCGCTCAGTGAAGGCAGCTCTTTAAGAGCTTCCATTCGAGTGCTTCAAGCGAGGAGTCTCCATGGAGGGAAGGGGGAAAGAGGGAACAAGCTTATTCAAGAATAGATCTTAAAGCCTTCTGGAGTAGCAGCATTATCGAGTGCTTTCCCAGCCTAAGTTGTCAGTAAACTCACGCAGTAACGATAAGGCTACAGAGGCTGTGTGTTGTATGTTGCTTTGGAGCTTTGTGCAGTAGATGGGGGGAAGGGGTTGACATTCAATCAAGAAACCAGAGAAGCATGACCAGTGTTCTCTAGTGCACACAACTGTAACCTGTCTTCTCTTGAAGGAAGAGCTCCCAGCGGCCAGAAGTCAGGGTTTTGCTCAGGAGGAGCTCAAGCACGGGTTCGGAAGCTGCCTCCCACCGCAGACTCCTCTCCCACAGAGGCATGCACCAGTCTGTGCCCACAGGCACCATCAGAGGTGGGCCCTGAACTTCTTTCCTCTTTTGAGAATAAATCTCAGTGCCCAGGACTGTGACACAGAAAACAGAACAGCCCACCTCTGCAGCACTGGAGCTTGGCGCTGGGCTGGCCAAAAACAAACAAACAAACAAACAAACAAAAAACTTTTTGAAAGTCAATCCTTTCTTTATTTCACTGTCATGCGAAAGCTATTCTTTCTCCTAGAATTCAGAGTATATTTTAAAATAAAACGACATAAAACACATTTTAATCTACCTTCTTGATTATTTTATAGAATTATTGGTTTCTTTTTTTAAAAAATATTTTTTATTGATTTCAGAGAGAAAGGGAGAGGGAGAGATAGAAACATCAATGATGAGAGAGAATCATTGATAGGCTGCCTCCTGCACCCCTCCCCTGGGGATCCAGCCTGCAACCTGGGCATATGCATGTGCCCTGATTAGGAATTGAACCATGACCTCCTGGTTCATAGGTCAAGGGTCAACCACTGAACTACACTGGCCAGGCAAATTATTGGTTTCTAAGATGAATTATTTTAACTTCAATTAACAAAAATAAACTAGAGGCTCTGGGTAGACCTCTGCTCAGAGGCACACATAAACTTTGAGTTCTGTACCATAGCAGGACACAGCTGATCCAGGCCTCGAATGTTTTCAAAACAAATAAAAATATGCTTTACCCATAGAACATCTTCTGTAATATGTCTGTGGATTTTTTTTTTAACTACATAGCCAGATATTGACCTTCTGGGTATCAGAACATATAGGCTTGCTATATGGGCTTATCTGGTTTTATACAATTTAAATATACAGATTATCAGATTACCTGCCAATGATCTTGCTTTTAGATTCAGCATAATACTGAGTCACATTTTTGGTTGCATATTTAATATCTGATGATTAGTTTCTTTGGGCCACCAAAAGCTCTTTTGGAGAAGGTGGGGGCTTGATTCAAAGACACATCCTAAAACTTTCTGGAGTAGCAGAATACACGGATTGTTTCCCAACCTAAGTCATTTGAAACCTCTCCAGTAAACCCTAGCAATGATGGTGTGGGTCTAGGGTGTGCACTTCATGTTACTGTGGAGGCCTGCAGAGTAGATCAGGTGGTGGACATCCTATCAGGAAACCAGAGAAACTTGATGATAATAAGACCTCTGCCAAGGAGACTCTTTGTTTCCTATTTGTTCATAGCACAGTGCATCGAAACACTGTTATCATTCATGTTAACAGAACTGCTGGACACAAAACCGTACACAGAGCGTGTGTGTGTGTGTGTGTGTGTGTGTGTGTGTGTGTGTGTGTGTGTACATAATTTGGAGGGTAGGAGTGAGTATACTTTGTACATTCCACTTAGTGTATATTTGTATTTTTGAAAGAAATACACATTACTTATATATTCAGAAAAACACTTTTAGAAATAACCCCCCCTAATTGACCAGAATTTTATAACAGAGGGACTGGACTGACATTGCCTAAACCCACAGTTTCAGCTCCTTTAATCAGACATCTTGTACTTCTTGCTGTGAAGCAATAAGACACACACAGCAGCTACCCATGTAACATTCTTGCCAACTCCCACCCCCAAAAAAACTTAGCCTGAAAAAAATCAAGCCTCAGGCTCTAAATGTAAGTTTACAGGAATTACAGAGGTTAGAGAAACAAGTTAAAAGACATTACTAGGAAGCAATCCACCTAACTCAGAACATGAGGGTACTCCATATGAGAAAGGATATTTTCCCAATAGAAAAATGGCATCAAAAAGGGAGAATGTTAAAAGTTCTCATCAAAGAAAAAAAAATGTGTTACTTTGTATGGCGACAGATGGTAACTAGACATAGTGGTCATTTTACAGTGTATATAAATATTGAATCATTATATTATACACCTGAAACTAATATCTTATATGTCAGTTATACCTTTGAAAAGGAGAATAACATTTGAACTTATGAGAGTTAATAATCAAATGCAATGTGTTGATCTTGTTTAGAACATAATTCAAACCAACCAACTGTAAATGACATTTTTGAAGAAACTGAGGAGTTCTGAATATCGAGTGGAACCTGGATCTGTATTAAGAAGTGCATATAAAATGGTGATTGAGAAAGAAAACGAGTTTAATTAGGTACACAACCTAGAACTGCGTACCTAATTAAACTGTCCTTTAGGGGAAGGGTGAAATAAAGATATTTTCAGTCAAATGCATTATAGCATTAAGGTGAAAAGAGCATGAGAGGATGAAATATAGTTTTCTTTCACATCAATTGACACTGAGATATAATCTGACGGCTTCTGGGCTACTATAATTCTTGCAGAGGAATTAAAATCTAAGTTTTGTAGCAGCTGTCACCAACATTTGAAATTAAATACAAAAGACATGGCCTTTGCAATAATGAATAATGTCCAAACTACCAAAGGGAAATAGCATAGACAAATATGATGATAAAATAACAAAAGTTGACAACACACTCATGTTGTTTCCTATAAGTTAAAGAAAATAAAAAAATATATAACTTTGGTTCATAGATCAATATGCCTGAATTCCAATTGTTCCTCAATTTCGGACTAAGAGGTACAAATCTACTTTTGTTAGGAGAATACTATCTTGGAGCTCAGCTT